>NC_088381.1:113315250-113623625 GCF_037993035.2 Macaca fascicularis
AGTTTGGGGTATATCTTTATTGGCATTGTGAGAACAGACATTAATACACTTGGACTGGAACTGTATCATTGACTCTCCTGGGTCACTAGTTTAGTGATGCAGATCTTGGATTTCTTAGCCTTCCATACTTCAATGAGCCGATTCCTTAGAGTAAATCAATCTCTCTCTTTCTCTTTTTTTCTTCTCTCTCTCTCTCTCTCTCTCATTCCCTCTCTTTCCTGTTGGTTGTGTTTCTCTGAAGAATCCAGACTAATACACTGCCAAATAAGTTAGAACAGACAAACACACACAATTCTCTAAGCATAAGGTCTGTGCTCCCTCCACAACCAGGGACCAAGGTCCCACACTGGAACCTTGAAGACAGGGTACTGCCTTCAAGACTGCTGCCAAAGGTGCTGAGATGCTGAAGAAACCAAGCTGAAAAATCCAGTTCTTCAGAAAGAAACATTTAATAGGACTTATGAACAGAAGCAATGTGTTGGGTGGGCATGAGATGGTGGATCCCTCTACCTGCCCTCCAGAAAATATACTTTGTAAAGCAAGCTTTTAGGGTAAAGATTTGTGTAGCTCATCATACTTCAGACTTTCTTGTGAAACGTGACCACTGGGGAGATTAGATAAGCATCTTTATTTATGCTACAGGGATTGTTTATTTATGAGAAGTTGTCTATGTTACAGGCATTCTTAAAGACCTTGCTGCAGAAGTCATCATGGTCATCATGGCAGTTTCACTTCAAGGTGGCATCACTTTCGTCATGCAACAGGCTGTTTTCCCATGGGGTGGGAGGTCAATAAGGGCAATAAAAAATGCTGCAAAGCTTTTGTACAAGAACATTTCCTCTTTTTACTTTTTTAATTGACAAATAGTTATTATACATGTTCATGGGGTACACAGTGTTGTTTTTATACATATAATGCGTAGTGATCAGATCTGGTTAATTAGCATATCCATGATCTCAAACATTTATCTTTTTCTGGTGTTGGAAACATTCAGTGTCTTTCTTTTTGCTGTTTGAAATTATATTTCTTTTTTTTTTTTTTTTTTTTTTTTTTGAGACAGGGTCTCTGTCACCCAGGCTAGAGTGCAGTGGCACAATCTTGGCTCACTGCAGTCTCTGCCTCCCAGGCTCAAAGGATCCTTCCAGCTCAGCCTCAGGAGTAGCTGGGACTTCAGGCACATACCATCATGCCCAGGTAAATTTCGTATTTTTTGGTAGTGGTGGGATTTCACCATGTTTCCTAGGCTGGTCTCAAATTTCTAGGCTCAAGCGATCCACCCTTCTCGGCCTCCCAAAGTTCTGGGATTACAAGTGTGAGCCACCATATGTGGCCTGAAATTATATTCTTATTAACTATAGTCATCCTACAGTGATGCAGAACACTAGAATTTATTCTTCTCATCTAGCTGTAATTTTATAACCTTTAACGAATCTCTCCTCACCCCTCCCTTCTCCCTATCATTCCCAGCCTCTAGTATCCTGTATTCCACTTTTTACTTCTATGAGATCAAATTTTTTAGCTTCCATATATAAGTGAGAACATGTGGTGTTTAATGTTTTGTTTCTGGCTTATTTTATTGAACATAATGTCTTCCAGCTCCGTCTGTGTTATTGCAAATGACAAGATTTCATTCATTTTTTATAGTTTAATAGTATTCCATTTGTATATGCCATATTTTCTTTATCCATTCATTTGTTGTTGAACCCCTAGGTGGATTCTAAATCTTGGCCATTGTGAATAGTGCTGTAATAAACTTGCAAGTACAGTTGTCTCTTAGATATACTAATTCCCTTTCCTTTGGATAAATGCCCAGTAGTGGGACTGCTGGATCATATGGTACTTCTGTTTGTAGTTGTTTTAGAAACCTCTGTAACATTTTCAATAGTGGCTCTACTAGTTTACATTTCCACCAACAGTTAGAGTTTCCTTTCCTCCACATTTGTGTCAGAATCTGTTATTTTTTTGTCTTTTTGATGGTAGCCATTCTAACTGGGGTGAAATAAAACCTCATTGTGCTTTTTATTTGCATTTCCCTGATAATTAACGATGTTGGGCATTTTGTCACGTGTTTTTTGGCGCGCTCTCTCTCTCTTTCTCTCTGTCTCTCTCTCGCTCTTGCTCTGTTGCCCAGGCTGGAGTGCAGTTGCACGATCTCAGCACACTACAGCCTCCACCTCCCAGGTTCAAACAATTCTCCTGCCTCAGCCTCCCAAGTAGCTGGGACTGCAGGTGCATGTCACTACGTCTGGCTAATTTTTGTATTTTTTCCTAGAAGAGACCGGGTTTCACCATGTTGGCCAGGCTGGTTTTGAACTCCTGGCCTCAAGTGATCTGCCTGCCTTGGCCTCCCAAAGTGCTGGATTACAGGTGTGAGACACTGTGCCCAGCCTGCCATTTTTATGTATCTTTTTTTTTTTTTTTTTTTTTTTGAGACGGAGTCTCGCTTTGTCGCCCAGGCTGGAGTGCAGTGGCCGGATCTCAACTCACTGCAAGCTCCGCCTCCCGGGTTTACACCATTCTCCTGCCTCAGCCTCCCGAGTAGCTGGGACTACAGGCGCCCGCCACCTCGCCCAGCTAGTTTTTTGTATTTTTTTAGTAGGGACGGGGTTTCACTGTGTTCGCCAGGATGGTCTCGATCTCCTGACCTCGTGATCTGCCCGTCTTAGCCTCCCAAAGTGCTGGGATTACAGGCTTGAGCCACCGCGCCCGGCCTACTATGTATCTTTTAAGAAATGTCTGTTCAGATCGTTTACTCATTTAAAAATCAGATTGTATTTTTGTGCTCTTGAGGTGTTTGAGTTTCTTGTATATTCTGGGTATTAATCACTTGTCACATGAGTCATTTGCAAATATTTTCTCTCATTTTCTGGTTTGTCTTTTCATTCTGTTGATTGCTTTTTAGTTATATATAATCTCATTTATTTATTTTTGCTTTTATTGCCTTTACTTTTGAGGGCTTATAAAATATTTTCCCAGACTAATGTTCTGAAGCAGTTCACCTACGTTTTCTTCTAGTAGTTTTATATTTTCAGGTCTTCCATTTATGTATTTTATCCATTTTGAGTAGATTTTTGTATAGGGTGAGAGATGAAGTCTAATTTTGTTCTTCTGCATACAGAGATGCAGTTTTCCCAAGACCATTTATTGAAGAGACTGTCTTTCTCCCAATGAGTTTTCTTGGCATCTATGTCAAAGTTTAGTTGACTGTAGATTGTAGATATGTGAATTAATTTCTGGGTTCTCTATTTTGTTCCATTGGTCTGTGTGTCTGTTTTTATGTCAGTACTATGCTGTTTTGGTTACTACAGCTTTGTAGTATATTTTACAGTCAGGTAGTGTGAAATCTCCAACTTTGTGCTCAGGATGGCTTTGTTTTTTGTGGTTCTATACAAATTTTAGGATTTTTTTTTTTTTTTCTATTTCTGTGAAGAATGTCATTGACATTTTGACGAAATCTGCAGATGGTTTTAGATAGTAAGTTGCTCTTTTTTTTTTTTTTTGAGACAGAGCCTCACTCTGTCACCCAGGCTGGAGTGCAGTGGCACAATCATGAATCACTGCAGCCTTGACCTCGCAGTATAAGTTAACTCCCCTACCTCAGCTTCCTAAGTAGCTGGGACTATAGGCATGTGCCACAATGCCTGGCTAGTCTTTGTATTTTATTTTGGTAGGGATAGAGTTTTGCTGCATTGTCCAGGCTGGTCTGGAACTTCCAGACTCAAGTGGTCTGCCCACTTTCTTGGTTCAGCATTTTCTTGGTTGCTGTAGACTTTTGGCTATTCTCCAGAGCCATCTTGACTCACTACAACCTCTGCCTCCTGGGTTCAAGTGATTCTTGTGCCTCAGCCACCCAAGTAGCTCGCACTACAGGTGTGCACCACCAGGCCTAGCTAATTTTTGTATTTTTAGTAGAGACGGGGTTTTGCCATGTTGCCCAGGCTGGTCTCAGACTTCTGGCCTGAAGTCATCCCCCGCTTTGGCCTTACAAAGTACTGGAATGGCAGGCATGAACCACCGCGCCCAGCCCTAATTGTTTTTTCTTTTTTTTTTTTTTTATCTCTAATATTGTCATTTCAAGAAAGTTGTGTAAGCAAAATCATTATACATGTAACCTTTTGAGATTGGCGCTTTTTTCCCCCACTTAGTATAATGCCTTTGCATCCATCATTATACATGTAACCTTTTGAGATTGGCGCTTTTTTCCCCCACTTCGTATAATGCCCTTGCATCCAAGTTGTGTATATCAATAGTTTTGATAGTTTCCTTTTATTTACAGATGTACCCACAATTTGTTTAACCATTCATCTACAGATGGACATTTTGATTATTTCCAGTTTTTTTTACTATTACAAATACAACTGTAATGAAAAATCATATGTAAGATTTTACGCGGACTTAAGTTTTGTTTCTCTGGGATAAATGCCCAGGATGGCAATTTCTGGGTAACATGAGAAGTATTTAGTGTTTTAAAAAAACTGTTAAATTATTTTCCAGAGTGCATACCATTTTACATTCCCACCAGCAGCAGTATGTGAGGGATCCAGGTTGTTCACATTCTCAAGAACATTTGAGTTTTAGAATGATCACTTTGATAGTGTGTGGAGAATTGATTAGAAGTGGATGGCATTCTAGATGATAATTCTGTCTCAGAAATTTTTGTAGTTTTCATGGTGAGACATGTAGAGGACCTAACCCAAAGCTCTGAAAGTAAGGATGGGCAGATTGGAGAGAAGTTAAGGGAATGTAGTTGACAGAATTAAATGATCAATTTGATGTAGGACTTGGAAGAGGGAAATTTTTAAAGAAAACTTTGTTTCTGATTTGGACATTCTGGTGGATAATGGTACCATTTAGAGAAGTAGGTAATACTGGAAAAAGGGTTTGTTTGGGGTTAAGAAGATATGTTTAGTTTTAGGCTTGGTCATTTTGAATTTACTTTGTAATCCAAGAGGGACTGGCCAGTAGGCAGAATGCTACATAGGTCTGAAAATAGCATAGTCATTAAAGGAATGGATTTTAGAGTCAGCCCTGATTCCAGATCTGAGTTCTTTCTCTTACTCTCTGTATATCTATTGGCAAGTTAGTTTACTTCCATTTCCTCATTAATGAGATGGAATGGTTGTGAGGCTTAAATAAGGTAACATGTATAAAACACTTAGCACCTTAGGTACATAGTATATAGTAGTTGTTGTTATTATTGTTACAGATTTGCAATTTGGAAACATTTTGTCTCTAATGTCAAATGCTGCCCAAAAGGCAAATGTAATAAAGGTTAAAGTATACTCTTTGGGCTTGGCGATCATGGGGACTTGGGGACAACAGGTTTGTAGGGCAGAAGCTTGGTTATGGTATCAGAGTATAATCAAGAGGTGAGTGCCTGGAGACAAACACAAAGATATTTGTTCCCCAAGAAATACATAAAAGGAAGGAGAGAGAAAGAGCTTAGACCAGCTAGGACTAAGGAAATATTTGTCTGCAGAGTTGGAAAGACTTGCCTTTGACTTAGCTGAGATTTTTTTTTTTTCTTTGAGCAAAGATTAATGAATTGTTAGCTTTTGTTTTAAGACAGAGTCTCTCTCTGTTGCCCAGACTGGAGTGCAGTGGCACGGTCTCAGCTCACTGCAACCTCCGCCTCCTGGGTTCAAGTGATTCTTCTGCTTTAGCCTCCTGCGTAGCTGGGATTATAGGTGCCTGCCACCACACTGGGCTAATTTTTTGTATTTTTAGTAGAGATGGGGTTTCACCATGTTGGCCAGACTTGTCTCAAACACCTGACCTAGTGATCCGTCTGCCTCAGTCTCCCAAAGTGCTGGGATTATGGGTGTGAGCCACTGTGCCCTGCCAGCCTTTTACAAATGGAGGGACATTTCTTTTAGAATGAATAGCTGGGAGGAACTATTGGTAGAGATGCACATGAGTTTTTGCTTGTTTGTTTGTTTGTTTGAGGTGGAGTCTCACTCTGTCATCAGCGCTGGAGTGCAGTGGCGTGATCTCGGCTCACTGCAATCTGCACCTCCCGGGTTCAAGCGATTCTCCTGCATCAGTCTCCTGAGTAGGTGGGATTACAGGCGCCTGCCACTGTGCCTGGCTGATTTTTTGTATTTTTAGTACAGACAGGGTTTCATCATTTTGGCCAAGCTGTTCTCGAACGCCTGACCTCGTGATTCGCCCTCCTTGGCCTCCCAAAGTGCTGGGATTACAGGCTTGAGCCACTGCGCCTGGCATACACATGAGTTTTTTAGGTAGGAAATAGTCTTCATGTTAAACTCTTCTCCATGGCCTATATGTTTGTCACTGATGTAAGGAAGAGAGATCATTGGCTAAAATCAAGTTAGCAGGTATTGAAGTATTTAATCCTCACAATGATTGCTTGGTGAAAAGAGTAGTTCAATTTTGGAGCACCTGTTGTTAGAAAATGGGAGAGAACTATCTTGAGAGAAACAGAAAGATTGCTATAGTATGTTGAGAATCGAGCTAAAGTTGGGGTTGGGATTTGTAGTTGCACCAGTTTACAGGATTGACTATTTTTATTTCTAATAAATTTTGTAAGGGAAAATATTAATCCAGGCCTAGAGTTATTTTGGAATGGATATAGCAGAATGAAAAAATACAGAGGAGTTATAAAGATATAGTTACGTGAGTAGTTCAAACGATAGACTATATTTTTTTAATTTTTGGATGAATGGTAATAAAAATAAAGGCAAGGGAAGGCTATTAGGAATATTATTATAGAAGGATCAAGAGACAAGGGGTCTTGAGGAGCTTGAAGACAGTAAGAATTAAGCAAATAGAACTGGAAGGTTTGGAGGTAGCCATGTGACATATTAGAGTATAAATGATTCAGAGATATGGCCCATATCTAGGCAACTTGAAAGTTGATGAAATAGTTATTGATAGTTCAATTGCCTGTAGGCTGAGGTTGGGGTGATATGGGAGGCCTGGTGGTATCAATAGTAACTATGTCTGTAATGCCTATTATAACTAGTATTTCGGTTACAACTAAAAGTGAAGTGGGCTGGGGAGGTGGGGGCATCAATGATTTATAGGACGTGACTTTATAAAGTTTGTTCTGTTTTCCCATATAAGTTCATACTAATAGGTACAAAAGGCATACTGAAGCTAGCTTGAATTCAAAGAAATGGAATTCTTTTATTAAAGAGTCTCAAATTATTAGGAAATACATAGGAGATGGCTTGATTTTCCCATTTCCTGCTTTTGAGTGTGGTATGTCAAATCTCTCTCTCTCTAAGTAGTGGCTGCTTTGAAAATATATTGACCTACTCTGCCCCTGCAGATTCCTGCCTCTCAAAGAAATCTCAATATTATATCCCCCTCCCAATCTTGGGGGAAATGCCGTAAGTCTCACTCTACCTCTGCTGCTTCCATCTCCTCTCCATGCTGAGATGACGACTAGGACATATAATTTTGGGGAAGAAGGAATGAGATGCCAGCACTGACGTGGTTTTTTTCTTGCTAACTCATCTAGCTCCACAGTGAGTGACTGAACTGAACTGCAGTGTTTGCGGGGGTATTTATTAAAGGCCAAGAGCGCAGAATGCCCAGGTCTAATCTAATATTTGACCTGAGGATATCTGGACCTCTTCAACAACCACCTGGGGTGAGGCCTGAGGTCATGCCTGGTGATACATAAACCTGCTAGTGTTTTTGTTCTTGTTTCTGATTGTTATGCCAATTGACCTAACTTCAGGATCACCTTTCATACTTTGTGGTTTAATTTTTATTTATTTTTATTTTTGAGATAGAGTCTCACTCTTGTCCAGGCTGGAGTGCAGTGGCACTATCTTGGCTCATTAGAACGTTTGCCTCCTGGGTTCAAGCGATTCTCCTGCCTGAGCCTCCTGAGTAGCTGGGATTACAGGTGCCCTCCACCACACCTGGCTAATTTTTTTATTTTTATTTTTTGTATTTAGTAGAGACGGGGTTTCACCATGTTGGCCAGGCTGGTCTCAAACTCCTCACCTCCAGTGATCCGCCTGCCTCGGCCTCCCAAAGTGCTGGGGTTACAGGTGTGAGCCACCGCACCAGGTCAACCTTGTGGTTTATATTGAAGTTGTCTGCTTATGTGACACCTGCTTTCCCACAGGCTTAACGTCCAATTTAAACAGGCTCCTGCTTGACTCTAGTAGGGCTCATCACCTGCCATATTCCCAGCTCCTAGAGCATACTGTATAGTCTGTATAATTTGTTTTAGAATATTCCAAATGTCTCTTTTCAGTCATTTATTGGGGTTTTGTTTTGTTTTTGCCAGTGAATAGCCCTTCCTTGCTAACAAACAAAAACTATTAAGCGATGGCTTTGCTGCACTGAGGTAGGTTCTGACTAGGGCTCTCATGCATCACAAGCTCTGATGCCATCTTGTGGTCGAATGGGTATCTACACAGGGAGCCTTTATTCTGGTCTTGGCAGTTGCCTACTACCATGCTAAAATCAAGGGCAGATTTGCTCTGTTTTTGTTCGTTTGCTTGTTTGTTTGTTTACATTTTTCTTTTGCTGTGGATTTGGATTTGCTTTCCCTCATTGAGGGAGGGGAAAACTCATAGTTCATTGCCCTCTACACTGACCAGTTGGTTGAAGGGAAGCTCTTTCCTTGCACCTCAGGGACAGTTTCACCCACATTTCCCACAGCTATTTCCAGCTCAACTTGTTCAGAATAGAACTCTTTATCATTGTTCCCGCCTCACCTCCTTCCTTCCCCCAGTGAATCTTATTCTTAAATTCTGTCATCTTCTACACTTTATCACAGTGAAAGGCTGTTTATCCATTATTAAGTAGGAGGCTCAAGAGCCAGTCGGGACTGTTTCCCCCCATTCCCTCATTCACCTATTCTGCCTCCCAGTAGCTGCTAATTTTTTGTCCATTTCCTCCATTCCATCACCACAGTCTGAATCATGGCCTTCAATATTTCTCATTGAAACCATTGCAGTTGTTTGTCTTTGTCACGTCTTCATGTCTTCCATCTTCTAGCCTTGCCTACATTTTCCTTCATTTTTATTCCAGCATTGATAGAAATTCAAACTTCAAATCCTTCAGTGCTTCTGCAGAGCCTATAGTGTAAACTCCAAGATCCTTGATGTGAGTTACAAGATACTCTTTGAGTTGGCATTTGTCTCTTTCTGGGCCTACTCTTCATTCACTCCCCACCCTACATGTAACACCTAGTAGCACTTAGTTCCTGGAACACAATTAACTCCTTCATGCTTATGGGCATTTGTTCATGCTTTTCCCTTTTGATTAGAAATAAACCTCTGTAGGTCTTTCTCTTGGGCTTGTTCAGGTAGTCCAGTAGAAGCATCCTGCAAAATTGCCAGAGGGTATGTGACTGTGTGGGTCTATAAGAAACAGATGGATCTGGCCGGGCACAGTGGCTCATGCCTGTAATCCCAGCACTTTGGGAGACCGAGGCGGGCAGATCACCTGAGATCAGGAATTCAAGATCAGCCTGGGCAACACGGTGAAACCCCGTCTCTACTAACAATACAAAATTAGCCAGGCGTGGTGGCACATGCTTGTAATCCCAGCTACTTGGGAGGCTGAGGCAGGAGAATCGCTTGAACCTGGGAGGCATAGGATGCGGTGAGCTGAGATCATGCCATTGCACTCCAGCCTGGGCAACAAGAGTAAATCTCTGTCTCACCAAAAAAAAAAAAAAAAAGAAAGAAACAGATGGATCACTTAAAGGGGAAACTGCGAAGAGCAATGAAAGGATTCCTTGAAGAGAGTTTAGTGAGGGAAACATTACAAACCTTCACAAATAGGAACAATCAAGAGATGGTAAACGCTACAGGACTAAAAACAGCAGAAAGCCATTACCTCTCCTAGGCCTAACCGTATACTGGAACCTGGAGTAATCTGTAGTGGTGTGTGAGAGGGCGTCCAACAGTTGCTGTATCTGAAAGGAGAGAACTGCAGTCACTGCCAAAAATTGCAGGGGAAGGTGAGAAAGAGAATAAAAGCTAAACTCATCTCTCCTTTTACCCTGTGATCTTATGCTGGTGGCTCTCATTGGCTGAGTCCAAATGCAAGCCAGAGACTAAGGGAACCTGGTTGATAAAGTCCACAAAAGTCAGTTTCTCAGAGCCAGGGAGAGAATGGCAGAGAAAGGACCAGGAGAGGCAAACAGAGCATAAAACTGGTGTTCTGTGAGACAAACTAGGGAAGAGGGTTAGGTTGTCACCTTTTAGTATAAGGACTTTCAATTAATCACCTGTTCTCAGATAATAACTAATCCCTCAGCTGCAAAAGGTGTCCCCAAATTTTGGGCTAAGGAAAGAGGACTGAGAGATGATTTTTTTAAAAAAATACAGACTTTCAACTATTTCTTCTGTTTTAAGCTCAACTCTACACTTTGCCTTCAGATGTATCTGGAGCCTCCAATTCCTGAAACTTTCTGGGATTAAAAAAAAAAAAAATCAGCTTATAAGCTTCCTTGCTCCTAAAAGTGAGGTCTGTGATATTTCTTTTCTATTAGGTCAGTTTTCATGAAAATATTTCATTAGAGACACATTTACTATCGTGGTCAGGAAACAAATATATGCTCTGCTTTAGAGGGAGACTCAACTTTTTATCTTCTGAGATTGCCATACAAACATCCTTGAAAAGATAGTCTGGAACAAAAGCTGTCAGTGCCTCTTCATGAGACATACAGAAACACAAGAGACCATTGGAGAATTGTCTCCCAACATTATGGAGGAGAGACACAGTCAACTCATGGATTGGCCCTTTTTAAAAAGAAGAATAGCATTCTAAATTTCTGGTTGGTGGAGATACCATATCGCTGACTTCGGAAACAGATAGCAGTGAAGTATGCATTATTTTCTAACTCCTTGTCAGGCAATCTCTGTTTCATGAAGCAGAGTGTAAGTGCTTTTCACAGAAAATTCCATCTTTCTTATACTAAGTATTGTTTTTCCCAGATCCAGCATTGAAATATCTGTTATGTTAGTCTTAGGTTTTGGTCTTGATGTGAGTTTTCACCTTTTTTAGTGGCTTCAAGGGTGTTTAATGCAATGTTGGGAAAAGGTACAGAGAAAGAATGTGTAAAGGTTAGCAAAATCCTTTCTTTTTCTGTGGACAAAATTTACCTTGGATTAACTTTCTAATTATATTTCCCTAGAAACCTGTAAATGGCAGAATGTCAACTATGTAACTAGCAATGTTGTTTATAGTAAAAATAACCCTGATTGATAAATTTACCTTGACTAATTGTGAAGAACTACAAATTCCTGTGTAAAGCCAAAACTTTGGACTTTCCTGAATAACTCGATGTCATTTGTGGGGACCAGGAAGTTATGCTCATGAATGTTGTTTCTTATCTGGGGCATGGAGCATCTTATCCAAGATGATGATTGCTCATGTCCATAGGATCTCATTCTCTTCCACTCGAGCTATTATATGGGAGTGGTCAATGAAGACAAGCCTCTGGACTTGTGGATAGCTTTGAGAACCTATATAGTGATACCTATTCACCTATTCTAGTCTTGTGATTCCAAATGTCTAGATAGACTCAGGGATGAGCAACAGGAGCAATGCTGAACATTAAAAAAAAATTTTTTTTAAAGCAGTTTTAGGTTCACAGCAAAATTGAGAGGAAAGTACAGAGATTACCCATATGCCTCCTGTCCCCACACATGCATAGTCTCTCCCATTATCAGCATCCCCCACCGGGGGGGTGCTGATAGGCTAAAGTCTGCAGGCGGTGACATGCTGAAGTTGGCTGTTAGAGTACATGGTCCAAGCTATTTGGAGGTGTCGAAGTGTCCCCACATTATGGCTTCTTCTTCTTCTTCTTCTTTTTTTTTTAAATCCCAAGTTTCTTATACTTCTGTATCCATTCCATGGGGCATAGGTGGCTCCTGTGCATTTTGAAAAGGACTGGCCATAGGGAAGAGGTATGTTCCAGGGGTCTTGTTCCAGGCTTATTTATCCATAGCCACCTGAAGTTGCTATTGCATCATTTTTTTTTTTTTTTTTGTGCCATTTTGGAAGTAGTCATGTGCAGGACTTTTTTGGGGGCATATGAATAGAAATGTATCTCAGCATATTGTTTTTTGAATTCTGTGTATTTTCTTTTATGAATATAAAAACATTCTAAGCATGGATCCATTTTTTTTTTTTTTTTTTTTTGAGACAGAGTCTCGCTCTGTCGCCTAGGCTGGAGTGCAGTAGCGCGATCTCGGCTCACTGCAAGCTCCGTTTCCCGGGTTCGTGTCATTCTCCTGCCTCAGCCTCCCGAGTAGCTGGGGCTACAAGTGCCCACCACCATGCCTGGCTAATATTTTTTGTGTTTTTAGTAGAGACGGGGTTTCACCATGTTAGCCAGGATGGTCTCCATCTCCTGACCTTGTGATTCGCCCACCTCGGCCTCCCAAAGTGCTGGGATTACAGGCGTGAGCCACCGTGCCTGGCCAGGATCCATATGTTTTTATCAGACCTCCAAAGGTGGTCCATGGCACACACACACAAAATGTGAGAATTCTTGCTTTCAGCCTTCTTCTAATATATTTAGTCTCAATATTCTTGAGTTTCCCATACCTACCTGGATGTTTCTAAACTCACTTAAGGTTTGAGCAGAAGTACAGGGGCATAGGGAGAGAGAGATATGAGAATCCAAGTAACTGACTTCTTGGCTGTAGCTTTTTCTTCTTTTATTTCTTTTATAACACTTTAACCTGGAAGGGGTAGACTTTCTGCTTCTGTGTTAGCAATTCTCAACCCACTTGGTTTCATGACTCCTTTATACTTGTAGAAATTTTCGAGGACCCTAAATAAATTTGATTTGTTTGGGTTATAGTTATCAATGTTTGCCATATAAGAAATTAAAGCAGAAATTTTAATAATATTCATTATAGTACATACCATATCTTATGAAATATATTTTTCAAAATAAAACACCATTGATGAAAAAAATGGCATTATTTTATGTTTTTGCAATTCCCTTTAATGTCTGGCTAAGTAGAAGATAGCTTAAATAGTAACTCATATTTGCTTCTGTATTCAGTTAGTTGGAATTTCATATATAATGTAGCCCCTGGAAAACTCCACTCTCTACTTATGACAGTGTGAGAATGAAATAAGCACAAAATGTTTTAGCACATTATGGAAATAGTTTTGACCTCACAGATCTCCTGAAAAGGTCTTGAGGATCCTCAGGGGGTCTCTAGGCCACACTTTGAGAACCGCTATTTTGTGCCTTATATAGCAAGCCTCAGGGCCTACCCATCTTAGTCAAAAGGAGTGCATCCTGCATGCCCTCTCTGCCCTATGGTCTAAGCCCTTTAGACTTTTTCCTGACATGTTCTTGGAAGTAAATCAATTTAGAAAATACTAAGCCTAGCTTTCAAGACTTGCTTTAAGATCCTATTTTGACTCCCAGAAGGTGAATATGAACTTTTCCTTTCATTTGTGTAAGTGCTATAATAAATGTTCTCAAGGCACATGGATATCCCTGACAGAATATGGGGTGATTTATCACAAAGAAATGCAAAAAGTGGAAAGTGGAAAAATGAAAGTTCCTGTTATTTTGTTATAGTAAAGCAATCTAGCTTGTTTTGCTTGCTTTGTTTCAAATTTGCTTTTCTGGGCTCACCTGGACTTCTTACTCCTTTTTAATTTTTAAAATTAAGTTACTAATTAATTATTTTTTATTTTATTATTTATTTATTTATTTTGAGATGGAGTCTTGCTCTGTTGCCCAGGCTGGAGTACAGTGGTAGGATCTCAGCTCACTGCAACCTCTGCCTCCTGGGTTTAAGTGATTCTCCTGCCTCAGCCTCCCAAGTAGCTAGGATTACAGGTGCATGCCACCATGCCCAGCTAATTTTTGTATTTTCACCAGAGAGAGGGTTTCACCATGTTGGCCAGGCTGGTCTCCAACTCCTGACCTCAGGTGATCCACCTGCCTTGGCCTCCCAGAGTGCTGGGATTATAGGTGTGAGCCACCGTGCCAGACCCCTTTTTAAATTTTAAAATAATTTCAAGCTTATAGAAAAGTTGTAAGTACAGTACAAGATGCTCAAAAAAAGCCTATTTGAATGGGTCATTCCTTAAATACTGTACTGTGTATTTCCTACAAATTAGAACATTCTCCTATTACTGCAAAATAACCATGAAAATCAGGAAATTTACATCGATGCATTATACTGCCTCCAGTCTCCGGATCCGAATCAAATTTTGCCAATTGTCTCAATAATACCATGTATAACAAAAAATCTGGTTCACAATCCTGTGGTGTATGGAGCTGTCATACCTCTTTTTTAGTTTTTTCTTGACTTTCATGGCCTTGACACTTTTTAAAAAAAAGTATGAAACACTTCACAAATTTGTGTGTTGTCCGTGTTCAGGGGCCATGCTAACCTTCTCTGTATTGTTCCAGTTTTAGTATATGTGCTGCCAAGGTGAGTGCCCTTGTCATTCTTGAAGATTTATAGGCCAGTTATTAAGTACTATATCCCTCAGTTTGGATTTGTTTCCTCATGATTAGATTCAAGCTATGCAATTTTGGCATAAATATCACAGAAGTAATTCTGTGTTTTCTCATTATATCCTATCAGTTGTCACATGATATTTCTATATTCCCTTACTGATGCTTACTTTGATCACTTGATTAAGGTGATAGCCACTAGGATTCAACAATGTAATGTTATTCTTTTCCTCTTTGTAATAAGTAAGTATTTTGTGGGGAGATAGTTTGAAACTATGTAATATCCCATTGTTCATCAAACTGGGGTCACTGCCCCCAGGCTCTTTTGTGCACATATACACACTTATAAACAATATATATGCATTCATATCTATATTTATTTTTGTATCTCTTTGAAATCCATAAGTTTACCTGAAAGCCTTCATTCTTATTCAGTACCACAGGGTTCATTCTAGTTTTCTTCCTCTTCATATTTGTAACCCTCCTTCCCATCAGTGACAAAAATGGATTCCATCATCTTTAATATATTTGTTTATATGATCCACATCCCTGCTATTGCCTAACCATCCTGCTATTGCTGCCCCACCCCCTTTTCTTGCACAGATGTCCTACTTGCCACACTTAGGCTCTATCACTTACTATTCTCTCTGTCTGCACCACAGAGGAAAGGCCATCAGGGGATGTGGCAAGAATGTGGACCTCAGCAAGCCAGGCAGAGAGCCTTTAACAGGAACTGAATTGGCTGGCACCTCTATCTGGGACATTTAACTTCTAGAACTGTGAGAAAATAGATTTCTATTGTTTAAGCCACCCAGTCTATGGTGTTTTGTTATGGCAGCCAAGCAGACTAATACAGAAGGAGAGAGAAGAAAAGAGAAGAGGAGGAAGAAAAAAAGAAAGATTAAAAAGGGGCATGAGAAAACTTTTGGGAGTGATGGATGTATTTATTATCTTGATCCCATTCAATCTGTAGATCAATGTGGGGAGAACTGACATGTTAACAGTATTGTGTGTAATCAGTAGACATCATATATTCCCATATTTATTTAAGTCTCTTTAATTCTATTTTTTTTGGTGGGGAGGCAGATGGAGTTTTGCTCTGTTGCCCAGGTTGGAGTGCAGTGGCACGATCTTGGCTCACTGCAACCTCTGCCCCCTGGGTTCAAGGGATTCTCCTGCCTCAGCCTTTTAAATAGCTGGGACTACAGGCATGCACAAGCATGCCTGGCTAACTTTTTTGTATTTTTAGTAGAGATGGGGTTTCACCATGTTGGTCAGGCTGGTCTCAAATTCTTGACCTCAAATGATCTTCCCGACTTAGCCTCCCAAAGTGTTGGGGTTACAGGTGTGAGCCATCACGCCTGGCCCAATTCTTAACTTTTTTTTTTCTTTTTGAGACAGGTTCCCACTCTATCACCCTGACTGGAGTGCAGTGGCATTGTCATGACTCATCACAGCCTTGACCTTCTGGGCTCAAATGATCCTCCCATCTCAGCCTCCCAAGTAGCTGGGACTACAGGTGCATGCCACCATGCTTGGCTAATTTTTGTATTTTTTGAGGAGACAAGGTTTCTCCATATTGCTCAGGCTGGTCTCAAGAATCCGCCTGCCTCAGCATCCCAAAGTGTTGGGATTACAGGTGTGAGCCACCACACCCAGCCTCTTAAATTCTTAATTAGGGCTCTAGATCAAAGTATCTGTGTTCTTCACCTCCACTAATGGTAACCTGAAGACGAGGTAGACAATTTAGTCTTCTTTTGATAAAGATAATTGGAGGTCATGGCCTTATTTCCTTTGTGAAAAAGACATCAGGGTTTTGACTGGTAGTTCATTTGGTCAATAATAAACGTGAGTATATAATAGTAATTTGATGATTGCCTCCCTAGCATTCTTTCACCCTCTTTTTGGCTACACTATTCGATTTTGTGTTTCTGGAATGCAGTCTTTTACTACCCTCAGTCCTAGAATGTTCTAGATGGTGCTTCACCTCTGGCCCTAAGGATGGAATAGGTGCCCAGGTTTTAATCAATCAGCGTTTCATACTGCCTGGTATCAGTGTTTGGTTAAAGATGGGCAAATAATCTGGGCCTTTCCATTCACAGTGAATCTTATTTGTTACCAGAAAAGCAGGATTACTTTTTTCTCATGGACTTGAACTAGAGAGAATACGAGAAGTTTCTATAGTCATCTTTCCACCACATGTGAAAAGTGAGAAAACAGTCAACACAGAATAAGCAGAGTCAAAGATATGAAGAGAGCAAAACCAAGTCCTGGGTCAATATGCAACTGAACCTAGTAATAGCCCTTGACTTCTTAGTTATGTAAACTAATGTTCCCTTCATGCTTGAGCCAGTTTGGGTTGAGTTTTGTCACTTGTTATCGAAAAAGTCTCAAATGTTTTTGTTTGTTTGTTTGAGATGAAGTCTCGCTGTGTTGCCCAGGCTAGAGTGCAGTGGTGCGATCTCTGCTCACTGTAATCTTCGCCTCCCAGTTCAAGTGATTCTCCTGCCTCAGCCTCCGGAGTAGCTGGAAATACAGGCTCATACCACCATGCCTGGCTAATTTTTGTATTTTTGGTAGACATAGGGTTTCACCATGTTGGCCAGGCTGGTCTTAAAACTACTAACCTCAAGTGATCTGCCCACCTTGGCCTCCCAAAGTGCTGGGATTACAGGCATGAGCCACTGCACCCAGCCTCAAGTGTTATGCCATTCAAAAAACTCATATAATATTTTGCAGCATTACCAAAAGTATTCAGAATAAATGAGGTGATTGATATCTTTGCTCTGTATCTCTGCTCTGTTCTGGGTCTGATATATGAATCCTAAAGCATGATGTTTGTTGTAGGATGTCGTTCTCTAAAAAGGAGGAGGAAGAAATGTAGGAGGAAGAAGAGGAGAAAAGAAATAAATATAAATGATCAATCAAAGTAAAAGAATGTTCAGTCTTTCTAATGACTGAAGAAGTGAAAATAAAAACACGAGTGAGACAGCATATTTGACTACCATAATGGCAAAGATTAAACTGTGAGAATGCCTGGTACTGGTGAGGGTATAAAGTAGCAGACCCTCTTCCATGCAGTTTCTATGAATGCAAATGTTTGCAACTTTTCTAGAGGGAAATGTGATAATAACGTTCAAAATTTAAATGTGTATCTTTTTTGATTAAATAATTATACTTTTAGAGATTTATTCTAAATAATTGCACAAATATACAATAATATATGTGCAAGTATAAATGCAGTATTTATACTAATGAAATGAAACATTAAATGTTTATCAGTAAGTCATTGGTTAAATAAAAAATGGTACCTTATTTTTTAAAGCACACAAATGAGTGCTTTGGTAGGCATTAAAGCTGATCAGAGAGATGCAGAAGCATTGCCACAGAAAGTGCCACAGAAATAAGCCCATGATTATTTTAAAGAAGCAAAATATATTAAAGAACAGTAATTATACTATAATTCCACTTATCCAAATTTATTTTTGATACATTTTAAAAAGTCTGGAAGTTTACAGCCAAGAACTAACTGCCCTAGGTGGTGAATCTAACTCAGATTAGTTTATGTAGAAAAGGAGATTTGTTGAAAGGACTGAGATAGGTCACACTATAAAATAAATTGCTTAAAGAACCAGAGACATGCCAGGCTGAGTGGCTCACGCTTCTAATCCCAGCACTTTGGGAGGCCGAGGTGGGTGGATCACGAGGTCAGGAGATCAAGACTATCCTGGCTAACATGGTGAAACCCCGTCTCTACTAAAGATACAAAAAAATTAGCCGGGCGTGATGCTGGGGCATGTAGTCCCAGCTACTATAGAGGCTGAGGCAGGAGAATGGCGTGAACCCGGGAGGTGGAGCTTGCAGTGAGCCGAGATCGCGCCACTGCACTCCAGCCTGGGCGACAGAGCGAAATTCAGAGACTATTGTATCGGACCTGAACATTGTCATCTTCTTTTACTCTGTCTTCCATGTCTTTCTCTCTTTCTCTCTATCTTGTTTCAGCTTCATTCTCCCTTATCGCATACAAGATTTCTCCATATTGTGAGGAACATGGCTGCTAGCCACTTCTACACATGCACTCTATGACTGTCCATAGCGATTTTCTCAGTGTGAAAAATCTCAGGGCAGGATTTTGATTTAGCCTTGTATCATATGCCCACACTTTTGACCAATCACTGTTACCAGGAGGTCAGAATTTTCTAAGGTTAGAGTACATTACCACAAGAAATACTATGTTCTCACATAGGTTTAAATACAGACCAGGTGATCACTTAGAGAAAGTAATATCATGGGTATAAAATACCAAAAAGGCTGTGTGAATCAAGTAACCTTGAGTCCCTTTTCAACTGTAATTCTATGATTTTCTAAAGGGTAAATGTGTTTTTTAGGTTCATTTTGTTCATGGACTATCAAAAAGAGAGTTTTGACTTTTTCAGGCCAGAGAATCTTCTTTGCCTAAAATATGCATGAGATTAAGATAAAAATGTTCTTGTTTTTAACTCTGTATTTTACTCTACATTTTCACCTTTGTTATATGTCCAAACACCAAATAAGCAAATTGAATGCTAGGTAGCATTACTGTAATCAACTCTTAATTATCTAGAGTTACCATATATACATATATATACTTTTTCCTTTTTTTTTTTTTTTTTGAGACAGTCTCATTTTGTCACCCAGGCTGGAGTGCAGTGGTGTGATCTCAGCTTACTGCAACCTCTGCCTCTAGGGTTCGAGCGATTCTTCTACCTCAGCCTCCAGAGTAGCCGGACTTACAGGCTTGTGCTACCACACCCAGCTAATTTTTGTATTTTTAGTAGAGATGGGGTTTACTATGTTGGCTGGGCTGGTGTCAAATCCTGACCTCAGGTGATCTGCCTGCATTGGCCAACTTTCCAAAGAGCCACCACGCCTGGCCCATTAATATATTATTGAGAGTGATTTTTTGCTGTCCACTTTTCTTTATGATTATAGAGACTAGGTTTCATACTCTTTAATTATTGCAGCAAGGAAATGGAACTCCAGTAGTTTTCAGAGCAGCAACACAACCAGCTAAAAAAATTACATTTTTCAATTTTATTTGCAGGGAGATGTGACCAACTAAGTTCAATGAAAGTATTGTGTGGGACTTCTAGGAAGGTTCTTGATGGGAGCAGGTTTGATTGAGAGAGGACTTATTTGCCTTTTCTGCCATCTGGAATATGATAGCTAGAGCTCAGCAGTCTTCCTGGTTCATGAGATGGCTTTGAGAATGAAAGCCACTTACTGTGGATGATGGAGAAGACAGAATGAGCTAGGGTCACTGATGGTTTTGTGGAGCCACCATTCTGTCTCTGTATCCTTGCAGGAGAGAATAAAGCCTTGTGAGTTTAAAGTTTTTTTGTTTTTTTTTAAAAAAGTCTGTTTATGCAGTTCCGATACAGTGTTTTTCTGTGTGCTGTTATTTATGATCTCCTTTGAAATCAATGATTGTATTGAGAGTAAGGGTAATTTGTAGGGTGAAAGAATGAAAGTATGGCACAGGAGATCCTGTCTCCTCAAAAGCACTTAATTTGCTTCCAGGGAGTAATCTTAGGCATGAGGGATAGGTTAACTATAACAATGGCTACTATGTGTTCTGTGTTTATTCAAGACACTGCTGAAAGCATTTTATTTGAATTGACTTATTTAATCCAGACAACTTCTTATGAGACAACCATTCATCCATTTTACAGATGAAGAAACTGAGTCATAGGGAAGTTAAGTATGCTTGAAAAAAATCACACAGCTGATACAGCTGGGCATGTAGCTGTAGGGCTCATGCTCTTAATCATTATGCTACACTTTCTTTTTTTTTTTTTTTTTTTTTTTGAGACAGAGTCTCACTCTGTCGCCCAGGCTGGAGTGCAGTGGCCGGATCTCAGCTCACTGCAAGCTCCACCTCCCGGGTTCATGCCATTCTCCTGCCTCAGCCTCCCGAGTAGCTGGGACTACAGATGCCCGCCACCGCGCCCGGCTAGTTTTTTTTTGTATTTTTAGTAGAGACGGGGTTTCACCTTGTTAGCCAGGATGGTCTCGATCTCCTGACCTCGTGATCCGCCCGTCTCGGCCTCCCAAAGTGCTAGGATTACAGGCTTGAGCCACCGCGCCCGGCCTATGCTACACTTTCTACAATAGAGCTCTCATATGGAGCATTCCAAAAGTAAATAATTCTATCACGTCCCTTCCCTAGGACCCTAAGTCCATGAGATACTTTGTACTTGAAAAATTAAAGATAACTTGAGTTGTTAATGTGTCAATAAAAGTATGATACGGAATGTACAATTTCAGTGATTGTTATATGCAAAGTAAAATAATCCAAATGTGTCATTTAGCTTAAATGGCAATGACTTTAATTTTTAGCCATCTTTTATATATAGAAAGAAAAACTTATTTTTTTATACTGTGCATACCTTAAAGTATATTTGGATTATTTTCCTATCAAATAGCTCTTTTCATTTTCCTTTGTTTGCTCTTTTAAGTGATATGAGATATTTATATTTGGTCAAAGTGATTTTTAGAAACTTTTTAAAAAAATTTTTATTATTATTATTATTATTTTTTTTGATGGATTCTTGCTTTGTCACCCAGACTGGAATGCAGGGGTGCTCTCTTGGCTCACTGCAACCTGCAGCTCCTAGGTTCAAGTCCTGAGTAGCTGGGATTACAGGTGTGTGCCACCATGCCTGGCTAATTTTTGTATTTTTAGTAGAGATGGGGTTTCACCGTGTTGGCCAGGCTGGTCTTGAACTCCTGCCTTCAGGTGAAATACCTGCCTTGGCCTCCCAAAGTGCTGGGATTACAGGTGTGAGCCACCATGCTCTGCCAAAACTGTTTATATTTTTAATTCATACTACAGTTTTTGTAGCACCCATACACATTTATCTCTGGTTAATATGATGTCACATATGTTAGCTGGATTTAGTTATCATCCTAAGATATTTAAGTGGTTTTCCAAAAACTGATATAACTACTTTGCCATAAAATACTATGACTTGCAACGAAGTATCTAGTTAAAACTTAATATGCAGCCGGGCACGGTGGCTTATGCCTGCAATCCCAGCACTTTGGGAGGTTGAGGTGGGCGGATCACCTGAGGTCAGGGGTTCGAGACCAGCCTGGCCAACATGGTGAAACCCCATCTCTACTAAAAATACAAAAATTAGCCAGGTGTAGTGGTGCGTGCCTGTAATCCCATCTACTTGAGTGGCTGAGGCAGGAGAATCACTGGAACTTGAGCAACAGAGGCCGCAGTGAGTCAAGATTGCACCACTGTACTCCAGCCTGGGCGACAGAGCGAGACTCCATCTCAAAACAAAAACAAAAACAAAACAAACAAAAAAACCACAAAACTTAATTTTCAAAGTAATGTAGACATTCAGAGAAAAGTTGTGACTTGTTGCTTTAATGAAGCAGAGTAGGAGGACAATTCTGAAAATTGACTAAGATAATATAAGGATATCAGAGTGCTCTGTTAGAAATTTAACGTGTTTCTGCTCTGGCATGAACCCATGAGGTGGAGCTTACAGTGAGCTGAGATCGCGCCACTGCACTCCAGCCTGGGTGACAGAGCGAGACTCTGTCTCAAACAAACAAACAAACAAAAACAAACAAAAAAAATAGAGCCAGACACGGTGGCCCACGCTTGTAATCTCGGCACTTTGGGAGGCCTGGGCGGGTGGATTACCTGAAGTTGGGAGTTTGGGACCAGCCTGACCAGCATGGAGAGACCCTGTCTCTACTAAAAATACAAAAAAATTGGCTGGGAGTGGTGGCAGATGCCTGTAATCCCAGCTACTCAGGAGACTGAGGCAGGAGAATTGCTTGATCCTGGGAGGCGGAGGTTGTGGTGAGCCGAGATCATGCCATTGCACTCCAGCCTGGGTGACAAGAGCTAAAACTCCATCTCAAAAAAAATAAAAATAAAAAATAAATAAATACAAAATATTCTGTCATAATATAGTGTTTTATTTTTTAAATAAAAACTAAAACATTCCTCTGCCTCCCCCCATTTATTATTTTTTTTACCTGAGTCATCTTAAAGAGGAGTTTTTGTAGAAGTACTTTCTTGGGTTTTGTTTATGATCATCTAAACCTGAGAGTTGATAATAGAATTAGAAAAATGTAAACTTTATTCCAGCTGTACTTTGGAATTTTTTTTTTCCTGCAGATGTTTTTCTTCCTTTGGAAAATGGAAGCCAAGGCCATACTAATGTCCAGGGTTCCATAGTGGTTGTGTTTTGGTTGAAAGCATAAATATAAAGATTAATTTTATTTTATTTATTTTTTTTTTTTGAGATGGAGTCTCGCTCTGTCGCCCAGGCTGGAGTGCAGTGGCCGGATCTCAGCTCACTGCAAGCTCCGCCTCCCGGGTTTACGCCATTCTCCTGCCTTGGCCTCCCGTCTTTTTTTTTTTTTTTTTTTTGAGACAGAGTCTTGCTGTGTCGCCCAGGCTGGAGTGCAGTGGCCGGATCTCAGCTCACTGCAAGCTCCGCCTCCCAGGTTCACGCCATTCTCCTGCCTCAGCCTCCCGAGTAGCTGGGACTACAGGCGCCCGCCACCTCGCCCGGCTAGTTTTTTGTATTTTTTAGTAGAGATGGGGTTTCACTGTGTTAGCCAGGATGGTCTCGATTTCCTGACCTCGTGATCCACCCGTCTCGGCCTCCCAAAGTGCTGGGATTACAGGCTTGAGCCACTGCACCTGGCCAGATTAATTTTATTCTTATCAACATAATCTAGAGATGAATGTGTCAGTTTTTTAAACTGGTAGTTGAACCAATAGTAATTTCTCATATTTTTGCCTCTCTTTTAGGAGAGAGGCAATGAGAGAGAAACTCTCTGCCTGTGATGAAACCATTTTGAATTTTTTTCCCGCTGCAGGAATGAGTTTATTGATAAGCAATAAAAAGCCCAAAACTCTTCTAGGAGTTTGGGGTTCCTATAGTTAGCCTTATATCCATTTTGTTAGGATGACTTCCTCAGAGCCAGAACTATTTTTCTGAGGCTCTTAAAGATGGGAAAGATGGGAAACAGTGGAATAAGCTAAGGTCCTCCATATGTCACATCCATTCAAAAGGAGCATGTGGCAGGAACATGAGCTTTTGTTACTTTGGAAGCAGGATTTTTTGGGTTCTCTTCTCATTCTGCATTTACCAGCTTTTAACTGTGATGCTAGTTCATCTCATCCAACCAAGGTTTCATTAAACTTAGTTACTGACATCCAATATCTGTGATTCTTGGTTGAGTTTTACCTTTTGGACCAACATACCCTAAATATATAGGGCATAGTAGAATACGAACCTTGAGGATCTCCATTGATGAACTTGTACTATTGTAGTCTTGTAGAATACTCAATTCCCATGATTATAGAAGTCTTTGACAACAGTTTTTCTTGATTTGGTATTCCATGAAGCATAAGGTAAAGGATCTTTAGATGATCCATATTTCTGGATGTCAACCAATCTTTCATTTCCCTATAGTCTCTTAGAATCTAAGGTTTCAGCTGGTTTCATTTGGAGTTCCTTACATTTAAGTCTGGCTACCACTGCCCAAGACCAATATTGTCTCTATCTCCAGATGCTCACTAGTGCCCCCTACTAATGAATGAAAGAAAAAGTGATCCCTTATGACTTACACAATGTATTAAATGTGTAATCTCACGAAATCCTGGTTCCTGCCAGCTTCCTTTTCTTTCTTCCAATAAAATGGCTTCTTTATACAGGTGTTGTAGTGGAGTTTATATATCTCCTGAGACCCAAGACTGTGACTTCATGGCTTAACATCGTGTGGTAGGCAGGGACATACATCAACTAGATTTCTAGCTGTAACAATTTCCTATGGCTCCTATAACAAATTACCACAAGCGTCACATTTTAAAACCTCACAAATCTGTTTTCTTGCAGTTCTGGAGGATAGAAATCCAAAATCAGTCTCACTGGGCTAAGGATAAGGTCAGAAAATGTGTTCTTTTCCAATTAGATAAGAGAATAAGAAATAGTTTATATTCATATGGAATGGACAATAATATTTGTTTATAGGTTTGTCCCAGGGCTGTTTTTAATCCTCTTGTCTTCTGTCATAATACAGTTTGAAGAGATCTGGACCCACTTGACATTTGGCATTACACTGATCAATTACTTTGATGACATTATTTTGATTGAGTTGGATTTGCAGGAGAGGGCTAGCACAGTGGAGGCAATGGCAAGATATGCTCTAGTGTGTGAGAGACAAACCCTATGAAGATATAAGTGCTTGCTGCATCTGTAGATACTTTAGGGGTTTATTGATCAGGGCTGTGCCTGTATATATCCTCTAACATAAAAGACAAATTATTGCATCTTGTACCTCCTACATTAAAAAAGAAGCACAATACCTGGTGGACCTCTGAGTTCTGGAGGCAGCACAGTTCTACACCTAGGGATACTTCTCCAGCCAATATACTGGATGACATAAAATGGTGCCAACTTTAAATCAGATCCAGAGTAGGAAATAGCAACAGGTCCAGGCTGGGTTGCAAGCAGCCCTGTCACTTGGGTCATACAATTTAGCAGAGTTTATGATTATAAAGGTATAAGTGGTAAGACAAGATCCTGTGTGGAGTTTGTTGCAAGTCCCAGTGGGCAAATTATAATGTTAGTCCCTTGGTTTCTGGAGCAAGGCAATGCCATTTTTGGTAGAGAGTTATATACCTTTCGATGTGCTCCCCAACCCTGGTGGAGATAGGATGCCTGACCATGGAGTATCAAGTAACCATGTATATATTATGGAAATTCCCATCATGAGCTGGGTCCTATCAGACTTACCAAATAGAAAGGTCAGCTAGGCCAAGCAACAGTACATTGCAAGATGGAGTTGGTACATTTAGGAGCAAGTATAATCATAACCAGATGGCTCAAACAAGCTTCACGGTAGGTATTATAGACCCCTAGGCACCTATCACTGTTTTAACAGTGCCATTTCACTCATCTCATGCCTATGGTTCTATGGAGGATTCTACCTGAAGTACAAAGAAAAAAACTCAAGCTTGGTTTATGGATGGATCAGCTCAGTATGTAGATGAAAGTCAAAAATAGCCCCACTCAAAGGTTGCTTTGAAAAGACAGAAGGTTCTTGGAACCATTGTCTACTACATGCTTTGCCCAAATGTTTCTCTCCCTGGTCTCACTGATACATTTTTTTCCCTCCTAACCATAGCTCTTGCCTCATTATATTTTAAAACCGTTAACCTTTCAAATAATTTAATGGAATCCACTTACTTACCTCTTTTAAGAATCATTACCCATAACTTTGTCAAGTTTCCACCTTTTTAGAGAGAGGACCTTATTCAACATGTAGATTGGTTACCTTTTTGACCCAAGAATTGTACATCATTGCCACAGCTCACGACCCTGCCAGTGTAATTTGTTTCTTGATATATGGGGTAGTTTCATAAGACTTGGCTACTTCAGGTACTTTCATCCTTCTTTAGGAGGACGAAATAGGTTGGAAGTTTCTGATCAGGCTTTTACCTAAAAAAAGATAAATGCAGGGAGAAGAAAAGGAAGTTACTCATGGAAACAAAGAAATCAGGCCTTAAAATCAGAAAGAGACCTGGGAGCATGAGGCCATTTATATTCGTGGCCTTTCTTTTTTTTTTTTTTTTTTTTTTGAGACAGAGTCTCATCTATTGCCAGGCTGGACTGCAGTGGTGCGGTCTTGGCTCACTGCAACCTCCGCCTCTTGGGTTCAAGTGATTCTCTTGCCTCAGCCTCCTGAGTAGCTGAGACTACAGGCGCGCACTACCACGCTCAGCTAATTTTTGTATTTTCAGTAGGGAAGGGGTTTCCTTACCATATTGGCCAGGATGGTCTCAATCTCTTGACCTTGTGATCTTTCCGCCTCAGCCTCCCAAAGTGCTGGGATTACAAGCGTGAGCCACCGCACCCGGCCATTCGTGGCCTTTCTACATGAGCATTGTGGAAGAAATTCTGACATCTCTTAAACAAGTATGTCTTTTCTAATGCTAATTAATTTCTGGAATTTTCTTTCAAGTCTGACTTGAGAATGCTATAAAATATATGTTATCTTGTAAAGCCAATCCCATTCGATCAGAGGACAGTTCAAGTTGATTATTATTACTGTTAGTATTATTATTATTATTTTGTTCTACCACAGAGCATTTCCCTCCTATAAATGTGCACAAACAAGGTATATAAAGGAAGTTTCTCTAGAACATATTAAAATGAACAATTTACCTTAATCTGTGAATTTGCCAGACTCAGAAGAGGCATTGGAATTTAACAGGTTTCCACTAGATGGCAAGCCGCCTCTTTGAATTTCTCAGTGGCATCAAGCAAAAAAATTGCTGCTGTTTAAAACGTACATCTTTGCATGAGTCAGCTGCGCCTGTATCAAAAAATGATAAAGGCACTGATTCACAAATTTAGCCAAATTTAGAATCAAGCTATTCAAACTGAAACTGAAAATATATTGTAATGTTTAAAATTTTTATTTGGAGAATATGTATTCATTTATTCATTTAACAAATATGAAGTGCCTCCTATGTGTTTTTCATACTTTGTTTCATTTGCTCCCCCTAACAATGAGATTGGGAGCTCTTATTAGTCCCAATTTAGAGACTGGGAAACTGAGGCTTAGATAGATTAAATGATTTAGCAATCCAAGATATACAGGTTTAAACCTACACAGTTTGTCCCAGAGTCTGCTCTCCTGACCACTACATCTTAGTGCCCACCATAAATAAATTACACTAAATCAATGTAATATGTGTAGCACTGTGTCATGTTTAAAAGGGTTTTTTATTTTCTTCTTACAGACATTAGCAGGGTTAAATCTTCTGGCATGACCTTTATGAAAGACTGTGTATAAACAAGTGAAAATGATTGCAAAATACACTATATTAGAGCAAATAATGTCTGTACAGTGTTGCCTGTATAAACATATGCAAGATGAAAGGAAATGGCATAAAACTCTGCAAAAGTGCTACAGAAAAAGACAAATATAAAGAGACAAAGTCAGAGAGAGACTGAGAGAAACATAGATGTGAAAGAGAAATGATGACACTATCTATAAGAAATCATAATTTCTGGCTGGGTGCAGTGGCTTATGCCTGTAATCTCAGCACATTGGGAGGTGGAGGTGGGAGGATACCTTGAGCTCAGGGGTTCGAGATCAGTCTGGACAACATTGCAAAACCCCATCTGTACCAAAAAGTACAAAAATTAGCTGGAGGTGGTGGTGCATGCCTGTAGTTCCAGCTACTTGGGAGGCTGAGGTAGGAGGATCACTTGAGCCCAGGAGTTGGAGGCTACAGTGAGCTGTGATCATGCCACTACACTGTAGCCTGGGTGACATAGTGGGACACTGCCTAAACAAAAAAAAAAAACAGAAAAGAAAAGAAATGCTAGGTATGGTGGCTCATGCCTGTAATCCCAGAATTCCAGCACTTTGGGAGGCTGAGGCGGGTGGATTGCCTGAGGTCAGGAATTTGAGACCAGCCTGGCCAATGTGATGAAACCCTGTCTCTACTAAAAATAAAAAAAATTAGCCGGGCATAGTGGTGGGTGCCTGTAATCCCAGCTACTTGGGAGGCTGAGGCGGGAGAATCCCTTGAACCCAGGAGGCAGAGGTTGCAGTGAGCTGAGATCCCACCACTGTACTCCAACCTTGGCAACAAGAGTGAAACTCTGTTGCAAAAAAAAAAAAAAAAAAAGAAATAATAATTTCTGTAATAGAAACTGTTTCCTTGTGAGTGTCTCTTGCTGTAGAAGAATTTTTCACAAATAGAAATTCAGTGAAATGAAAGTTTAAAAGATAAGAATATAAAACAACAGAATGAATTTAAAAGGTAAGTGCAAGGTCAAGGAAACTCAGATGTAAAGCAGAATTTTAAATCTAATAAATATATTAAAAGAATAAAAAGCAGAAGAGACATAGTTAAAATTTATGTGATGGAATTACATAATGTGATGTAATTCCAATTAATGTGATGGAAAAAAGGCATAAGTTAGAGTGAATGAGACATAAGATGGAGGTGAAGGCAATTAGGAAGAGGCTGTAGACATGGACGACTGACAAAATAATAGGCATCTCTGAAGTAGACAACAGATGGTGAGAAAAAGTATTCAGAGATATAATAATGGAAAATCTCTTTCATAATAAAGCACACACATCTAATAGGAAAAACTGACACTGAATTAACAACATTGAGAAGTACCCTGTGTGTTACTGAGCATCAAGATTTTAACAACAGAAAAGAATTCTTCACACATCAAGTAGAAAAAGCAAGTTACTTAACAAGAGGAAATTCAAGCTTGTGTCAGACTTTTTACAGAAAAATTTAGCGCTGGGGCCGGGCGCGGTGGCTCAAGCCTGTAATCCCAGCACTTTGGGAGGCTGAGACGGGCGGATCACGAGGTCAGGAGATCGAGACCATCCTGGCTAACACGGTAAAACTCCGTCTCTACTAAAAAATACAAAAAACTAGCCGGGCGTGGTGGCAGGGGCCTGTAGTCCCAGCTACTCGGAGGCTGAGGCGGGAGAATGGCGTGAACCCGGGAGGTGGAGCTTGCAGTGAGCCGAGATCGTGCCACTGCACTCCAGCCTGGGCGACACAGCGAGACTCTGTCTCAAAAAAAAAAAAAAAAAGAAAAAAGAAAACTTTAGCACTGGAAGAAATAGAGGTGTCCACCACATTCTTAGACAAAATATTATATTCATCTATGTTATAATTCAAATATAAAGTATTCAGGGGATAAACATTTAAGAATTTTTTTTTTAAACTCTAGTCAAATGATAATTTCTGTAACAGAAACTGTTTCCTTGTGAATGTCTCTTGCTGTAGAAGAATTTTTCACAAATAGAAATTCAGTGAAATGAAAGTTTAAAAGACAAGAATATAAAACAACAGAATGAAATTAAAAGGTAAGTGCAAGGTCAAGGAAACTCAGATGTAAAGCAGAATTTTAAATCTAATAAATATATTAAAAGAATAAAAAGCAGAAGAGGCATAGTTAATCCAGGAGGTGGAGGTAACCTTGGCTAATCCAGAAACTAACACAAAAATAGAGAACCCAGGAATAGAAACACGCATCTAGTGAGAGTAGCAGTAAATTGGCTGGGCACAGTGGCTTATGCCTGTAATCCCAGAACTTTGGGAGGCTGAGGCAGGAGGATTGCTTGAGTTCAGGAGTTTGAGACCAGCCTAGAGAGACCCAACACTAAACATAGAGAGACCCAGTCACTAAAAAGTGAAAGCAAAACCAAAACCAAAACCAAAACCTAGCTGGGCATGGTGGCACATGCCTGTTGTCTCAGCTACTTGGGAGGCTGAAGTAGGAGAGTCGCTTGGGCTTGGGAGATTGAGGCTGCAGTGAGCCATGATCGTGACACTACACTTCAGCCTGGGTGACAGAATAAGACTCTGTCTCCAAGAGAAAAACAGAGTGATGATAAGTGCTTGGCAGCAGTGTACCAAGTAATGGGGTTAAAAAGACGACTAAGGGTGTAATCGAACTGAAGATTCAGGGATGTTAATCAATTACAGTACAATGTATTAAGTGCCACTACATTGATAGAACAGAGGAAAGAGTAATTCTATATAGAGTAACTGATGTCTACAGCCATACGAACTTGAACATGCCCAATCTCGTCTATGTAGGGTAAGTGAAACCTGAGACTTGGAGGATAAGCATCCAGAAGCCAAAAGGGACAGAGCGGACCATTCTAGGAAGGGGGAAGGAAGTCCAAAATCTTAGCAGTACGAGTTGGCAGTGTGGAATGGCTATATGGTAGGTCATGTGGAAAGTCATAAGCAGCTTATGAAGGGATCTGTGTACAAATGGTTCCCAATTTACAATAGTTTGACTGAACAATTGTTTTTGGCTTTATGATGGTGCAAAAGCAGTATGCATTCAGTAGAAACCAAACTGAAAGTACCCATACAAGTTTTTCACTTTTGGTACAATATTCAATACATTACATGAGATATTCAACACTTTATTTTAAAATAGGGTTTGTGTTAGATGATTTTGCCTAAATGTAGACTAATGTAAGTGTTCTGAACATGTTTACAGCAGGCTAGGCTGAGCTATGATGTTCAGTAGGTTAGGTATATTAAATGCATTTTTATTTTCAACAATATTTTCGGCTTACGATGTGTTTATGGAGACCTATCTCTATTGTATGTTGAAAAGCATCTGTACTTCCTAAGGGGTTTGGTCTTAATCCTGTTGACACTGAAGGGTTTTAATGTAGGAAAGGACTAATTTTTCCATTTAAAAAATGGTTGCTAGGGGCTGGGGTGGTGGAGGGGAAATGGGGAGTTGTTACTCTATTGTCTTAAAGTTTCAGTTATGCTAGATGAATAAATTCTAGAGATCTGCTGTACAGCATGCTTTCTTTTTTCTTCCTTCATTTTAATTTTATTTTGTTATTTTATTTTACTTTTTTAGAGACAAGATCTCACTCTGTCTCCCAAGCTGGAGTACAGTGGAGCGATCATAGCTCACTGCAGCCTCTAACTCCCAGGCACAAGTGATCTACTTGCATCAGCCTCTCAAGTAGCTGTAATTAAAAGTGTGCACCGCCATGCCCGGTTAATTAAAAACATTTTTTGTTGCTGTTGTAGAGACAGGGTCTAGATATGTTGCCTAGACTAGTCCCAAACTCCTGAGCTCAAGCAATCCTCCCGTCTTGGCCTCCCAAAGTGTTGGGATTATAGTGAGCCACTTTGGCTGACCCAACATGGTTTCTTTAGTTAACAATGCAGTATTGTGTATTTAAAGACGGGTTAAGAGGGTGATCTCTTGCCAAGTGTTCTTACTATAAAATGAAACAAAATAAACCATGCAAAGAGACACAGGGAAACTTTAGGAGGTGATGGATATGTTTACTACTTTGATTGTGATGATGGTATCATGGGTATATGCATATGTCTAAACTCATCAAATTGTATACATATGTGCTTTTTTTTTGGTATATCAATGATACCTCAATAAAGCTATAAAAATCACTCTGGCAATAGCCTACCAACTGAAAAAAACCCAGGACCAGATAGATGTATAGCTAAATTCTACCAGATGTACGAAGAAAAGCTGGTACTATTCCTACTGAAACTATTCCAAAAAATTGAGGAGGAGGGGCTCCTCCCTAACTCATTATATGAGGCCAGCATCATCCTGATACCAAAACCTGGCAAAGATATAACAACAACAACAAAGAACTTCAGACCAATATCCTTTTTTTCTTTTTTTTTTTTTTTTCTTTTTTGAGATGGGGTCTCACTCTTGTCACCCACACTGGAGTGCGATCTTGGCTCACTGCAACCTCTAACTCCTGAGCTCAAGTGATCCTCCCACCTCAGCCTCCCGAGTAGCTGGGACCACAGGCATGCATCACCACACTCAGCTAATTTTTTGTATTTTTGGTAGAGACAAGGTCTTGCCATGTTGCCCAGGCTGGTCTTGAACTCCTGAGCTTAAGTGAACCACCTGCCTTGGCCTCCCAAAGTGCTGGGATCACAGGTATTAGCCACTGGACCTGGCCCAATATCCTTGATGAAAATTGATGCAAAATCGTCTACAAAATACTGGCAAATCGAATCCAGCAGCACATCAAAAAGCTTGTAAACCACAATCAAGTAGGCTTTATTCCTGGGATGCAAGGTTGGTTCAACATACACAAATCAATAAATGTGTCATCACATAAACAGAACTGAAGATGAAAACCACAAGATTATCTCAATAGGTGCAGAAAAGGCTTTTGATAAAATTTGACATCCATTCACTTTAAAAACTCAATAAACTAGATATTGAAGGAATGTACCTCAAAATAATAAGAGCCATCCATGACAAACCCATAGCCAACATCACACTGGTTGTGATGAACTGGAAGCATTCCTTTTGAAAACTGGCACAAGACAAGAATGCCCTCTCTCACCACTCCTATTCAATATAGTATTAGAAATCCTGGCAAGGGCAATCAAACAAGAGGAAGAAATAAAAGGCATCCAAATAGGAAGAGAGGAAGTCAAACTATCCTTGTTTGCAAATGACATGATTCTATATCTAGAAAACCCCAAAGTCTCAGTCCCAAAGCTCCTTCAGCTCATAAATTACTTTGGTAAAGTTTCAGGATACAAAATCAATGTGTAGTAATCACTAGCATTCCTATACACCAACAACAGTCAAACTGAGAGCCAAATCAGGAACGAACTCCCATTCACAATTGCCAGAAAAAGAATAAAATACCTAGCAATACAGCTAACTAGGGAGGCAAAAGGTCTCTACAAGGAGAACTACAAAGCACTGCTGAAAGAAATCAGATATGACACAAAGAAATGAAAAAACATTCCATGCTTATGGGTAGGAAGAATCAATATCGTTAAAATCGCCATACTGCCCAAAGCAATTTACAGATTCATGCTATTCCTGTTAAACTACCGTTGACATTCTTCACAGAACTAGAGAAAACTGTTTTAAAATTCATATGGAACAAAAAAGAGCTTGAATAGCCAAGGCAATCCTAAGCGAAAAGAACAAAGCTAGAGGCATCACACTACCCAACTTCAAACTATACTGCAAGGCTACAGTAACCAAAACACCACTGGTACAAAAATAGACACAGAAAAATAGACACAAAACCCAGAAATAAGGCCATACACCTGCAACTATCTGATCTTCGACAAACCTGACATAAGCAAGCAATGGGGAAAAGATTCCCTATTCAATAAATGGTGCTAGGATAACTGGCTAGCCATATGTAGAAGATTGAAACTGGACCCCTTCCTTACATGATATACAAAAATTAACTCAAGATGGAATAAATACTTAAATATAAAACCCAAAACTATAAAAACTCTAGAAGAAAACCTAGGCAACACCATTCAGGACATAGACACAGGCAAAGATTTCATGATGAAGGCTCCAAAAGCAAGTGCAACAGAAGCAAAAATTGAAAAATGGGATCTAATTGAACTAAAGAGTTTATTCTGCACAGCAAACGAAACTATGAACAGAGTAAACAACCTATGGAAGGGGAGAAAATGTTTGCAAACTATGCATCTGACAAAGGTCTAATATCCAGCATCCATAAAAAAACTTAAACAAATTTACAAGGAAAGATACAAACCCCATTAAAAGTGGGCAACGGACTTTGAGCACTAAACTCTGATTTTTTAATCTTGCCCAAATTCCTATCTAAGGAGTCTGGGGAGTCATGTGCTACAAATAATAAATTATCATCAGATGGGTTTTATTTAACCCTATATCTTGTGACTTACTTTCCAACCTGACTTTGGCATAACCTTACGAGACAAAGAAGAAAATCAAAATATTTTACCCCAAAATGTGTTTCTTTGCCATATCTTTAAATGGGCCTGCAAAGCTGTCCTTTGTTGGGATAAATTTGCATCTGTAAAGAATCTCTGTTAACATAGCTAGATCTTCTTCTCCAGGCCCTCCCAATCCTAAAGAGATTAACTAAAAGTCTAGCACCTTTTAAAGATCTGAATAGGAAACATTTGTCATCTATTGTCTCTAAAGGCAGCCACTATAAGACTTCTAAAGAACCTTGGTTTCCACAATATTTTATCTTAACCTGAACATTTCCTTTCTACGATCCCAGGTCTTTAGATAAACTCAACCAATTGTCAACCAGAAAATGTTTAAATTTACCTATAGCTTGAAAGCCCTCTCTACTTTGAGTTGTAAATGTATTTGACTGATGTCTCATGCCTCCCTAAAATGTATAAAACCAAGCTGTACCCTGACCACTTTGGGCACATGTTCTCAGGCCCTCCTGAGGGCTGTGTCATGGGCCAGGGTCACTCATATTTGGCTCAGAGTAAATCTCTCCAAATATTTTACAGAGTTTGACTTTTTGTCAACAACTTGAACATGCATGTTTCAAAAGACATACATGTGGCCAAAAAAACATATGAAAAAAAGCTCAACATCACTGATTATTGCAGAAATGCAAATCAAAACCACAGTGAGATACCATCTCACACCAGTCAGAATGGCTACTATAAAAAGTCAGAAAATAACAGCAGATGGTGAGGTTGTGGAGAAAAAGGAATGCTTATATACTGTTGGTGTGAGTATAAATTAGTTCAATCATTATGGAAGACTGTGTGGCAATTCCTCAAAGACATAAAGACAGAAATACTATTTGACCCAGCAATCCCATTACTTCGTATATACCCCCAAAACATAAATCATTCTGTTAGAAAGACACAGGTACGTGTATGTTCATTGCAGCACTATTTAGAATGGCAAAGACATGGAATCAATCTAAATTCCCATCAATGTTAGACTGGATTAAAATAATGTGGTACATATACACGATGGAATACTATGCAGCCATTAAAAGGGACAAGGTTGTGTCTTTTTCAGGGACATGGATGGAGCTGGAGGCCATTATCCTTGGCAAACTAATGTAGGAACAGAAAAATCAAATACTTCATGTTCTCACTTATAAGTGGGAGCTAAATGATGAGACCACATGTACATATAGAGGGGAACAGCACACACTGGGGCCTATCAGAGGGTGGAGGTTAGGAGGAGGGAGAGGATCAGGAAAAATAACTAATGGGTACTAGGCTTAGTATCTGGGTGATGAAATAATTTGTACAACAAACCTCCATGACACAAGTTTACCTATGTAACAAACCTGAAGATATACCCCTGAACTTAAAATAAAAGTTACAAAAAAATAAAGCCAGAAGAAAAAGAAAAGCAACAAAATGTTGAAGTGGTTAATTGCTTAAGGTTGTTTGGGAGCAGTTGTGGACATAGGGCTTCTCCCCACAACATACAAGAAGGGTGACAGACAAAAGACAAGGACTTGCCTCATGATTCTCTATTACACTGTCATGTCCATACACTCTTCTGCACAACAAGTCTATTGTGTTTCCTATTTCAAATGAAATTTTGCATTTGGCATTACAGTTTTCTTTGTGCCTTTGTCTTAGATGTGCTTCTTTGATTTCTGTATAGCTGTGTCATTTTGTCTTATTTAGTAGCATCATTTGCAATTTTATGAGCAGTTAGCATACTGAAAGAATGAATGATGTTACTTGTTTTCCCTGGCCAAAGACAATTTTTATGTAACCCTCATTCTTGCCACCATAGTCAGTTATTTGTTCATTATTTGACAAGTTCATGCAATTTTTTATTCCAGTTAATTTAAAAGGAATGCAAGATTCAATAAAACATCTATTATTAATGTGTTTTAGTTATTTAAATGGGAGTGCAGGATTCTGGCTGTGGAGGATCAGAGCTAGAAGATACTTTAAAATGTACTATGATAATGTTTTTCATACTTTAATGTGCATATGAATGAACCAGGGTTGTGTTTAAAATGCAGATTCTGACTCAGGAGTTGGCATGGGGCCTGAGTACTGCATTTTTAATAAGCTTCTAAGTGAAGTCAATGGGACTGATCTACAAACCACACTTTGATAGCAAGGTACAATGACACAAGTAAAAATACCCCAAAATATCCTATTTCTACAATTATATAATAAATACAACTTTAAAATTCTGTTTGACTGTATCTTACACTTGGGCCATGAACCCATCAGGAAGCTCAGCAAATGTCATTGCTATAGTGTGACATTTAAATTAAAAATGGATCATTCATTGGGCTGTGCATGGAGGCTCATGCCTGTAATCCCAAGTATTGGGAGGTTGAGACTGAAGGATCCTGGCTTCAGGCCAGGAGTTTGAAACTAGCCTCGGCAACATAGCAAGACCCTGTTTCTACAAAAAAAAGAAAAAAAAATTAGCTGAACATGGTGGTACACACCTATAGTCCTAGCTACTTGGGAGATTGAGGCAGGAAGATCCCTTGAGCCCAGGAGTTTGAGGTTGCTGTGAGCTATGATTGTGCCACTGCATCCCAGCCTGGGTGACAGCTAAACTCTGTCTCTAAACAAACAAACCCAATTAGTTTCAAAATGTTGTGTTTGTTTTATATGACTTACACTGAAGTTGCTTCTACAGAGTGGTATTTTTTATCCTATGATGTCCTGAGGTGGTGTCACTCTCTGGTGGCAGTTGCCATTGCTGTGGTCAATCCCCATCACAAATTAGGCTATGTACTCACTTACTTTCCAAAGGTAAAGAAGAAAACAGTATTTTTTTACTGAACTATAGTTACCTTGGCATACTTACAGAAAAACACTCGGTGTATTATAAAAATAAGGCCTGGCCAGGTGCAGTGGCTCATGCCTGTAATCCCAGCACTTTGGGCGGCTGAGGCAGGAGAATCACTTGAGGTCAAGAGTTTGAGGTCAGCTTGGGCAACAGAGTGAGGCCCTGTCTCCACAAAAATTAAAAAAAAAAAAAAAATTAGTTGAGCATAGCATGTGCCTGTTGTCCTACTACAAGACTATCTATTCTGAAGGTTGATATGGGAGGACTGTTTGAATCCAGGAGTTCAAAGTTGCAGTGAGCTATGATCATGCCAGCCTACTGCAGCCTGGATGACAGAGTGAGACCCTGCCTCTTAAATAAATAAATAAATAAATAAATAAATAATAAGGCCTAATGTTATGTGATTTCATTAAATTAAAATTCATGTGGAGGAAAAGAAACACTTGAATGGTATAATATTCTAAGTTCAGATTTAGTTTGTATTCTTATAGCAGTCTAGGTTAAATATAAAACTTTTTAAAGCAAATAGAAAGCAGAAAAACTAGAATTAATTATATTGGCAAACATTTTATTATCCAAATGAGTAGCTACCACTTGGCTTAAAAACAGCTTTAGAGTGGTGTTTGGAACCCATTTTTTTACATGCTTGTAATTCAGCATAATTTTAGCAGACTTCTCTGATAAAAAGGGCTTCTTTTGGCTGGAAAGGCACCACCCCTGTTTTCCATTTTCCTCATGCATTTCATACACAGCCTGTGTGTAAAAGTAATAAAATTGTGCGGTAGACGCCTAATCTGGCTCATCAATGTGGTATTCCTCCTTTGCCATTTGTGCTTTTTCTCTGAAACCAAAAAAGGCGCCAGAAAAGTACAGAGAGAGTGCACAGTTTCTCCTGAAAGTGTTATGGCTGCCCCGTCTCTGTTGACATCTATTAAGATTCAGACAACAGGAGATCCTCACTTTAAGGTGCAAGGGAATGTTATTTTGGCCTTACATGAGGTGGTGGTGGTTGTTTTTGTCTCTGAACATCTGCAACTCTCTCAGGATTGTGCTGTGTACTAAAAATAAAACAACTATAGCTTGTGATTCACTTTGTTTTCACTGAGTCAGAGCTATAGATTCCAGGGAAGATTCAATGACATAGGAGAGTTGTAAAAATGGAAATAAAATCAATGAATCTGAAATGAAGATGATCATAGTAACTTGTGCATGCTAAAAATCAAGCCAAATATCTGGAAGCTCTGACTTCTAGATTTTACATGAGGAAATCATTTTAATATTGTATTGTTACAGTGCTCATGATTACCTGGAACCCTTCAGCTTCTTTATATGGAGCTGTTCACGGATATTTGCATGAGAAATGATGTATATTAGAGTTTATGTTTAAAAGAAATCAGCAGATCATATCTCTCCAAATCAGTTTCACTCAAGGCAATCCTTTTAATAAATTTTCAGCACAATTCAATCACCATTGTGGAAAGAAGGAATTAAAAACCTAGGTAAGGATGTGATTAACCAGTGTAGGCTTATGAACAGACACCTATAATAGAAGAACTCTCCTGGCAGAACACTTTCTCTCACAACTCAAAAAATTTCATCTTTAGAAATTAATTTCTATTGGCCTTGCAGGCTTTTGTACATGGCATTGTACATTAAAAATGCAGGAACTGGATTTGTAACTGGTTTGAAGGCAGTGTTCAAATAGTGCCTAAGGTACATCTCTAGTAATGTGTCTTTGAAAAGTTGGGTTCAACATTTTAAAATTATTTTGTTAAAATGACATACTCATTAAATTGGCAAATGATGAAGCTGGGAGACATAGCTAATATGTCAGATGACAGAATTAAAATCTAAGTGATCCTGATTAGCTGGAACAGGAGATAGAAGGTTACATTTAAGAGAATGAAATTTTTTGACACTAGAGTTAAAGTGCTGCTTTTTTCTTTTCTTTTCTTTTCTTTTAGGTGACTAAACAACAACCATCAACAAACCTGTGCATCATGTATAAGGTAGCACATGTGGTAACATCTTAGGGGTACTGTTGACTGTAAACTTAAAATAGGTGACAGTGTGATATAGTTGCAAAAACAAACAAACAAAACACCGCCTGACAAAAAACCCTTAAACTCATAATGCAAACATTGATCATATCACAAAGGAAGTGATATCCTCTCTTCCCTGTAAAACATATCTGTTGGATTGTGTTTAATTCCAGTTGTCACATTTCGAAAATGACTGATCTACTGGAGTATATTCAGAGAAGAGTGAATTGAAGCCGTATCACATGAGGTGTAGTTGAGAATAGAAAATATTTAAAATGGAGGAGAGAAACTTGGATGGACTTCATTTTATCTTTAAATAGCTGAAAGATTCTCATGTAGAAGAATTATATTTATTCCAGGACACCCCAGCGGCTGATTTAGAAGCATGAGCGTGTTAGAGAGACAGAAAGGTATATTTTGTTTAAAAAGTTACCTGCAAACGGATATTTTTCTTTAAAGGAATTCTGCCATAACTAGAAGCTCAAGTATTTGAGCAGAGACTTGTCAACTATTTGTCAGGGATCTTGTGGAAGATATTTTATGTTTAATACTTTATGCTATTCTTAGTGAGCATCTTAAATGTCATCAAGGTGCAGTCAATAGTGGGATACAAATTAGGTGCTGGGAGTTAGGGAGAAATAGTACAAGAAGGAGAAGTAATCTTAATATGAGAAAATACCAAGTCAGACTTTTTTTTTTTTTAAACATTTAGCTTAAAAAAACTAAATTTTTTTTTACATTTACACATGCAGGTTTGTTACATGGATATATTGCATGATGCTGAGGTTTGAGCTTCAATTGAACCATGCAAATAGTGAGCATAGTATCCAATAGGTAGTTTTCAACCGTTCCCCATGTCCCCTTCTCACTTTTTAGAGTCCCCAGGGCCTGTTATTCTCATTTTTATGTCCATGCCTATGTAGTGTTTAGGTCTCACTTATAAGCGAGAACATGTGATATTTGGTTTTCTGTTTCTGTGTTAATTCGCTTAAGATACTGGACTGTAGCTGCCTCTATGTTGCTGCAAAGTGCATAATTTTGCTCTTTTTATGGCTGTGTAGTATTCCAAAGTATACATGTACCACATTTTCTTTATATAATCCATTATTGATGGGCACCTGTATTGATTCCATGTCTTTGCTCTTATTGCCCAGGCTAGAATGCAATGGTGTGACCTTGGCTCACTGTAACCTCTGCCTCCTGAGTTCAAGTGATTCCCCTGCCTCAGCCTCCTGAGTAGCTGAGATTGCAGGCACTGCCACCATGCCTAGCCAATTTGTTGTATTTTTAGTAGAGATGGGGTTTCACCATGTTGGCAAGGCTGGTCTCGAACTCCTGACCTTGGATGATCCACCCACCTCAGCCTCCCAAAGTGCTGGGATTATAGGCGTGAGCCACCGTGCCTGGCCAATGCTTTCAACTTTTGACCATTCAGTATAATATTGGTCATAAGTGTGTCATAGATGGCAATTTTTATTTTGAAGTGTATTCCTTCGATGCCTAGGTTGTTGATGCCTAGATTTTATTTTATTTTATTTTTATCATTAAGGATGTTGGATTTTATTGAGTGCTTTTTCTACATCTATTGAGATAATCATGTGGTTTTTGTTTTTAATTCTGTTTATGTGATGACACTTTTGTTGATCTGTATATGTTGAACCATCCTTGCATCTCAGGAATAATGCCCATTTGATCATGGTAGATTATCTTTTTGATGTGCTGCTGGATTTGGTTTGCTAGGTTTTGTTGATTTTGTATCAAGGATACTGGCCCATAGTTTTCATTTTTCATTAGTGCATTCTTGTTTTTCTAGTTCCTTTAGGTGAGACGTTAGGCTGTTAACTTGAGATCTCTCTATCTTCTTGATATAGGTGTTTAGCATTATACTTTCCTCTTAAAGTGGCTGTTGCCACATCCCAGAGGTTCTGGTATATTGTATCTCTATTTTCATTTGTTTCAAATAATTTTTTGATTTCTGCCTTTATTGTTTACCCAAAAGTCATTCAGGAGCAAGTTGTTCAGTTTCTATGTATTTGTGTGGTTTTGAGAGTTCCGCTTTGTACTGATTTATATTTGTATTCCACTATGGTCCAAGAAAATGCTTACTATGCTTTTAGTATTTTTGAATTTATTAGACTTGCTTTATGACTGAGTATGTGGTCAATCTTAGAGTATGTTCTGTGTGCAGATGAGAAGAATGCATATTCTGTGGTTGTTGGGTGGAGAATTCTGTAGGTACCTATTAGGTTCAATCAATCAAGTGTTGAATTTAAGTATTAAATTTGTTAGTTTCTGCCTCAGTGATGTGTCTAATGTTCTCAGTGGGGTGTTGAAGTTCCCCCATTAATATTATGTAGTTGTCTAAGTCTGTTTTGTAGCTGTAGTAGTAATTGTTTTATAAATCTCGGTGCTCTATGTTGGGTGCATATATATATATTTAAAATAGTTAAATCTTCTTGTTGAATTGAATCATTTATCATTATGTAATGCCCTTCTTTGTCCTTTTTTACTGTTGTTGGTTTAAAGTCTGTTTTATCTGATACAATAATAGCAATCTCTGCCCTTTTTTTTTTTTCATTTTCGTGACAGATCTTTCTCTATTCCTTTATCTGATACCATAGGTGTCATTACATGTGATATGGGTCTTGAGGACAGCAGAAAGCTGGGCCTTGTTTTTTAATCCAATTTGCCACTGTATGTATTTTAAGTGGAGTTCTTAGGCTATTACCATTCAAGGTTGATATTTACATGTGAAGTTTTATTCCTGTCCTGGTGTTTCTAGCTACTTGTTTTGTATTCTTGACTGTGTAGTTGCTTATAGGCCCTCCAGGCTATGTAGTTACATGTGCTTTTGTGGTAGCAAGTATTGTTCTTTCATTTCCATGTTTAGAACTCCCTTAAGCCTCTCTCGTAAGGCCATTCTGGTGGTGACAAATTCCCTTAGTGATTACTTGTCTGGGGAAGACTTTATTTCTCCTTTGTTAATAAAGCTTAGCTTGGAAGGATGTGAAATTTTTTGTTGGAATTTCTTTTCCTTAAGAATGCTAAAATAGGCCCTCAATGTCTTCTGGTTTCTGCTGAGAAGCCCACTGTTAGAAGCCCACTGTTAGTCTGACTGAATTCACTTTATATCTAATATGGCCCTTTTCTCTAGCTTCCTTTGAGATGTTTTCCTTTTTGTTGAGCTTGGAAAGTCTGATGACTGTGTGCCTTGGTGATGGTCATCTTCTATAGTATTTTGCAAGAGTTCCCTGGATTTCTTGTATCTGCATATTAATGTCTCTGGTGAGACTGGGGAAACTTTCCTGGATTACATCCTCAAATATGTTTTCCGAATGGCTTACTTTCTCCTCTTCTCTGTCAGGAATGCTAATGAGTCATAGGTTTGGTTACTTTACATAATCCCATAGTTTTTGGAGGCTTTGTTCATTTAAAAAAAATTCTTACTTTTTTTCTGACTGGATTGATTCAAAGGACAAGTCTTCATGCTTTGAAGTTCTTTCTTCTGCTTTTGTCTAGTCTGTTGTTAAGGCTTCCAATTGTATTTTGTAATTCTTGCAGTGAATTTTTCAATTTCAAAAGTTCCATTTGGTTCTTTTTTTATATAGCCATCTCATTTGTTAAACCGTGTATTGTTATTCTGGCTTCATTGGATTGGACTTCAACTTTCTCTTGGATCTCATTGAGCTTCCTTGCCATCCAGATTCTGAATTCTATGTCTGTCATTTCAGATATTTCAATCTGATTAAGATCTATTGCTAGGGAGCTAGCGATAGATTCACATTTGGAGGTGAATAAACACTCTTGCTTTTTGTATTTTTGGAGTTCTTGCACTTATTCCTCCTCATTTGAGGGGCTGATGCTTCTTTTTCTTTTTGAATTTGCTGTGATTTGGATGAGGCTTTCTTGAGTTTTTGTTATGTTTCCCTTGTGGGTATGATTGTGGTCTATGTTGGGTATAATTGATTGACTTTGTTTCTGGGTGCTTCAGAAAGCCAAGGCTCTGTATGGGTTCCTTGGTTTCAGATAGACTTCTGTGGTAGGTTTTACAGGCATTGCTTGTTGCAGCAGTATATTTTTGTTTGGTGGTATAATTCAGGCTGCAGTCTAGTAGATGATGCTTAAATGATGGAGTTGGCATATAAGCTCTTATTCAGCTCCAGTTGTCTTCAGTGGGGGCAGAGGTGCCAGATAAACTTGAAAAGTGTGCCCCCTACTTGCAGTCATCCCTTTTGTATTTCGGTATGTCTGCAACAGTGCACTGGGGAGAGGATGTGGGTCAGGAGGAAGAGAGGACTACCTCTCCAAGTCTGTTCCTGGGCCTTGGTGGTGCCCTCTTCAGCTGTGTGTGCTGTGTCCATGTTTCCTTTTTCTCAAAAGGGGCTTTGGTGGGCTGTAATCCCCACTTCCTCAGGGGTGGTTCATGCTGAGGGTAAGATCACCAGGTGACCGCAATTATCTGGGAACCTGCTGGTCCTCTGTGCTTGCCAAAGTCAGAGTGGGTTGTGGGGTTCGGATGGCCTGGTGGTGCAGTAGATCAAGGGTGGAGGATTCCCAGGCAGGGCAGTGGCACTGCTGATATACCACTGGTATGGTGCCTGTGGCCTGGGGTTTTCAGACCATCAGGTGGCTGTGGGTCTTGCCCAGCTCATGCGCCCCTGACCCAGCTGGTTGCTGGCATTCACCCTGGCGGGAGGCCCAAATGGCTAGGGCCTTCTGTCGGGGTGAATGTCAGAGACACCTCTTCAACCACGGTGTCTGTGTTGACACCTCTCTCTTGACTTTTAGTATTTTCCTTCAAATAATCTGACTGAAGTGTGAAGCCATCTGTGCCAAGATTGCTGAGCTGTTCCAGGCATTCCAGGCTGTGAGACTCCCTGGGGAAGAAGCCATGGCTATCAGGCCACGCATGCCCTTCCTGGTCCAGTTTTACTAAAGGAGGTTCACCTAACTTCTGTGCTGGCACATGAACCTATGCCACACTCTTCTCTGTGTTCTGATCATGGGAGCTTCTCCCCTACTTGAGATCAGGCCACAAATCTCAGCTCAGTACCCCAGGACAGTGTGCTCAAGTCCTGAGGAGTTGGGATCAGGTCCACAGATTTTTCTGTTGGTCCCTCAGGGTCAAGCACCCGCTGTTATGGGGGTGCAGAACTGCCCCCCAGGCTGCCAATACAACTCTCAGGTGGGGCAGTGAAGGCTGTGTTGTGGGTACCCTCCTGCAGAAATGGCCAGGTAGGTGGCCTTGATAGGGACCAGCAGGCAACAAGGCACATGGATCAGATGCACCTGAATCCTGCGGCAATGGGAATAGGGCCTGTCTTGAGCATGTGAATATACCCAGACCCTGCTAGCCCCCAGCTGAGCAGACAGCAGGTGCTGCAACCTCTCACTGCAAGAAGGATAACCTCGGCAGATGGGATCCTATGCCTATATTTTGCTGCAACTATACAGCACAGTGAAGCCTTTTGGACTCTGCATAGGTTCAAGCTGTGCCTCTATTTATTCTCTGTGCAGCTTCCCCTGCCAGTCCAGAGGTCTGTGAGGGTCATGGCAACTCCTGTAGCTAGGATCTCAGAAGACTGTCATGGGAATGCAGTGGCCCAGGGTTCCTTCACTCACCCCTTCCTTAGGTCTGGTCCAGGTCCTTGGGCTGGTCTTGGCACTCACGGACTACAAACAGGCTGCCTTGCTTCCTCCCTCTTCAACCACAGTGTCTGTGTCACCTCTGTATTGACTTTTAATATTTTCCCTCAAAAAATCTGATTGAGGTGTGGAGGTTTACTTGACATTTTGGTTCCTCTCCATGGAAGAGGTGCTTCCAGCTGTGTCTAGTCAGCCATCTTGTCCCTTTCTCCCAAGTCATACTTTTTTTCTTTTTCTTTTTTTAAGAGATGGGGTCTCGCTATGTTGATGAGGTAGGTCTTGAATGCCTAGCCTGAAGTGATCCTCCCATCTCGGCCTCCCAAAGACCTGGGATTACAGGCCTGAGCCACTGCACCCAGCCTCTAATTCATACTTTTACCTATCCAATTGCTGCTAGGAGTCAACCTGAGTGGCTGTGGGAGGTGAAGTGAAAGGAGGAATGAAAGGAGGATGATGATGCAGAATGCTTCCATTTATTCACTTATTCAAAAAAAAATGCCACGTATGAGAACCTGTGCTAGTCACTGGAGATAAAAATCAAGCAAAAAGTAATTCTTGCCCTCTGGAGCTCACAGTCTGGTAGAGGAGACAGACATGTAGACAAATAATTCACAATGAGACATGGTAAGTGGGTTGTCAGTAGGTGGTAGGACTACATTGGATGGATCCCAGTGTCAACTGGTGACCTGAAAAGATGGTTTGTCTGGAAAAGCAGCACAAGAAGATTCTTTGAGACAGGAAATGTGCACGTTAGGTTTAAGCAATGGTTTTGTTGACATATGTCCAAGAAGTTGGATTATCATTTGAAAATTAAAAGTAGTTCAACTGCATTGCAAATCTAGTAGGGGAAATAAAACTTTCTCCTATGTCTTTCTGGGAAGTATGTGTGTGTGTGTGTGTGTGTGTGTGTGTGTGTGTGTGTGTGTTAAACTTGGAATGTGAAGGAGAGAATACAGCTTAATAATTTAATCCAAAACATACAATTTTTCCTTCTCTGGGATTTTTCACATGCTGAGAGTGTTACATACTTCTGAAAGTTCTTATTCTCATCCTTCACACAACAGAATGAGCAGAGCAAACCTAAACCAAAAGAGAGAGAACTTCCATTATAGTTCCTTTCTGTAGGGAGAACACTCACAACCTGGAAATGAGTGATTTAATTGGGGATAAAGCAAAGTTTGAATGTTTTCTTCCTATTTTCATTAATTTAGTGGTTGCATCTGTTTTTCTTCAAAAATGTTATTATTTCATTATCAGCGATTTGATTCTTTGCCCCAGCATGTACTCTCATTTCTTCCATTATCGTGGCCAAAGGAAATAAGTGCTAAGAGCTGACAGTTCCAATTTCAGTGTCACATAATTGGTTGTTCACCATGTTGTCCTATAGCAACAAAAATAGTCGCTTGTGGTAATTTTTAACTCATCTCTGTTATGCAGTTTTATTCAATGGACAGTTAAATCTCTCTGACATTTTTCTACTACTCTTCTAACCTATCACTACTTTCCCACCTAGCCAAAGTTTTGAAGTGTGTAAGGTTTATTTGAAACTTAATTTGTTCCTTTTCAAGTATCCCAGTGGCTTCACACCACTCTATAAAAATCCATTGGAGAAAGAATCTGCTATGAATAATTTAAATCTTAATGTAAAGATAAATCAATATTTTTATTCTCATAGAGGTATTAGAATTTTCAAATGTTTCTAATTGCTAAATCAAAGATTTTTGCCCTATTAAAGTAATTTTGGGAATCAGTGAGTATGTGGATTAAAGGAGATAAAATTAGATAATCGATAAGGAAGCACTTTGAAATTGAAAAGCCTTTAGAAATATAAGGAACTAGATAAGGATACCCTTCCCTGCAAACTTGTTCTAATGTCCCTGTAACCAGGAAATGGATTACCACAAACAGGGCATTACACTAGAGTTCTTCAGACATTGACCTGATTCACCTGTTAGGACTACTCAACATTATCCATATTGGGTAGGAGGTTGGAGCTGATGATCTCAAATTGCCCTTCCAACTCTAAGTTTATAAGATTACATAAACCACCTCTGATGGAAGCACAGTAGGTCCAAATCCATTCTTTAATGCAGGAAGTCCTAATAAAGCTGTATTACAGGACCAAAATGTATCATTAAGGCAATTGACTAGGGACTAGCATTTGGGATAGACTGATCAATTCATTTATAAAATAGCAACAAAAAACATGGCAAAGTCATACTGATTCATTGTGAACTAAAGCCTATACTCGGGAAAGTGTGTTATTGGGTCGTTCTATGAGAAATTATAATCAGAGGAGTTTACTTCACTAATACTTCATGCAAAACACTTGGGCCTTTTATCTGCAAGCTCAGTGTGAGTTTACAATGTGATAGGAAAGCAAAAAAGCCTATACTATTTTTTAAATGCTATAATAGATGTACAGTACCCAGAATAATGTAGGTAACATTAGACCTCATCTGACATGTATAAAGTACCATGATTTAAGGGAAACATTGACAGTAAAAGCAAGATCATTTCTCAAGTTATATTAAGTACAATAGAAGGGATTGATTTTCCTTTTATCTTGCAGAAGATAGGATTTATGAGGAACCTAACTAAATATGTTAATGGCACTTAATGTCATATAGAAGAATGATTAGACTTACACAGTCATGGCTCCAGAGAATTAACTAGAAGAAACCACAGAAGTTTAAGAGAGGGATGGTTTGGCTTAGCCCCAAGCATATCTGTCTAATAATTGTAAAGGACTGCCTTTTGATCTAGTCCACGCTCTGTGTATGATGGCATTGATGACCTAACTCTTTTACCACTCCCTGCATCCATGTCCTTTTCCATGTAACTTTGTAGTGCTTCCTGCTGAGGGCAGGGTGGTCTGTCCTGCCCCTTAACTCTGGGCTGAACTATGTGAATTGCTTGGCCAATGGGATATTAGCAGATGTGACACAAGCAGAGGATTGAAGTACGCTTGCACATTGGTGTTTGTTTTCTCTTGCACCTTTGCCAGCACCACGTGAATATTCTTGGTCAATATGATTGAACGATGAGATGTACATAGGGCAGAATGTCACCCTCATCATCCCAGTTGAAGCCTTCTTAAATCATCTGAGGGCCTGCTGTCCTCTGGACATTTGAGTTGAGTACAACTAAGCCCAGAATTGCCCAAGGCAAGCCCAGTTTAAATTGCTGACCCATTTATTTATTATAAGCTAAATAAATGCTTATGGTTTGAAGTTACTGTGTTTTGAGGTGTTTTTATGCAATATTACTGTGCCGATAGATAACTGATACATTACCTGTTGTTTGGTCATATTCAAGAGAGAAATGGATAGCCATTAGTTAAGACTGTTTTAGAAATGGACACTTGAATTAGGCGGACATAGACTAGATGAGTTCCAAAGATGGTTCCTGCTTCAGGGACTAACATGGTAATATTCATATAATAATTCACACTTAATGAGCAGTTACTATCTGCCAGGCATTGTTTTTAGGGCTTTAAACATAAATATTAGTATTTACTCCAAGGAGGTAGTTATTCTCATTATTCTTATGATATTTATTGTTAAGGAAACAAGCACAGATCACACAACTAGTAAGTGGTAGATCTAGGATTAAATCTAGGCACCTGGCTCCAGAAATCGCACTCTATCAGCGCACCATGCTCACACTGGCCCTTGAGCTATGTTCAGTATTTCTTTTCTTTTTTCTTTTTTTTGTTGGAAGAAGGGGAACAGGATTTCACTCTTTTGCACAAACTGGAGTGTAGTGGTGTGATCACAGCTCACTGCAGCCTCGACCTCCTGTGCTCAAGCAATCCTCCTCTCTAAGCCTCTCAAGTAGTTAGGACTACAGGTGTGCACCACCACACCCAGCTAATTTTTTATTTTTTGTAGACAAGGTCTTACTATATTGATCAGGCTGGACTCAAACTCTTGGCCTCAAGCAATCCTCCTACTTTGGCTTCCCAAAGTGCTGGCATTATAGGCATGAGCCACTGTGCCTGACCTATTCAGTATTCCTTTTTTTTTTTTTTTTTTTTTTTGAGACGGAGTCTCGCTCTGTCTCCCAGGCTGGAGTGCAGTGGCCGGATCTCAGCTCACTGCAAGCTCCGCCTCCCGGGTTCCCGCCATTCTCCTGCCTCAGCCTCCCGAGTAGCCGGGACTACAGGCGCCCGCCACTTCGCCCGGCTAGTTTTTTGTATGTTTTAGTAGAGACGGGGTTTCACAGTGTTAGCCAGGATGGTCTGGATCTCCTGACCTCGTGATCCGCCCGTCTCGGCCTCCCAAAGTGCTGGGATTACAGGCTTGAGCCACCGTTCCCGGCTCCTATTCAGTATTCCTAAAGCCCACTGGAAAACGGGCATTTATGTCTGCATATATTGAATGGAAAAATTAATCATTAGTTTTCTAAATGTATTTTTTCATATAGGAAAGATTAACCATTTATTTATAATATTATATATAAATATATATATTTATATAAAATATTTATATGCATAAACTAAAATATAGTAATATACATAAAAATTCTACATATTCATAGGCTACAGTGATATTTTGATACATGTATACAATATACAAGGATCAAATCAGGGCAGTTAACATATCCATTACCTTAAACATTTATCATTTATTTGTGTTGTAAACATTCAAAATCCTCTCTTTTAGCTTTTTGAAAATATACACTAACCTGTTGTTAACAATATTCTCCCTTCAGTGCTACATAACACTGGAACTTATTCTATCTAGCTGTAATTTTATTTTATTTTTTTGAGATGGAGTCTTGCTCTGTTGCCCAGGCTGGAGTGCAGTGGCACCATCTTGGCTGACCACAGCCTCTGCTTCCCTGGGTTCAAGCAATCTTCCTGCCTCAGCCTGCCGAGTAGCTGGGACTACAGTTGCATGCCACCATGCCCGGCTAATTTTTGTATTTTTTTTTTAGTACAGTCGGGGTTTTACCATGTTGGCCAGGCTGGTGTTGAACTCCTGACCTCAAGTGGTTCACCCGCCTCGGCCTCCCAAAGTGCTGGGATTACAGGCCTGAGCCACCACACCTGGCCTATCTAGCTGTAATTTTTATCATTAACCAGCCTCACCCTATCCTCCTCTCCCCACTCTCCTACTTAAACCCTAAAAGTCTCTATTCTACTCTCTACTTCTGTGAGCTCCTTTTTTTTTTATTTTTAGCTCCCACATATGAGTGAGAACTTGTTGTATTTATCTTTCTGTGTCTGACTTATTTCATGTAACATAATGTTCTCTAGGCTCATCCGTGTTGTTGCAAATGACAAGAGTTCCCTCTTTTTTGTTAATGGCTGAATAGTATGCCATTGTGTATACATATCACGTTTTCTTTATCCATTCATCTGTTGATGGACATTTGGGTTGATTCATATCTTGGCTATTGTGATTAGAGCTGCAGTAAACATAGGGGTGCAGGTATCTCTTCAATAAACTGATTTCCTTTTCTTTGGGTAAATACTCACTAGTGGGATTGCTGGGTTGTATGGTAGTTCTATTTTTAGATTTTTGAGAAATCTCCATAATGTTTCTCACAATGGCTGTACTAATTTACATTCCCATTCCCACTAACAGTGCATGAGTTTTTTTTTTTTTTTTTTTTTCCTCCACTTGATATAGGAAAGCATAAGTCATTTTAGATAAAAATTAAAAAGAGGTCCTTACTGGTTAAAACCTTGGTAGCTACTGTTTTAAGCAGTCTTCAGTCTTTAATATTCTATGATTTTTAGAGACATCTTATTCTTTTTTTTTTTTTTGAGACAGAGTCTCACTTTGTTGCCCAGGCTGGAGTGTAGTGGCAGGACCTTAGCTCACTGCCACCTCCACCTCCTGGGTTCAAACGATTCTTATGCCTCAGCCTCCCGAGTAACTGTGATTACAGGCCCCCACCACCACGCCCGGCTAATTTTTTTTTTTTTTTTTTTGAGACAGAGTCTTGCTTAGTCGCCCAGGCTGGAGTGCAGTGGCGCGATCTCGGCTCACTGCAAGCTCCGCCTCCCGGGTTCACGCCATTCTCCTGCCTCAGCCTCCCGAGTAGCTGGGACTACAGGCGCCCGCCGCCTCGCCCGGCTAATTTTTTTGCATTTTTAGTAGAGACGGGGTTTCACAGTGTTAGCCAGGATGGTCTCGATCTCCTGACCTTGTGATCCGCCCGCCTCGGCCTCCCAAAGTGCTGGGATTACAGGCGTGAGCCACCACGCCCGGCCCCTAATTTTTATACTTTTCAGTAGAGGTGGGGTTTCACCATGTTGGCCAGTCTGGTCTCGAACTCCTGACCTCAGGTGATCAGCCGGCCTCAGTCTCCCAAAGTGCTGGGATTACAGGTGTGAGCCACCGTGCCCAGCCTAGATACACCCTATTCTAATACTAAAATACAAAGGTTTCTTTTTTCTTTAAAATACTAATCTAGTGAAATGCATTGTATACAAATTGCACTAGAGCACTTGTTTTACACTAAATTCTTCATAGGGCCATTCCTGAAGGAAATATAAGTTTATAGGTAATAGTGGAATATTCTGCTTATCTATCAAGGAAGATGTGTTATAGCATAAAGAGAATTAAATAGAAAATGCATATTAGCCAAACTATGGGCAGTAGCATTGTGTTGCAATAAAAGCCCTGTAATTACATTACATGTGGCAACAGAATTAGGAATAACTTTAAGTTTGTAAATTAAACATGTTGGCTATGTTAACATTTTGGGAAACATGACTCAATTTTTCATGTCTTAGTGGGTGCTGTAATTAACTATGCTACTTTAGTGGTAGCAAATCCAAACTTCGATACATTCTCTGTAGCACAGGATAAATATTGAATAAGACTCAGTTTGAATTGTTGAAAAACATCTTTTATAAATCTACTAAATTTATGTAATATGAATTTAGCAGATGAGCTGTTTTAAAATTATTTTAAAAATTATATGCTCTTCTGCATTGCTTGCTTTTTCTAAAATCATACCTATTTTTAAACTAGGGAAGTTGACAGCAATGTGGTAGGATGTAGAGCTTGTGACTGATCTGTTTTGAATGTTTCATTTCTTAAAAAAAATCACTACTTTTCAAAAACTGTCTTAATGCATGTGATCTCCAGCATTCCTCATACACTGCGAAAAGGAATCTACATGTTTTTCAATATGCAAAAATATTAGACCTGATGTTTCTACATAATGTATTTATTTTAAAATGTAAACATTTATTGTGATGATCCGTCAGTCAGTTGAACCTTCTTGGCAGTATTGCATTGGCAGTTTAAATTAGGGTATCCTGGACCAAAACTGATTTATTAACTTTCTGTAGATTTGCTCACACAGTTGCCCTTTCACATCTATGAGTGGATTTTCCTGTTCACACAAAGGCGAAACTAAGTGGAAAACAAACAATTTCTTTACACAGAAAGTATTACTTAACATGACAACAAACACATACCTATACCAGGGATGGAAAACATGTTATTACACTATTTCGTGCCCACAGTGAGGAATAGTAATTAATAACTCTTTTCCCCTGAACTCAGATTCAAATTTGGAAAATGTTACTGATTTTGAAATTTTGTAAGAAGTTGTTCTGATATATTAAAAAATACGTCTCCACTTTTATTGAGCAAATATAATATTTTTTTTGTTTCAAATGATACTTCATTGGTTATTCTTAATTGATTACTCTAGGCAGCTGCTGCCAATTGATTGGAGCTATAGATATGTTCGAAGCTGTTTATTATCCTGGAGTTACATTGAACATAGAAATGCCCAAATGATTGATCAGAATTTTAATGTAAGAAAAAGTAAACATCTAATGATCACTCTCTAGGTACCAGGTGCTGAGTGTAGTGTTATACGTGTATTAACTCATAATTCTCATAGCATCCCTATGAAATAGGTATTATCATTATTTTTATTTTATAAACAAGGAAACTGAGGCTTAAAAGAGTTAAGTAAACTTGCCCCAAATCATAGAGTTTGTAAATTAATGGTGCTAATATTACCTTCTTTTGATTTAGATTTACCTTAGATTTGATTTGATTTAGATTACCTCCTTTTGACTTATAGCCTGGGTTACTTCTTTTCATTGAATTCCTTAGTGGTGGTCAACATTCTATTTCAGGCTTCCTCCATTCTGTGTCAATGGCACAATTGTGCAGAGCTGCCTTCTTCCCTGGAAGTAGGTGGAGGACCTGTTTTTTTGAGTGTGTAAAGGAAAGAAATGAGCCAAAAAGCACATCTTGAAAAAAATGTGTTATAGCATAGCATTGGGAATTTGGAACATCCTATTGATTTTGAAATCATGTAAGATGTTGTCCTGATATATTAAAAATAATCATCCTTTTAAATTAAGGAAATATAATATTTTCTTGGTTTGAAATTATGCTTTATTGGTTATTATATGAAAAGTAGCTTAATTGGAATTAAACATTACCTTTTAACATGAGTTGAGAATGAAACCAAAACCTTAAATTGCACCCTAAAGTGCAGTTATAGAACTGACAGTGTGTACAGTCCTGGAAAATACTACTTCATAAAGAATAATAGACTTTAGGCCGGGCGCGGTGGCTCAAGCCTGTAATCCCAGCACTTTGGGAGGCCGAGACGGGCGGATCACGAGGTCAGGAGATCGAGACCATCCTGGCTAACACAGTGAAACCCCGTCTCTACTAAAAAATACAAAAAACTAGCCGGGCGAGGTGGCGGGCGCCTGTAGTCCCAGCTACTCGGGAGGCTGAGGCAGGAGAATGGTCTAAACCCGGGAGGCGGAGCCTTCAGTGAGCTGAGATCCGGCCACTGCACCCCAGCCTGGGCGACAGAGCAAGACTCTGTCTCAAAAAAAAAAAAAAAAAAAAAAAAAAAAAAAAAAAAAAAAAAGAATAATAGACTTTAATGCTCTGCTTAGGATTTCAATGTCACAATTAAAAATTCTACAGGATAGTTAATTGAATATTTTATGCTTCTAGAAAGGGCCTTGATCCTCAGAATTGCATACTAGTTCTCAAATTCCTTTTATATAATGCTGAATTCCTTTAAGGAATTAAAAATTCATTTATATTTCACATGAGTACATATATAGTTTTACCAACTTTTTAAATGAGAGAAATATCTAGAATTAATGTGTTAACTTTACATTTTTTGGCTGAGTTAGACTTCTGGAACATAAAATATCCATGCAGATATCATGATTCCCCCATGTAATCCTGCACCCTTTATATGAGCAATTATAATTACTTTTCTAACTCTGATGTTACTGAGTTGTCAGATGAGGTTGGAAAACATTTCATGCCCTGATTTTCCCAGTTTTCATGTATTAATAATCTTATTTGGCCTTTTCCCTTTTCTGTTTTGTAAGTTTTGAGCTTTTCAGCCTAGCCTTTATTTTTCTCTTGATGCTAATTTATGAAATTCAGGTACTAGCAGTAAAACTGTAGGGACTTCTAACAGCTGATGAAAATCTCAGCATGATAAGAAAGATAAAATATTCCCTCTTCCTCTATATCTGTAGAAACATGGGCACGATTTTATTTTTGTCATAAAACCACTCTTGGAAAGTTTATTTTTAGCAAAGGAATCTTGTAAGATGCCTGAATTTCACGCATTGTTGCCATGTTCTGGGAAAGTAACCTGTAACCTCTAAAAAATCTGCAATCTTTTGCTCATCTTACATAATAATTTTTTGTTCTGAAAATAATATTTAAATCAACATTCTTTTTTTCTGAAGATAAAAAATACTTGGAAGTTGAAAAGCTTAACAGACATTAAGTGAGAAGGGAATTATTGGCAGTTCCTTACCTGTAACATGCAGAGAGGAAAAACACATGTTGAATTTCTTATTTGAATTAAAAGTTTAGGAGCCTAATCTATTTGATTAGAACTGTTTGTTACATTTATGATTATGTCTTACTGAAAAAAAAAAAGGTTGAAAGGCTCTCATGAAATTATTGTGGTGTATGCCACACCTGCAGGGCAGAGAGAAAAGATGTCTGTCATTTGTCTGGTGTCTGTGATTTAGGCATCAATGCCAGATTTTTCTCATTTGAATAACCGAGGCTGTTACTTAATAAAACATGTCAGCCCAGGTCCAGGTGAATGGGAGGCACATAGTTGTGGCCACTGAGGCAAGAGCGGGCACAAGTCAGGACTCCAGTAGGGCTGTTGCTTCATTGCTGGCCCAGTGGACTTTGCATTTGCCACAAGCTTAAGTGGAGTTGGACAATTGGGCAATTGGAGGAGTACGGATATTCTCGTTTGGAGTTATTTTCCTCCTTTTCTTTTTTTATTTTTTTTCTCCAGCACTAGCTCTCCTCCCTTTCCAATGTAAAATAACTTTGTATGATCTGACATTGACCAGAAGTAGGAAACTTTTGAGGAATTAGGAATGTTCCATTCTTCTCTTGAGAGTCTTCCTTGCATTTTGATTTACTGCCTCCCTTTCCACTTTCCTGTAAGCCACTGGGTGAGCATAAGTTAAAGCATAAAAACCAGACTCCTCTGGACCACTGAGGACCCTCCCCAAAGGAGAGATTGATAACTAATTTTGCGTTTATTGTCTCTCATTTCCCTTCCTGCAAAAATCCTGGAAAAATCCAGGAAGGGAAATGAGTGGTTGTTTTTGAGACTTTCAGTTAATAAGGTATAGATAGATAGATTTTGCTTTACCTAAGCCTGGTGAGAGTAACTGTAAATTGAGCTTTCCAAATAAGAAAAGTTTTAATGCACGTTATTATGGCATGTGCTTTTCTAGAACTGCTAGGCAATTTTCAATATGCATAAATCTCAGTCTTGGTTCACTTATGGTAACATTATGTTATTGGATGATGGATTGAGGTCAGAAAGAAAGAACAGTATCTCAGACCATTAGGTTGTGCCTTTTCACACCAACTTAGGTTGTCATTTTAAATTTTTTTTATGAGGAATACTATCAATATGAACCAGACACTACAGTTGTTGAAGTCCTTCTTGCATCTGAAATGCATTACTGGGCCACCTGAGATGAGAAATATGAGATTGTAGATTAAGACAGTTATGTGGTGTTTCTAACTTTTTAACAATGAATATTGATGGATACACAGTTAACCTTATTTGCGAAACATCACTTGGTCATAATTATAGAATTTAAAAATGACTCATGTTAGTTTTGAATGAAGCCAATGTGAAACCCAATATATACAATTTCAACTTTATGCATTAGAATAAATATTCACTTTACATTTTGAATGATTAAAATAGGTTTGTTTGGAATGCATAATTAAAACTGTTTTCAAATATGAGTACTTCTATCTCTTGAAGATTAAATGGTATTATAAGATAAATAATCACTAATATGATAAAAAATCAATATGGTAAAAAAAGATAAAGTTTATATGAATTGCAGCGACAATTAATATCCCACTCTGATGTTTCTCTGATATCTTTTCTTTTAGATCTTGATTCTTTTTTTTTTTTCTTTTTTCTTTTGAGAAGGCGTTTCGCTCTTGTTGCCTAGGCTGGAGTGCAATGGCACGATCTTGGCTTACTGAAACCTCCGCTTCCCAGGTTCAAGCGATTCTCCTGCCTCAGGCTCCCAAGTAGCTGGGATTATAGGCTTTTGCCACCACGCCTGGCTAATTTTGTATTTTTAATAGAGACGAGGTTTCACCATGTTGGTCAGGCTGGTCTCAAATTCCTGGTCTCAAGTGATCTGCCCACCTCAGCTTTCCAAAGTGCTGGGATTTACAGGCATGAGCCACCGTCCCCCACCAATCCTGACTCTTTTGAATCTGGGTTTTGATTATATAATATGTGCACATGCATGCATGCATGTGTGTTGTATGTAGTCTCATTATGTTATTCTTTCGAATTTGTTTTTGTTACTAAATCCTATCACGAGTTATAATTACAAAAAAAAAAAAAAAACCCAAACAATAGTATCAAACCCAGCCGAACACAAATCAAAGCAAAAGAAGAAAAACACCCATTCTTCCAAAAGATCACACCCATAGGGTTACTGAACATAATTTTAAAATCCTTTGGAGATGTTACCTATTTTTTGGGGGGAGGGCGTTTTATTAATACTCAAATCAGTCTCCCTGAGCACTTGAGGATCAGTTTTTAAGGTGAGTGGGGGGGCGGGGGACAGTGAGTCGGGTGTGCTGAATGGTTGGGTCAGAGATGAAATCATAAGGACTCTCAGCTTTCCTCTTGTGGTGAATCGGTTCCTTGGTGGGGGCCACAAGATCTGATGAGTCAGTTTATTGATCTGGCTGGTGCCAGCTGATCCATAAAGTGCAGGACCTGCAGAATATCTCAGGCACTGATCTTAGGTCTTATAATAGTGATGTTATCCCCAGGAGCAATTTGGGGAGAGTCAGAATCTTGTAGCCTCCAACTTCATGACTCCTAAACCATAATTTCTAATCATCTGCTTAATTCATTAATCTTACAAAGGCAGCCTAGTCCCCAGGCAAGAAGGGGGCTTCTTTTGGGGAAGGGGCTGTTGTCCTCTTTGTTTTAAACTATAAACTACAAACTAAGTTCCTCCCTAAGTTAGTTCAGTCTATGCCTAGGAATGAACAAGGACAGCTTGGAGGTCAGAAGCAAGATGGATTTGGTTAGGTCAGGTCTCTTTCACTGTCTCAGTTATAATTTTGCAGGGGCAATTTCAATCCCTCCCTTTGGGTTTTGTAATGCCTTAATCTTAAGGTGTGGGCTAATTAAGATGGAAAAAGGAGGAAGGCCACTCTAACTTCTTCCTGCTTACCAGGGCATAGTGGGGTAGGTGTTGACCTCTAGGTAAGAGGAGTGGAACCGCTTTGCAGTTGTCTTGCGTATACTCCAGCAGGCTGGGCTGGGGTTCCAAGGCTTGCATGGCAAAGGTGTTAGTATTCTCATTTATAGTTTAAGTACACCTTTTAAGCAAACAGCATACTATAAGGTCAATAATGAGTTCTAAAATAAGGAGTGCAGTTTCCAGTTTTAAAAGTAAAGATTTGAAAGCATTAGTTTGGGGACTTGTAGCCCACAAATAATTTAAGATTTAGTCCAAAGTGCAGGAAAAAAACTCAGGAACAACTAACAGTTGTACTATAGTTTTTTTTTGAAGCATAATTTTTCTCTCTCCAGTACCCATTTTTATTTATTTATTTATTTATTTATTTATTTTTTTTTTTTGAGACGGAGTCTCGCTCTGTCGCCCGGGCTGGAGTGCAGTGGCCGGATCTCAGCTCACTGCAAGCTCCGCCTCCCGGGTTTACGCCATTCTCCTGCCTCAGCCTCCCAAGTAACTGGGACTACAGGCGCCCGCCATCTCGCCCGGCTAGTTTTTTGTATTTTTTTTAGTAGAGACGGGGTTTCACCGTGTTCGCCAGGATGGTCTCGATCTCCTGACCTCGTGATCCACCCGTCTCGGCCTCCCAAAGTGCTGGGATTACAGGCTTGAGCCACCGCGCCCGGCCCCATTTTTATTAAAAATAAATCATAGTAAGTCAAATTTACTTGCAAAATAAGTTTTAGTCTTATTGTGCTCTGGCTGATTATTTACATAAAGTGCAGTGGGAATAATTATTTGCCATATAGGCTCTTTTAATTTTGGCTTTGCTGAAACTTTGTTCTATAAGGAATCTCAGATTGTACTTTTTAAAGCCTTGAAGTCCAGCCATGGATTTATCTCTTTCACTTTGCCTGAATTTTCCTCCATTCAAGGTCCTAAGATAACTTGGGGCTCCTGGCTTGTCAGAAAGTTACATGCTTTACTTACCATGGGTCAGGAGTCCTCTACAGGGAATGCAGAGACAAGGTATGAGGCCAGCTTTCCTGAGGGTCTTTTATTGGCTCTATAAGTCAAATTTGATTCCTTAAAGCAGTCTGTTGAAATCTGAAAGCATGCCATTCCAATCCAAATCCTGGTAAAATGACCACTTTCTCTAATTGTGTTCTGTTATAAAAGAAAACAGATTCTCAATGCACTCATCCAAATAACTATACTGCCATAAGTTGAGAGTACTCACACACAGTTCTGGAGAAATCAGGTAGAGAGAAAGCAATGTGCTTCAAATTTTGCTCACAGGAGTTGCATTTTACTCAACTGCTAAAAGTTGTAGTAGCTCAAAAGGACAAAAGTTTCTTGACTCTTAAAAACAAAAGAATTAGCCATGTTTAATACATTAGCTCCTTACGAGAGTCCTAGAAGTTTGTTTTTTTCTTCTCTTCCAATAGCATAATTTCTAAAGTTATCAGAGACCTGCATTTATGGGTACTGTCAGAGTCCTATATCTGATTATAAATTGCCTTTTGAAAAGGATCAAAGCAAGACAACAATTGTCTGTGGATGGCAAAAGTCTTAGGATAGCTACTATTAAAGCCACAACTGACTAGAAATTTTGGCTACTTCTGTGGCATGCAACAATTTTACATAACAATTATAATTATTAATAATGTATACTAAGTCATGTCACAATTATAGGAGTTTCCCATAATTCTGGAACATATACCAATAACACATATTGTACAAATACAGCCTAAAGAAAGCCAAACACCATTTCATATTTGACAATGCTTCCCATATGATTTTTATACCAAATATGCCATTTTTGGACTTTAGGGGACCTAATATCTAAAAGGTCAATTTCGGTCAGAAGGAGACATAATTTATAATTTGATTTTGGAAAGTCTGTCAAATATCAAAGTGTAAAACACTAGCTATCACAAAATAAGATCACAGATTATTCATTTAGCCAAACTGGTGACTCAAAAAAATTTTTTTTAATGGCAAAACCCACGTTCACTGATAGAGGAGAGAATCAGCTTTCTAAACAACAAGACCCAATAAAGACAGCATGAGGTCACCTGAATCTGTCTCTTTTGTCTGCCTTCTTCCTTTTTTCCTGCCATTTACCCAGGAGGACAAACGAAAACCTTTCATTATCTTTTAATATTACAGGAAAATCTTGTTCAAAAGAGAAAGCCAAATTTCACCTTTGCATTAGTGTACTATTAATGTTAAAGCCAATTCTTAATAAAGCCTTGTAAACAAATTTATATAATCTTAATTAGCTTAACCATAAGGTAAAATTCTCATAAACTTTTTATAACCCCTTAAATTTTTTTGTTAAAGAGCAGAACAATGCTCTAAGAAGGCTCTGTTATACTTTTATTACAATGTTCAATTTATGGGATGTTAGCTATTATTAAATCAGGGACAGGGATGATTCAGAGTTGTTTTTTCTGTGATACTATGTGGATATGAGAGGTCCCAATTAGAAACTTTTAATTCTGAGACAGATTTATAGGCTGATGTTATGGGGAAGAAAGCAAGACAGTGATAAAAAATAGAGCATCAAGACAAGATAAAAAGAGCAGTTATTTCCCATTTCCCAGTGGACTGGACCACAGGATCTCTGAAGCTCTACCACTGTCACTCTTTTTGTGGTGGTTGTGGCAGGCACTACCTTGCACATTTGCGCTCTCTCTCTCTCTCTCTCTATATATATATATATATAAAATACAGTGATATATGTATAATATAATACACACATTTAAATAAATGCTAACTTCATCAAAGTCTTCCCTTTTTAATAGTTTAAAATCTTTTCTATCATTTTCTTAGATATAGGAGATCCGGAAAGATTGAGTTGCTGGGGAAGCTATTTTTTTTTTTTCACATTGACACAGATTTTCCCACTAAACACACCCATGTAAATGAGCAAACGTCCTAGGACTACTCTTACTTGGGTTCATTGGTTACCTTGTAGTTATATTTTACACATAGGATAAACATGACAGTATTTCCTGATTTTGACCCTGCATTTTGAAATTTATGTCTAATTAATTGTTAGGTTCAGATAGAAAAATTAGTTTTGCCATGAGAGGATGGGCACAGTTGGAGTATTTGCTCAGTTCTGGACAGTCAGTGCCACTGCTTTTGATGGCTGTGAGCCATAGTAATTAGTGGTAGCAGAGAGCTGTGACAAGAGCAGATATTTATGATACCTATGCGGCCTTGTATAGAATTACAATTATAGGTAAGGTCAAAAGGGGTTGGGATTATATGCCACCCTCCAGGTTTTTAAAATTTGTTTTCAGAGTTTCAACTCATCCCGTTTGAAGAAGTCCCAATCATCTTGGGTCAGTAGAGGGGCAGTGTGGTATATGGAAGAAACAGATGGACTCTGAGTCTTGGCTTTGTTTTTAGCTTTCTGAGCCTCAATTCTTTACTTGAAAAATGAGGATAAGTAATATTGTTTACTGCATCACAATGTAATCTGAATCAAATGTTATAATGTATATTTAAGTGCTTTTGTAAAATTGCTAAGAGCTATAAAAATGGCACTAAATAAGTACTTCTACGCAGCCTCCCCTCCTTCATGCATTTATTTCTCCTATTTATGTCAGCTCTAAGTAGTATAATGACCATATTTGGGGATAAAGAACTAGACTAAAGTGAAAGGAATTTATTTTGCTCTGTGGGAATTTGTGTACGCTTTCCTTAGCCTTTCTATTTCTTTTAGATTGAGAGTTTGTGCAGATGAGAAAAAAATTATTTTCTTAGGAAGATGTTACTTAAATAACTTTATACACAAAGTGTAGCAAACAACTGATGTTATAAATTTGTTAGTTTAGCATATATAACGTATAACATGTAATGCACATCATCTAAAGGAGGGAAGAAAAAGAAATGATAAAATAATGAGCATTTATGGTGATGAAGGCAATTTGCTTCACCTGCTCCTGGATTAATATTCAAGGCTGTTTGGCACCAGTTGGGCTGACCTTTCTATGGTGCATAAGGAAGAAACAGCAGGATAAGAATGAGCAAGGAAGCCATTTCACACATACACTGGTCTGTCTTCCTTAGTCAGCTGTCCTAATGGCCACCCAGTTGTAGGCTTTTATCCAGTGCTTACAGGCGGCTTATCATAACTTGCAGCTTGTTTCTTTAGGGCATTCTTTCCCACACCCTACAAGGTAATGGGCTATGCTGCATGTGTTCTATCTGATAAAGTCTCCTTAACAAACTTAATTATTACGGACAGGTCCAGTAATGCTCATATTAACTTGTATTCTATTCTATGTATTCTATTCACACTTATGTATTCTATATAAAGACATATAACTTTTACACCCTTATATATCTAGACACATGAATTATTCAGCACTCAGAGGCATATGCCTTTATTTACAGATGTGGAGAAATAACAGCCATTACATTGTAAATGGTCAAGGAGAGTGAACCCAAAATGTAAGTGTGAAGTTTTCTTCAGATCCTTCCACGAGAGGAAGCAAGTCATGCTATCCTATTAATAATTAACACTGTCCTGACATTAATTATACGGATGTCAGACAAATCAGATGACTTATCTTCTCGTCTCTTTTACTGAAAATAATGTTAATAGAGCTTTGTATGGCTGAGTGTCAATATGGTGAATTTCCTTTGTTGATCTCTTCCCTGTTAACAGCTTAGACTAGTGTTTTTCAAACATTTTGACTTGTGACCCATAGTAAGGATGCATTTTGTGTCATGACTCAACATATGTGTACCTATATACAAATATATCACATAATTAAAATAATTAATATCACGATCCACTAAACAGTTGCAAAGCATAGCTTGAAAACATTTTGCTATTTGAAACCCAGTTAGCTGAGTTCTGGAGATTCATTTTCTAAGGATCGATTACAACTACTTCAGAAAACAAGGCTAATGTGGGAATGGTGAAGACTGATTTCTCTTTTTTTTTTCTGGAGATGGAGTCTCACTTTGTTGCCCAGGCTGGAATGCAGTGGCACAATCTTGGCTCACTGCAACCTCTGCCTCCCAAGTTCAAGCAAAAATCCTGCCTCAGCCTCCCAAGTAGCTGGGACTACAGGTGCACGCCACCACGCCCGGCTCATTTTTTGTATTTTACTAGAGATGAGGTTTCACTGTGTTGCCCAGGCTGGTCTCGAACTCCTGACCTCAAGTGATATTCCCACCTTGGTCCCCCAAAGTGCTAGGATTACAGGCATGAGCCACAGTGCCCACCTTGATTTCTTTCACTATATATACTTTTAAGATTTCTGAAGCTTGTCTTCTGGGATGAAGGAGTGTCACTGTGGCCTATTTGAAATATCAAAGAATAAGATAAAACATTGATACGCTTAGAAACTTTTTAGGACAAAGATAGCAAGCTTTCCTGACAAAACGCCTTTTCCTCCTTCCTCTCCTCCTCTTTCCTTGTTAAATGGATATAGATGTATATTAAGACAGGGGAGGAATGGATGAAAACTTATAAAGTTATTGTAATATGGAGACTTAGAAGATCTTCATAAAAGCTTCTTTCTATGTCAGGGTGAGATCCTCTTTGATCTCTGTAATGTAAATGAAGTAGGATATGTCACCAATAAAATCTTAGAATCTGCCAGTCAAATTATCTCTGACTTAATTTATGTTACTCCAGGACCTTAGGAGCTGTTGCTACTGGGGAGTGTTGTGTGGAGCAGGAGAGCTGAATTCTTGTAGCCTCTATAAGGTCAGTGATTTGCCTGTTCTATCCCTAAACTGCTATGGCATTTACTGTTTATTACAGACAATATAGTTCTTTGCTATATGCTGCTTTCTGATGATAAAGTCAATTATTTCTTGCATGTGAATTGTGTCTCTTCTAGTGAATTTCTTGAGAACATCTTTTATTTAGTTTTTGTATCCTTTGCATAGCTCTAGTTAACTATTCAGCTCCTCCCAAACACCTATTATTTTATTTAGTGGAAGAGAAGGAAGAATATTACATCCTTCTGTTCCATATTTAGACCAATCAACTCACTTCAAGTATTGTATAGCCTCCTTCTAGATTGAACAGAGGCAGAAATGTCAATTACATTAAGTTTACTTTCAACACTCCTTAATTATTAAATTTATTCAAGTAATTCATTCCACATATAATTAGTGAGATTTCTTACGTGTTAGACACTACGCAAGGAACATAATTATGAGCAAAATATTGTGGATCTTCCTTCCTTCCTTCCTTCCTTCCTTCCTTCCTTCCTTCCTTCCTTCCCTCCTTCCCTCCATCCCTCCCATCTATCTCTTTCTTTCCTTCTTTCTTTCTTTCTTTTCCTTCCTTCCTTCCTTCCTTCCTTCCTTCCTTCCTTCCTTCCTTCCTTCCTTCCTTCCTTCCTTCCTTCCTTCCCTCCTTCCCTCCATCCCTCCCATCTATCTCTTTCTTTCCTTCTTTCTTTCTTTCTCTTCCTTCCTTCCTTCCTTCCTTCCTTCCTTCCTTCCTTCCTTCCTTCCTTCCTTCCTTTCTCTCTCTCTCTCCCTTCCTCGCTCCCTGCCAACCTTCCTTCCTTCCTTCCCTCCCTCCTTCTTCCTCCTCCTCCTTTTCTTTCTTTCGTTCGTTCATTCATTCTTTTTTTCTTTCTTTCCTCCTTCCTTCCTTCCCTTCACTCCCTTCCCTTCCCTTCACTCCCTTCCCTTCCCTTCACTCCCTTCCCTTCCTTTTCATTCCCTTCCCTTCTCCTTCCTTCCTTCCCCTCTTTCTTTTCTTTTTATCTCTCCCTCTTTTTCTCTCTTCCTTCCTTCCTCTTTATTTTCTTTTTCGTTTCTCTCTCCCTCTCTTTCTCTTTTTCTTTTTCTCCTTCCTTCCTTCCTTCCTTCCTTCTTTCCCTTCCTCCCTCCCTCCCTTCCTCTCTCTCCCTTCCTTCCTTCCTTCCTCCCTCCCTTCCTTCCTCTCTCTCCCTTCTTTCCTTCCTTCCTTCCTTCCTTCCTTCCTTCCTTCCTTCCTTCCTTCCTTCCTTCCTTCCTTCCCTCCCTTCTTTCCCTTCCCTCCCTCCCTTCCTTCCTTCCTTCTTCTTTTTCGCTCTGTCACCCAGGCTGGAGTTCAGTGGCACAATCTTGGCTCACTGTAGCCTCCACCTCCCAAGTTCAAGTGATTCTTCTGCTTCAGCCTCCCAAGTAGCTGGGATTACAGGCATGTGCCACCACCCCCAGCTAATTTTTACATTGTTAGTAGAGACAGGGTTTCACCATGTTGGCCAGGCTGATCTCAAACTCCTGTCCTCAAGTGATCTGTCTGCCTCAGCCTCTCAAAGTGTTAGGATTACAGGCGTGAACCACCACACTTGGACATTACAGTATATTCCTACATTTATTTTTTTTACAAACCTAGTATTCTCATGTTTTCCTAAATCTTCACTATTGATTCCTTATATTCTCTTCTAAATCTACCCTCATTCTTTTCTTTACACTGTAGTATAAATAACCAATAATAAATTAAAGTATTATCTCAAGACACATTTATACTTTTTTGAACTAACGAGATTTCTTTAAACTAAAGGAAGAAATTTAATCAATAGCCAGAAATAGTGGCCAAGTTTTATTACGCAGTTACCACGTTCCATGCACTTCTTTAATCACTGCATGTGGATTAACTAATTTTCACAGTAGCACAATCATGTAGCCACTATTATTATGTTAGCCTTATAGATGAGAAAACGAAAGCACAAATAATTGAAGTAGCTTGCCTAAAGCCACTAGGCCCTTCTATGGTGAAACAAGGATTTGAAACTAGGTAATTTGAATGTGAATTGTGTCTCTTCTAATGAGTTTCTTGAGAATGTCTTTTATTTAGTTTGGCTAAATAAATTTTGGCTTCACTATTCATGCTGTCAAACACAACCTTATGTTACCTATATTACCACTGAGTTATTTCTTTAGAAGATTGATTATTCCAGGTCCATGAAATCATATATTGAGTAAAAACAATTTCAGGTAGGCTCTATTTCCAACTCAAGGCAAGTCCTTTCACTGCATTGAAACCCACAATAGTACTCCTGTCTTTGCTCTATGCCTTCTTCTAGATGGGAGTTGAGACCCTGCTCTTTGTCAGAATTTATTTTTACATACAATTTGATTAAAAGAAAAATGGTTATATTATTCCTAGGGAAGCTTTAGTTGATTGGTGTGCCAATTATTAAGCCATTGTTTTCCAGCTCCAAGTTGACCTTCTATAATTGGTAATGCTGGGTCTGAGACTCTGCCAACTATTTGTTCTTGGCTAGTTTCCTATTAGGATCTGCCGGGAGCAGTAGAGGGAGATCGGAAGGCAGGAGGTGAGAGAAGCGACTGCTCATTTCTGATTGTTTGCTATTACCATCAATGTCATCCCAGCAATGCAACTTTATCTGGGTATCCAGGATATTATTTTGGGAACAAAATTTAAGGAGGCTGACCTTGCATTTGCAGGAGATGAGCAATTATCTCCTTAAATTTTATGTCCTAAGTGCCTCACTTGCATCACCCTCTAGTCCCTGTCATAAAAACTACTATTAACAATTTGGTATGTTTCATTATAGTCTTTTGTAAAACACACTTTTTATGTGGTTTTATTCATATTTTTGAACAATTGCATACTTAAAAAGATTTTATTTGTTTAAATTTATTTTGAGACAAGAGTCTCACTTCGTCATCCAAGCTGGAGTGCAGTTGCATGATCATAGTTCAGTGCAACCTTGACCTCTCAGGCTTAAGTTACCCTCCCACTTCAGCCTCCTGAGTATATGGGACCATAGGCATGCACCACCATACTGGCTAATTTTTTTTTTTTTTTTTTTTTTTTTAAGATGGATCTTTCTATGTTGCCCAGGCTGGTCTTAAACTCCTGGGCTCAAGTGATCCACCTGACTTGGTCTCCTAAAGTGTTGGGATTATAGGCATGAGTACTGTCCTCAGCCTATTTTGATTTTTTAAATTAATACATAATAATTGTATATTTATGGGGTACACATTGATATTGCACTACATGTAATGTGTAGTGATCAGATCAAGTAATTAGCATATCCATCATCTCAAACATTTATCATTTCTTTAAGTTGGGAATGTTTAATATCCTTCTTCTAGCTATTGGAAATTATATAATATATTATTATTAACTAGAGTCATCCTACAGTGATATAGAACACTAGAACCTATTCCTCCTTTCTGGCTGTAATTTTGTGTTCTTTAAGATATCTTTCTTTATCCCTTCCTTACCCCTATTGTTTCCAGCCTCTAGTATCCTCTGTTCTACTTTTTACTTCTATGAATTCAACTTATTTTTAGCTTCCATATATGAATGAGAACATGCGATGTTTAACTTTCTGTTCCTGGCTTATTGCACTTAACACAGTGTCCTCCAGTTCCATCCATGTTGCCACAAATAACAGGATTTTATTCTTTTTTATGGCTGAATAGTATTCCATTGTGTACCAAATTTCCGTTATCCGTTCATCTCTTATTGGACACCTAGATTGACTCCATATATTGGCTATTGTGAGTAGTGCTGGGATAAACATGAAGGTGCAGATGTTCTTTCAATGTGCTGATTTCCTTTCCTTTGGATAAATGTCCAGTAGTGAGATTACTGGATTATATGGTAATTCTATTGGTAGTTATATGAGGAACTCCCATACTGTTTTCTGTAGTGGTTCTAATAGTTTCTGTTCCTATGAACAGTATATAAGAATTCCCTTTTCTCCACATCCTCACTGGCATTTCGTATTTTTTGTCTTTTTGATGATAACCATTTTGGCTGGGTTCAGTGGCTCATGCCTGTAATCCCAGCACTTTGGGAGGCTGAGGCAGGTGGATCACATGAGGTCAGGAGTTCGAGACCAGCCTGACCAACATGGTGAAGCCCCATTTCTACTAAAAATACAAAATTAGCTGGGCATGGTGGCGCAGTCTGTAATCCCAGCTACTTGGGAGGCTGAGACAGGAGAATCACTTGAACTCGGGAGGCGGAGGTTGCAGTGAGCTGAGATTGCACCATTGCACTCCAGCCTGGACAAGAGTGAGACTCTGTCTCAAAAAAAAAAACTAAACTAAACTAAACTGAAATAAAATAAAAGCCATTTTAACTGAGGTAAGGTGATTTCTCATTGTGGATTTGATTTGCATTTCCCTGATGATTACTGATGTTGGGTATTTTGTCATATATTTATTGGCCATTTGTATATCTTCTTTTGAGAGATGTCCATTCAGATCATTTGCCTATTTAAAAAAATGGATTGTTTGGTGTTTTGCTATTGAGATGTTTGAGATCTGTATTAGGCTGCTGCATTGCTATAAATACTTGAGACTGGGTAATTTATAAAGAAAAGAGGTTTAATTGGCTCAAAATTCTGCAGGCTGTATAGGCATGGTACTGACATTGCTTGCTTCTGGGGAGGCCTCAGGAAGCTTTTACTCATGGCAGAAGGTGAAGTGGGAGCAGGCACATCACATGGTAAAAGCGGGAGCAAGAGAGAGAGAATTGGTGGGGACATGACACATACTTTTAAAAATTTTTTGTTGAGATGGAGTCTCGCTCTGTCACCTAGGCTGGAGTGCAGTGGCATGATCTTGGCTCACTGCAACTTCTGTCTCCTGGATTCAAGCAATTCTCCTGCCTCAGCCTAACGAGTAGCTGAGACTGCAGGAGTGTGCCACCAGGCCCAGCTAATTTTTGTATTTTTAGTAGAGACGGGGTTTTGTCATGTTGGCCAGGCTGGTCTTGAACTCCTGACCTCAAGTGATGTTCCCACCTTGACTTCCCAAAGTGCTAGGATTACAGGCGTGAGCCACCATGCCTGGCTAACACACACTTTTAAACAATGAGATATCATGTGAATTCATTCACTATTGTGAGGACAGCATCAGGAAGATGGTGTTAAACCATTCATGAGACACTTGCCCCAACGATCCAATCACCTCCCACCAGGCCCCACCTCCAACATTGTGGATTACATTTCAACATAAGATTTGGGCAGGGACAAATATCCAAATTGCATCAAGTACCCTGTATATTCTGGATATTAAAATATCCCCTGTCAGATGAGTAGTTGGTAAATATTTTCTTCCATTTTCTGGGTTGTCTTTCCACCCTGTTGATTATTTCTTTTGCTATGCAGTAGCTTTTTAGTTTGATATAATCCCATTTGTTTATTTTTGCTTTTTTCTAAACCTGTGCTTTGAGGTCTTATTTACAAAATCTTTCTCAGACCAATATCCTAAAATGTTTCCCATATGTTTTACTCTAATAGTTTTACAGTTTTAGGTCTTATATTTAGTTTTTTAATTCATTTTGAGTTGATTTTTGTATAGGGTGAGAGGCAGGGTGTAATTTCATTCTTCTGCATATGGATATCCAGTTTCCCCAGCACCATTTATTAAAGAGACTGTCATTTTCCCAGTGAGTGTTATTGGCACCTTTGTCAAAAAACAGTTGGCTGTAGATATGTGGATTAATTTCTAGATTCACTGTTCTGTTCCATTCATATCTGTGTCCGCTTTTATGCCAGTACCATGATTTTTTGGTTACTACAGCTTTAGAGCATATTTTGAAGCTGGTAGTGTGATTCCTCCAGCTTTGTTCCTTTTGCTCAGGATTGCCTTGGCTATTCAGTATCTTTTGTGGTTTTGTTTTATATTAGTAGAGCTACTCTGGCTCACTTTTGGTTTTTATTTGCATGGAATATCTTTTTTCATCCCTTCGCTTTCAGTCTGTATGTCTTTACAGGCGAGGTGAGTTTCTTTGTGCAGCATACAGTTGGGTCTTGTTTTTGAAAAAATATATCCAGCCAGTCTATATTTTTTAAATGGGGAATTTAATCTGGTTACATTCAAGTTTATTATTGATAGGGGAACACTTACTCCTGTCACTTTATTGATTGTTTTCTAGTTGTTTTGTGTATCATTTGTTCCTTACTTTCTCTCTTATTGTTTATTTTGAGGATGGTTTATTGGTGATGAATTACCTTGGTTTTTGCTTGTCTGTGAATGATTTTTTTCTCCTTCATTTCTGAAGAATAGTTTTGATGGCTATAATATTCTGGGCTGACCTTTTTTTCTTTCAGTACTTTTAATATATCATCCCACTCTGTCCTGGTCTGAAAAGTTTCTGCTGAGAAATTCACTGTTAATCTATTGGAGATTGCCGTATATTTGATTTAATGCTTTTCTCTTTCTGTTTTTAGAATTGACTTTTGACTTTTTGACTTTTGACTTTTGACAATTTGATATAGTGTGTCTTGGAGAGGACCTGTTTGGTTTGAATTGACTTCAGGTTTTTTGAGCTTCCTGAACCTGGATATCAATTTCTTTTCCAAGATTTGGGAAGGCTTTAGATATTATTTTATTGAATATGTTTTCTATACCTTTCTCCTCTTTTCTTCTGAAACATGAATGATTGAATATTTGTTTGCTTAATGGTGCCCTATAAATCTTGTGGGCTTTCTTAATTTTAAAAAATTATTTCTTCTTTTTTTTTTGTCTCTCTACGTTATTTTAAAATATATGTCTTCAAGTTCAGAAATTCTTTCTTCTGCTTGGTCTAATCCATTGTTGGAGCTTTCAGTTACATTTTTTATTCAATTTCTTGAATTCTTCAGCTCTCAGATTTCTGTTTGGCTCTTCTTTATATCTATCTCTTTGCTGATTATCTCATTCAAATCATAAATTGCCTTTCTGATTTTGTTACATTATCTGTCTATATTCTCTCGTATCTCACTGAGTTTCTCTACAAATAAATGAAGAAAAAATTAGCCAAGCATGGTGACTTGTGCTTGTAGGAGGCTGAGGCAAGAGGATTGCTTGAGCCTAGGAGTTCACGATTGTGCCACTGTACTTCAGCCTGGGTGACAGAGCGAGAACTTGTCTCTGGAAAAGAAAAAAAAAAGACAAAGAACAAGAAAAAATGCAGTAAAATTAGGCTGTGTACCTCAAAAACTGAAACAGCCCACAACGGTGCTCAGTATGCAGCCTTAGTAAACTAATCAGAAGCATTTGTGATTGGTGGTCATTTATCAGGAAGGATGCTTTGTGAAACTCGTTAGCTGCCATGTTGAAACCACAGAAATGAAGGAGAGTCTGATTGCAGTGTCAGGCAGTTTACTGAAGTCAGTGGAGGAGTGTGTCTTTTGTTCTTTGTTTTATGGGGCTGGTTTCTGTTTAACTCTTAGTAAAAGAAAAAAAAGTCTGAGAATGATTAGCAAGGAAGAGAGTATACTGAGGTGTGCCCAACCTCCCATTTTGTTGTGGCTCAAAAATTTAGTTTTTCAAGTTTCTCTGGAGTCTCCTTGGTCAAGAAGAGTTCATTCCATTGGTTGGGGGTGCTTAGGATTTATTTTTATTTCACAGAATCTATCATGTAGATATTTGTATAATCATTACAAACGCTATTACTCTCATAATCTTACTTCAATTCTCACAATTTTATGAGGTCAGTAGGACAGATGTTATTCATTTAAACATAGGGAAACTCAGGTTCTGGTACGCTAAATGTCTTTCTCAAGATCATAAAGGTATTACATAGTAGAATCAGGATTTAATAATCATTTATTCCTATTGTTATTGGTAATAATTGTACTCTTTGTTGAGGGTCTGATACAAGTCACAATGTTAAAAAGAGTGTCAGAGCTGGGCTTTGAACACTTGTTTCATCTTAAAGACTAAGCTCTTTGTTATATCATTTTGCCTTATTAAATCAAGACATGTTGGGATTGTGTAGTACAGACTTTCCTTCATAGGAATTTAGAGGAGAGAAGTGCTCAGGAAAGGTTTTCAGCACGTCATAAGATATGAATTAGACCTTAAATGATGAGTAGGAATTGGAAAGGAAAGAGGAAGGAGAGAGAAAAGGTGGGAGAAGAGCAGAGAAGAGGAAGAAGAGGAGAGGAATGTGGGAGAGATGAGAGGAGGGGAAGTTCATCTGAAACAAAAGAGCCATCAAAAATAAAAACATCGAAGAGTAAACATAAGACACTGTAAAGCCCAACTACATTAATGTGACAGATGTATGGTTAGGGTGTGAGGACAAGTTAGATTATTGAGATAGTTTTTGTGGCCCTTAGAAAGTTGGCAGGTCAGTTAAAATTTATAACCTAGCAGAATGATCTTTTAGAAAGTTTACTTCCACATGGAACTATGTCAGTTCCTGGTTGTATGGAAGCTGAGGGCATGAAGTAACTTTTACATTGAATTTAATTTTTCTTGTATATTTAGAAATTATCACGCTAGAACAGACTAGGAGTCTTGTAGAGTAGGGTGAAATCCCTCAGTAGTTCACTTGATCCTATTTGTAGTACTATTCCTCAGGGTGGGGGGAAATCTCATTTCAATCCCAGCTAGAAGTCACCTTATCCACTAATGCCTCAGGATTGAGACCCATTGTATAATTTTAACAAGAAAGTATGTGGTAACGAACTATCATGTCTTGCAAAAGGTACAAATCAAACAGGCCTTTTCCATCTTTTACTTCCATGAAGGTCTTTCCACAGTGACAGACTGACACATAAAGTTTTATTCCTAGTATGTCTTTTACGTTTAACTTTTTAAAAAAGTTGCTTGTGAACAGATAAGAAACCTTGATAAATCAAATAGGAAATATTTGCTTAGTAGACTATGTGCTCAGAGAAGGCTATTGTTTATAATTATACATTGTGTATGGCAGAAATCTTCACAGGTTTGCTATTAATTTTTAAATTATTATTATTATTATTATTTTTTGAGACAGGCTTTTACTCTTGTTGCCCAGGCTGGAGTGCAGTGGCACGATCTCTGCTCACTGCAACCTCTGCCTCCTGGGTCCAAGCGATTTTCCCACGTCAGCCTTCCAAGTAACTGAGATTATAGGCACCTGCCTCCATGCCCAGCTAATTTTTTTGTATTTTTAGTAGGCTGGTCTCAAACTCCTGACCATAGGTGATCCACCCACCTTGGCCTCCCAAAGTGCTGGGATTACAGGCGTGAGCCACCATGCCTGGCCTGTTTTTAAAAAATCTTAAATCACATTAATTATATGCTTATTTTAAATTCCCACAAATAGATCACTATGTATATCAGATAGAATTCTTCAGCCTGCAAGTAACAGAAGCCTTAACTTAAACTAATTTAAGCAAAAACATTTGTTTTCTCAAATAACAGAGCATCTAGAAGTAAAGTTGGCTACAAGTTTAAATGCTTTAGGAGCTCATTAATGGCATCATGGACCTAGCTTCTTTCGGTTTTCTATTATGCCATCTGCAATGTCAGGCTTCAAACTAAGGCTGATTCCCTTTGTGATTTTTAAGTGGCTGCAACTGAGTTACATGTTTTCTTGTTCATGTGCAGCTGTCCAGCTGTAAGAGACACCAGGTTTTATTCTCACTCTGTTTTATAAACAAAGAATAATATTTCTAGAGGCTTCTAGCATTTCTCTTTTCATGTCTAATTGATAATAATTATGCCACTACAAGCATATCTCAGAGATTTGCAGGTTTAGTTCCAAACCACCACAATAAAGTGAATATTGAAATAAAGTGAGTTACATGAGTTTTTTGGCTTCCCAGTGCATAAAAAGTTATGTTTACCCTATACTGCAGTCTACTAAGTATACAATAGCATTATGTCTAAAAAACAACGTCCATACCATAATTTAAAAATATTTTATTGATAAAAAATGCCAATGATCATCTGAACTTCAGTGAGTCACAATCCTTTTGCTGGTGGAGGCTCTTGCGTTGATGTTGATGATTGCTGAATCATCAGAGTGGTGGTTGCTAAAGGTTGGGGTGACTGCAGCAATATGACAATAATAAGTTTGCCTCATTGATTGACTCTTCCTTTCATGAAAGATTTCTCTGCACTGTGCAAAGCTATTTGCTAGCATTTTACCCACAGTAGAACTTCTTTTAAAACCCTCTCAAACCCTGCTGCTGCTTTGTCAACTATCTATATGTAATATTCCAAATCCTTTTCTGTCATTTCAACAGTGTTCACAGCATCTTCACTAGCAGTAGATTTCATCTCAAGAAACCACTTTCATTGCTCATCCATAAGAAGCAACTCCTCATCTGTTCAGATCTTACCATGAGATTGCAGCAATTCAGTCCCATTTTCGGGCTCCATTTCTTTTTTGTTTTTGAGACAGAGTTTCACTCTTGTTGCCCAGGCTGGAGTGCAATGGCATTATCTCGGCTCACCGCAACCTCCGCCTCCCAGGTTCAAGCAATTCTCCTGCCTCAGCCTCCCGAGTAGCTGGGATTACAGGCATGCACCACCACACCCTTCTAATTTTTGTAATTTTAGTAGAGATGGGATTTCTTCATGTTGAGGCTGGTCTCGAACTCCTGACCTCAGGTGATCCGCCCGCCTCGGCCTCCCAAAATGTTGGGATTACAGGCATGAGCCACTGCCCCCAGCCTTCAGGCTCCATTTCTAATTCTAGTTCTCTTGCTATTTCCATCACATCTGCACTTACTTCTTCCACTGAAGGTTTGAAGGTTTCGAAGTCATCCAAGAGGGCTGGAATCAACTCCTTCCAAATTCTTGTTAACGTTTATATTAGTCCATTTTGCATTGCTACAAAGAAATGCTGGATGCTGGGTAATTTATAAAGAGATGTATTTGGCTTATAGGTCTGCAGGCTGTAAAAGAAGCATGGCGCCAGGATTGGCTTCTGTGAGGCCTCAGAAATATTACAATCATGGCAAAAGGTGAAGGGGGAACTGGTGTGTTACATAGCAAGAGAGGAAGCAAGAGGGGGATGCCAGGCTCTTTAAACAACCAGCTTTCATGTGAACTAATAGAGAAAGACTACACTTATTATCATGGGGAGGTCACTAAGCCATTCATGAAGGATCCACCTTCCTGGCCCAAACACCTCCCACCAGCCCCCACCTCCAACATTGGGGATCACATTTCAACATGAGATTAGAAGTGGACAAATATCTAAACTATTTCAATGCTGATATTTCAGTCTCCTCCCATGAATCACAAGTGTTATTAATGTCATTTAGAATGGTGATTTTTTTTTTCCCAGAATATTTTCAATGCACTTTGCCCAGCTCCATGACAACAGTCACTATTTATGGCAGTAATAGCCTTACAAAATATATTTCTTAAATGATAATACTTGAAAGTTGAAATGACTTCTTGATTCATGTGCTGCAGAATGGATGTTGTAATAGCAGGCATGAAAATAACATTAATCCCCTTGTACATCTCCATCAGAGCTCTTGGATGACCAGGTGAATAGTCAATGAGCAGTAATATTTTGAAAAAAATTTTTTTCTGAGAAGTGGGTTTCCACAGTGGGCTTAAGATATTCAGTAAACCGGCAGGGCACGGTGGCTCACTCCTGTGATCCCAGCACTTTGGGAGGCCAAGGTGGGCGGATCACGAGGTCAGGAGATTGAGACCATCCTGGCTAACACGTTGAAACCCCGTCTCTACTAAAAATACAAAAAATTAGCCAGGAGTGGTGGTGGGTGCCTGTAGTCCCAGCTACATAGGAGGCTGAGGCAGGAGAATGGCATGAACCTGGGAAGCAGAGCTTGCAGTGAGCCAAGATTGTGCCACTGCACTCCAGCCTGGGTGACAGACAGAGTGAGATTCTGTCTCAAAAAAAAAAAAAAAAGATATTCAGTAAACCATGTTATCAACAGTTGTGCATCATCCAGGCTTTGTTCTCCCATCTCTAGAGCATAAGCAGAGTAGATTTAGCACAATTCTTAAGGGCCCTGGCATTGTTGGATTGGTAAAAAAAGCATTAACTTCAACTGAAAAGTTGAAAGTCACCAGCTACATTATTCCCTAACAAGAAAGTTAACCTGTGCTTTGAAGCTAGGCATTGACTTTTCCTCTTTAGCTATTACAGTCTAGATGGCATCTTCTTCCAATAGAAGACTGTTTTGTCTACATTGAAAATCTGTTGATTCGTGTGGCCACTTTCATCAATGATCTTAGCTAGATTTTTTTTTAGATAACTTGTTGTAGCTTCTACATTAGCACTTGCTGCTTCACCTTTGACTTTTATGTTATGGAGATGGCTTGTTTCCTTAAACCCCATGAACTTACCTCTGCTAGTTCCTAACTTTTCTTCTGCAACTTCCTCACATCTCTCAGCCTTGATAGAATTAAAGAGAATTATTAGGGCCTTGCTCTGGATTAGGCTTTGGTGTAAGGAAATCTTGTGGCTGGTTTGATCTTCTATGCAGACCACTCAAACTTTATTATCAATAATGAGGCTGTTTCGCTTTCCTATTATTTATGTGTTCACTGGAATAATACTTCTAACTTCCTTCAAGAATTTTTCTTTGCATTCACATCTTGGCTAACTGGTGCCAGAGGTCTGGCCTTCTGTCTGTTTTGCTTTCAACTTCCCCACTAAGCTAAATGTTTTCTAGCTTTTGATTTAAAGTGAGAGACATGCAACTCTGTCTTTCACTTTAACACTTACAGGCTATTATAGTGTTGTTAACTGTTCTAATTTTAATAGTGTTGTGTCTTAGGGAATAGGGAGGCCCATGGAGAGGGAGAGAGACAGAGCCCTCAAAACACACATTATATTTATATATTAAAATTGCTATCTTATATTGGAGTGGTTCTTGGTGCCCCCAAAACATTATAATAGTAACATCAAAGATCACTGATCACAGATCACTGTAACGATATAATAGTAATGACAAAGTTTGAAATATTGTGGGAATTACCAAATGTGACACCGAAACAAGAAGTAAACATATGCTGTTGGAAAAATGGTGCCAATAGACTTGTTCATATAAGGGTTGCCACAAACCTTCAATTTATAAAAAATGCACCATCTGAGAAGCACACTAAAGTGAAGCACAATTAAACGAGGTATGTTTCTACTCATTCTTGAACCAATTATTAGAAAACTTAAGCTTAGATAAAATTCTGAAACCATGTTTTTATTATTCAATGGAACAATGGTAGAATAAATATTGGATGTCTTTTATAAGGGTCACCACTGTTACTTTATTAAATGGCTCTGGGCTTGTCTGCTATACTTTATCATTTACATTATAATCTTTCATATTGTACTATTATTATACGAAGCACAATATGGTAGAAATCATCTATCACAGAGGCATTTCTTAGATATAAAATACCTTTTTTTCTTATTTTTGAGTGGTTATAAGAATCTACTTGAATAAATTTCAGATATCTGGGAAAGCAAAACTTAAAATGCTTCTCCCTCACTATCACTGCTGGCCTAGATCAGGAAGAATTTCTGAGGGTAGTAACAGAGTGTTAATCTTCAATTATTGGAGAAAATGCTAAAATTCCATAGGGCAGAGGTTCAATCAGAGAATGGGAATAAATCACAAGATAGACTGGTGGCAGGTATAAAGTTGGCAGAAGCTATAGAATAGTCTCGTCTTGAATATTCCATGATTTAAACATTTTCTTAGAGTGTATAGTTTTTAAGTCTGTGTTTTGAGAAGAGATATAGGCTTAAGTGTGCACATATGCTCATATCTGTGTATTGGAAGAGGGAGAGGATTTATTGCTTTGCAATAGGATTACTATCAAAACGAATAGCCAGCTGATTATTCAGAATGCTAGACCTAAACCTAGCTACTCGGAGCAATAGAAAAACAAAATTTTAATACTTGCTCCATCATAAACTTTGAAAAATATATTGCTCTGATAGTTTGGTGAGAAAACCAAACACTAAGGTATTTGTTGTTGAATGTAATGATTCTCTTATCTTTAGTTTTTGTCAGCAGTTTAGGGCTTTAGCAATTCCAGACTTTTGCTGTGTCAAACATTGTTTTAAAGAAGAAACACATTTGGGATTGATAGTGTGTTTTTCAATTATACTAGGTTAATTCATTTACTCAATAAATTTATGTTGAAATACTCCAATGCTGTGCTAGATGCTGAGGATACATTGGTGAACAAAACATCTCTCTGCATTCATGATTCTTGCAATTTAGTAGAATATGGCTGGAAGCTAGAAAATTGGTTTGGTGGTAATGTAGACTGCTGAAAATGAAGACCAGAAGGAGTCTCATAGTTATTCCAGTCCATAGTCTCGTGTGAAAGAGTTAGGGATGAAAATCTAGACAAGTTACGTTACTTGGCTGAGGTCAAATCAAGTCAATGGCAGATCTAGAATTAGAACCAGTTTCTCTGCTCACTGAACTCCCAGGATCCTTTTTGATGACCCTAAACTCCTTCATCTTGGTGAAGTGCTGGGTCAGGAATGCAACACAGTGTCTCTGAGAGTCACAGGGTGTTCCATCTTACCCTGGGAGGTTCAGTTCACTCCTAAATCAGGTCCTGAGTGTGAAGCAGACATCGTTTGGACATTACCTCATTTTCAGACTCCAGTAAGGTACATTTGCATCACATTATCTTATAAAAGCAAACATTTAGAATACAAAGTAGCTGTGAGATGATTATTATTTTTTAAATAAATGAGCTAGTTTAATAGATAAGGCATATACCCCAATAATACAGATGATACATCTTTGTAATCATTCTGCATTGCTTCATCTGGCTGTAAGAGTACTGCCAAGGAAACTGGAAGAATTGGGTTTCATGAATTATTCATTGAAATCAGTTTAACACTCTCATTATTTATAGTGCTTCAGGTTAGTGGTGCTATTTGCCTTAATAAGGATGGGAATAATGACTTGGCAGTGTATCTGTTTGTATTATTGTGTGTTATTGTTTACTGAAATAAAGCCCAAGGTATTTTTAGAAATATACCTCTTTAAAAAGTCATGGCTGAAAAATACTACATTCCATACTTTGGAGCCTAAAAATTTTTATTTGTATAAAATATTTTATTCTTTAATGAATATGATTAACAAGGGGGCAGCATTCACATTTAAGGTATTTTTTCTTGTTCTGCTAATGCATGGTGGGAATGTGTAAGTCTTTTTTTTTTTTTTTTTTTTTTTTTTAAATTTATTTATTATTATTATACTTTAAGTTGTAGGGTACATGTGCATAACGTGCAGGTTTGTTACATATGTATACTTGTGCCATGTTGGTGTGCTGCACCCATCAACTTGTCATTTACATCAGGTATAACTCCCAATGCAATCCCTCCCCCCTCCCCCCTCCCCATGACAGGCCCCTGTGTGTGATGTTCCCCTTCCTGAGTCCAAGTGATCTCATTGTTCAGTTCCCACCTATGAGTGAGAACATGCGGTGTTTGGTTTTCTGTTCTTGTGATAGATTGCTAAGAATGATGGTTTCCAGCTGCATCCATGTCCCTACAAAGGACACAAACTCATCCTTTTTGATGGCTGCATAGTATTCCATGGTGTATATGTGCCACATTTTCTTAATCCAATCTGTCACTGATGGACATTTGGGTTGATTCCAAGTCTTTGCTATTGTGAATAGTGCTGCAATAAACATATGAGTGCATGTGTCTTTATAGCAGCATAATTTATAATCCTTTGGGTATATACCCAGTAATGGGATGGCTGGGTCATATGGTACATCTAGTTCTAGATCCTTGAGGAATCGCCATACTGTTTTCCATAATGGTTGAACTAGTTTACAATCCCACCAACAGTGTAAAAGTGTTCCTATTTCTCCACATCCTCTCCAGCACCTGTTGTTTCCAGACTTTTTAATGATCGCCATTCTAACTGGTGTGAGATGGTATCTCATTGTGGTTTTGATTTGCATTTCTCTGATGGCCAGTGATGATGAGCATTTTTTCATGTGTCTGTTGGCTGTATGAATGTCTTCTTTTGAGAAATGTCTGTTCATATCCTTTGCCCACTTTTTGATGGGGTTGTTTGTTTTTTTCTTGTAAATTTGTTTGAGTTCTTTGTAGGTTCTGGATATTAGCCCTTTGTCAGATGAGTAGATTGCAAAAATTTTCTCCCATTCTGTAGGTTGCCTGTTCACTCTGATGGTAGTTTCTTTTGCTGTGCAGAAGCTCTTTAGTTTAATGAGATCCCATTTGTCTATTTTGGCTTTTGCTGCCGTTGCTTTTGGTGTTTTAGACATGAAGTCTTTGGCCATGCCTATGTCCTGAATGGTACTACCTAGGTTTTCCTCTAGGATTTTTATGGTATTAGGTCTAACATTTAAGTCTCTAATCCATCTTGAATTAATTTTCGTATAAGGAGTAAGGAAAGGATCCAGTTTCAGCTTTCTACTTATGGCTAGCCAATTTTCCCAGCACCATTTATTAAATAGGGAATACTTTCCCCATTTCTTGTTTCTCTCAGGTTTGTCAAAGATCAGATGGCTGTAGATGTGTGGTATTATTTCTGAGGACTCTGTTCTGTTCCATTGGTCTATATCTCTGTTTTGGTACCAGTACCATGCTGTTTTGGTTACTGTAGCCTTGTAGTAGAGTTTGAAGTCAGGTAGCGTGATGCCTCCATCTTTGTTCTTTTGACTTAGGATTGTCTTGGATATGCGGGCTCTTTTTTGGTTCCATATGAACTTTAAAGCAGTTTTTTCCAATTCTGTGAAGAAACTCATTGGTAGCTTGATGGGGATGGCATTGAATCTATAAATTACCTTGGGCAGTATGGCCATTTTCACGATATTGATTCTTCCTATCCATGAGCATGGTATGTTCTTCCATTTGTTTGTGTCCTCTTTGATTTCACTGAGCAGTGGTTTGTAGTTCTCCTTGAAGAGGTCCTTTACATCCCTTGTAAGTTGGATTCCTAGGTATTTTATTCTCTTTGAAGCAATTGTGAATGGAAGTTCATTCCTGATTTGGCTCTCTGTTTGTCTGTTACTGGTGTATAAGAATGCTTGTGATTTTTGCACATTGATTTTATATCCTGAGACTTTGCTGAAGTTGCTTATCAGCTTAAGGAGATTTTGGGCTGAGACAATGGGGTTTTCTAAATATACAATCATGTCATCTGCAAACAGGGACAGTTTGACTTCTTCTTTTCCTAACTGAATACCCTTGATTTCTTTCTCTTGCCTGAGTGCCCTAGCCAGAACTTCCAACACTATGTTGAATAGGAGTGGTGAGAGAGGGCATCCCTGTCTTGTGCCAGTTTTCAAAGGGAATTTTTCCAGTTTTTGCCCATTCAGTATGATATTGGCTGTGGGTTTGTCATAAATAGCTGTTATTATTTTGAGGTACGTTCCATCAATACCTAATTTATTGAGCGTTTTTAGCATGAAGGGCTGTTGAATTTTGTCAAAAGCCTTTTCTGCATCTATTGAGATAATCATGTGGTTCTTGTCTTTGGTTCTGTTTATATGCTGGATTATGTTTATTGATTTGCGAATGTTGAACCAGCCTTGCATCCCAGGGATGAAGCCCACTTGATCATGGTGGATAAGCTTTTTGATGTGTTGCTGAATCCGGTTTGCCAGTATTTTATTGAGGATTTTTGCATCGATGTTCATCAGGGATATTGGTCTAAAATTCTCTTTTTTTGTTGTGTCTCTGCCAGGCTTTGGTATCAGGATGATGTTGGCCTCATAAAATGAGTTAGGGAGGATTCCCTCTTTTTCTATTGATTGGAATAGTTTCAGAAGGAATGGTACCAACTCCTCCTTGTACCTCTGGTAGAATTCAGCTGTGAATCCATCTGGTCCTGGACTTTTTTTGGTTGGTAGGCTATTAATTATCGCCTCAATTTCAGAGCCTGCTATTGGTCTATTCAGGGATTCAACTTCTTCCCGGTTTAGTCTTGGAAGAGTGTAAGTGTCCAGGAAATTATCCATTTCTTCTAGATTTTCCAGTTTATTTGCGTAGAGGTGTTTATAGTATTCTCTGATGGTAGTTTGTATTTCTGTGGGGTCGGTGGTGATATCCCCTTTATCATTTTTAATTGCGTCGATTTGATTCTTCTCTCTTTTCTTCTTTATTAGTCTTGCTAGTGGTCTGTCAATTTTGTTGATCTTTTCAAAAAACCAACTTCTGGATTCATTGATTTTTTGGAGAGTTTTTTGTGTCTCTATCTCCTTCAGTTCTGCTCTGATCTTAGTTATTTCTAGCCTTCTGCTAGCTTTCGAATGTGTTTGCTCTTGCTTCTCTAGTTCTTTTAATTGCGATGTTAGAGTGTCAATTTTAGATCTTTCCTGCTTTCTCTTGTGGGCATTTAGTGCTATAAATTTCCCTCTACACACTGCTTTAAATGTGTCCCAGAGATTCTGGTATGTTGTATCTTTGTTCTCATTGGTTTCAAAGAACATCTTTATTTCTGCCTTCATTTCGTTATGTACCCAGTAGTCATTCAGGAGCAGGTTGTTCAGTTTCCATGTAGTTGAGTGGTTTTGATTGAGTTTCTTAGTCCTGAGTTGTAGTTTGATTGCACTGTGGTCTGAGAGACAGTTTGTTATAATTTCTGTTCTTGTACATTTGCTGAGGAGTGCTTTACTTCCAATTACGTGGTCGATTTTGGAGTAAGTACGATGTGGTGCTGAGAAGAATGTATATTCTGTTGATTTGGGGTGGAGAGTTCTATAGATGTCTATTAGGTCTGCTTGGTGCAGAGATGAGTTCAATTCCTGGATATCCTTGTTAACTTTCTGTCTCGTTGATCTGTCTAATGTTGACAGCGGAGTGTTGAAGTCTCCCATTATTATTGTATGGGAGTCTAAGTCTCTTTGTAAGTCTCTAAGGACTTGCTTTATGAATCTGGGTGCTCCTGTATTGGGTGCATATATATTTAGGATAGTTAGTTCTTCCTGTTGAATTGATCCCTTTACCATTATGTAATGGCCTTCTTTGTCTCTTTTGATCTTTGATGGTTTAAAGTCTGTTTTATCAGAGACTAGTATTGCAACCCCCGCTTTTTTTTGTTCTCCATTTGCTTGGTAAATCTTCCTCCATCCCTTTATTTTGAGCCTATGTATGTCTCTGCGTGTGAGATGGGTCTCCTGAATACAGCAGACTGATGGGTCTTGACTCTTTATCCAGTTTGCCAGTCTGTGTCTTTTAATTGGAGCATTTAGTCCATTTACATTTAAGGTTAAGATTGTTATGTGTGAACTTGATCCTGCCATTATGATATTAACTGGTTATTTTGCTCGTTAGTTGATGCAGTTTCTTCCTAGCCTCGATGGTCTTTACATTTTGGCATGTTTTTGCAATGGCTGGTACCGGTTGTTCCTTTCCATGTTTAGTGCTTCCTTCAGGGTCTCTTGTAAGGCAGGCCTAGTGGTGACAAAATCTCTAAGCATTTGCTTATCTGTAAAGGATTTTATTTCTCCTTCACTTATGAAACTTAGTTTGGCTGGATATGAAATTCTGGGTTTAAAATTCTTTTCTTTAAGAATGTTGAATATTGGCCCCCACTCTCTTCTGGCTTGGAGAGTTTCTGCCGAGAGATCTGCTGTTAGTCTGATGGGCTTCCCTTTGTGGGTAACCCGACCTTTCTCTCTGGCTGCCCTTAAGATTTTTTCCTTCATTTCAACTTTGGTGAATCTGGCAATTATGTGTCTTGGGGTTGCTCTTCTCGAGGAGTATCTTTGTGGCGTTCTCTGTATTTCCTGGATTTGAATGTTGGCCTGCCCTACTAGGTTGGGGAAGTTCTCCTGGATGATATCCTGAAGAGTGTTTTCCAACTTGGTTCCATTTTCCCCCTCACTTTCAGGCACCCCGATCAGACGTAGATTTGGTCTTTTTACATAATCCCATACTTCTTGCAGGCTTTGTTCATTTCTTTTTCTTCTTTTTTCTTTTGGTTTCTCTTCTCGCTTCATTTCATTCATTTGATCCTCAATCGCAGATACTCTTTCTTCCAGTTGATCAAGTCGGTTACTGAAGCTTGTGCATTTGTCACGTATTTCTCGTGTCATGGTTTTCATCTCTTTCATTTTGTTTATGACCTTCTCTGCATTAATTACTCTAGCCATCAATTCTTCCACTTTTTTTTCAAGATTTTTAGTTTCTTTGCGCTGGGTACGTAATTCCTCCTTTAGCTCTGAGAAATTTGATGGACTGAAGCCTTCTTCTCTCATCTCGTCAAAGTCATTCTCCGTCCAGCTTTGATCCGTTGCTGGCGATGAGCTGCGCTCCTTTGCCGGGGGAGATGCGCTCTTATTTTTTGAATTTCCAGCTTTTCTGCCCTGCTTTTTCCCCATCTTTGTGGTTTTATCTGCCTCTGGTCTTTGATGATGGTGATGTACTGATGGGGTTTTGGTGTAGGTGTCCTTCCTGTTTGATAGTTTTCCTTCTAACAGTCAGGACCCTCACCTGTAGGTCTGTTGGAGATTGCTTGAGATCCACTCCAGACCCTGTTTGCCTGGGTATCAGCAGCAGAGGCTGCAGAAGATAGAATATTTCTGAACAGCGAGTGTACCTGTCTGATTCTTGCTTTGGAAGCTTCCTCTCAGGGGTGTACTCTACCCTGTGAGGTGTGGGGTGTCAGACTGCCCCTAATGGGGGATGTCTCCCCGTTAGGCTACTCAGGGGTCAGGGACCCACTTGAGCAGGGAGTCTGTCCCTTCTCAGATCTCACCCTCCATGTTGGGAGATCCACTGCTCTCTTCAAAGCTGTCAGACAGAGTCGTTTGCGTCTGCAGAGGTTTCGGCTGTGTTTGTTATTGCCCTGTCCCCAGAGGTGGAGTCTACAGAGACAGGCAGGTTTCCTTGAGCTGCTGTGAGCTCCACCCAGTTCGAGCTTCCCAGCAGCTTTGTTTACCTACTTAAGCCTCAGCAATGGTGGGCGCCCCGCCCCCAGCCTCGCTGCTGCCTTGCCGGTAGATCACAGACTGCTGTGCTAGCAATGAGGGAGGCTCCGTGGGTGTGGGACCCTCCCGGCCAGGTGTGGGATATGATCTCCTGATGTGCCTCTTTGCTTAAAGCGCAGTATTGGGGTGGGAGTTACCCGATTTTCCAGGTGTTGTGTGTCTCAGTTCCCCTGGCTAGGAAAAGGGATTCCCTTCCCCCTTGCGCTTCCCAGGTGAGGCAATGCCTCGCCCTGCTTCAGCTCTCGCTGGTCGGGCTGCAGCAGCTGACCAGCACCGATCGTCCGGCACTCCCCAGTGAGATGAACCCAGTACCTCAGTTGAAAATGCAGAAATCACCCGTCTTCTGTGTCGCTCGCGCTGGGAGTTGGAGGCTGGAGCTGTTCCTATTCGGCCATCTTGCTCCGCCCCTGTAAGTCTTTCTAAGCCTGGTTTATATTGGAATTTAAAAAGTAGTATTTAAAGAGACAGACTACAACAAGCCTGATTGAAGGTGGTTTATATACTGCTGCTCTGACATTTGCATTTGAATCATGGATATCTATTATATAAAGAAAAGTTTATATGCTGGATCATAGAAATTATTTCTTGAGTTATTTGTTAGATTAAATTTATGTATATGTTGCATTCAATGGGTAAACATATTTGATGGGCCATTTCTAAAGAATGCAATTCATTAAATTTAAGCATGAAGGGAGGTATTTTTGGCTTATTTTTTGGGGAGTGTTTCATTAGGCTCTGTAATGGTTGCCTATTAAAGTAACAGGAGAGACTAGAAGAGAAAGGAAAGGTATTTAGATGAAAGAGCAAGAAATAATGAATCATTAATACCCAGAAAATATTTCTAATAATTTTCTACACTATTGTATTTCTTGACATTTTAAAAGAAACTAGCTACATAGCCATAGCTCTAAACAACAGTGGTTGGGGGATTAGTTTGAATTTCCTTAGCCGTATAGTTTTCCATCTCTTTTGGATGTAAAGCACCATGCTTCTCTTCAATCACACCTGCCATTTTTAATTGTCAAGCTGTGATTAGACCACAGTGCAGGCAACTTTGTCTTAATTTCAACTGTGATTCAAAGCTGCTTTATGAGTATTTGCCAACAGGAACTCCTGTAGTTCACCTCTATTTTGGAGAAAATTCACAGATTGGTTATATAAAAAATTCATGATCTCTGACATCAACTGGGATCTGAATGCTATTGAGAAATCCTTTTATGGTTCCTTAGTCATGTCTTTCCTATTTTCCACAGCAGCTACTTAAAATTTCTTTATCCTCTTCAAGTTAAACCCCTCCACTTCCTCCGTCATTATTAACAGATAACCCCACTTTCTTCTTTTCAGAGAAAACAGAACATTGGATGCATACTTCCTCATTCCCTGCTACTGACAAACAACTTGACCTAATACGGCCATCCTTTTATTTTCCTCCTATGAAGTGAAAGAGGCACTCTTTCTTCCATTTGAGGCTGTTCATTTCACTTAGAGAACACTTCCTTCTTCTATGTCCCCAGATATATTGCATATCAAGGATTTCCTCCTTTTTAAAAATATTTTTAACTTCTTTCCTTTTTTTTTTTTTTTCTTTTTCTTTTTCTTTTTTTTTTTGAGACAAAGTCTCACTCTGTCGCCCAGGGTGGAGTGCAGTGGCGCTATCTCGGCTCACCTCAACCTCCGCCTCCCGGGTTCAAGCGATTCTCAGCCTCCAGAGTAGCTGGGATTACAGGTGTGCGCCACTGCACCTGGCTAATTTTTGTATATTTAGTAGAAACGGAGTTTCACCATGTTGGGCATCCTGGTCTTGAACTCCCGACCTCAGGTAATTCGCCCGCCTCGGCCTGCCAAAGTGCTGGGATTACAGGTGTGAACCACCGCGCCCAGTCTTCTTTCCTTTAATACCATAACCTGTATTAGTTATGTTTTGCGGCATAACAACTTGCCAGCTTAAAACAACACACATTTATTACCTTACAGTCTCTGTGCATCAGAAATCCGATAGTGACTAAGCTGGGTGATTTTGGCTCAGAGTTTCTCATGAGGTTGCAGTCAAGATGTCTGCTAAGGCTGACAATTATCTGAAAGCTTGATTAGGGATAGAAAATCCACTTCTAGGATGCCTCACTTAGAGGGCTATTGGCAGGAAGCCTGTTTCTTGCCACATGGACCTCTTCAAAGGACTACTTGAACGTCTTCACAACATGACACTGGCTGTCTCCAGAGCTAGCAATCCAAGAGAACAAGGAAGAAATTACAATGTCTTGGCTGGGCACCGTGGCTCACACCTGTAATCCCAGCACTTTGGGAGGCCGAGGCGGGAGAATTGCTTGAACCCAGGAGGCGGAGGCTGCAGTGAGCCGAGATCGTGCCATTGCACTCCAACCTGGGTGACAAGAGTGAAACTCCATCTCAAAAAAAAAAAAGAAAGAAAGAAAGAAAGAAATTACAATGCCCATTATGACTTAGCTTCAGGAATCACAATCACACACCACCATTTCCATATTATCCTATTGTTTACATAGATCTGTCCTATTGAATGTGAAAGTTCAGGCATTGTGAGGTGGAAAGAGAACTACACAAAGCCATGAATACCAGGAGGGAGGAATCATGGAGCATTTAAACATATTCAATTTTCTCCTATTTTAAAACTAACAAAACAACAGCAAAAAGTTACTACTCAAAAACGAAATAAACAATCAAATCAGTAAAATCTCTCTGTAGCAACAACTCCTAATCCTGCCTTATTTTTCTCCATTTTCTTTTTCTTCTTTACATTCAAGCCTCTTGGAAATGTTGTTCATGTGCTCTGTTGCTGTTTCATCACTTGCATTTATTTTTCAATCTGTTTGCAGACAGCATCCTTTCATTTCACTGAAGTACTTCTGTCAAGGTCCTCACTTCCTTCTAGCTGAGTCCCATGGGCATTTTTCAGTTCCTTTTACTATGACTTGACTTATCAGTAGCATTTGATGCTGCTGACCCAGTCACATTCTCTTTTTCCTGAAAAATCCCTCTTCCAGTAGTTGCTCTGGTATGTTACTCTCCCATTTTTCATCCAATTTCTCTGTCTTGCTCCTTTTCAGTCCCCTTTGCAGAATCCTTTCTTGCTGTCCATTCTTTACCATTCTTTAGGTAATACTCAAAGTTTTGCCATGCTTTTTTTCTCACTCTATATACTCTCTTGGGTCCTATTCAGCACCATTATGGCTTTAAGAATTACCTCTATGGTGCTGACTCCCAAATCTACATCTCTAGGTCACAATTATCTTTTTGTTTTTTGGGGGGTTGGCAGGACAGGGTCTCACTCTGTCACCCAGGGTGGAGTGCAGTAGTGCAATCTCAGCTCACTGCAACCTTCGCCTCCAGGGTTCAAGCGATTCTCCTGCCTCAGCCTCCTGAGTAGCTAGAATTACAGGTGCCTGCCACCATGCTTGAACCAGGGAGGCTAATTTTTGTACTTTTGGGTAGAGACAGAGTTTCACCATGTTGGTCAGACTGGCCTCGAACTCCTGACCTCAAGCGATCTGCTTGCCTCGGCCTTCCAAAATGCTGGGATTACAGGCGTGAGCCACCATGCCCAGTCTGACAATTATCTTTTAAATTAAACCCAACAACTTTCTTGTTATCTCTATTTGTTTATCATGAAGGTACCTTACATTAATAATATCCCAAACCCCATTTAATATCTTCCTTCCAAACTTTCTCCCCCTGTTATGTTTCCAGTCTCTGTGAAAGACACCTTTATCCATGTCAGCCTAAAATAATCAAAAGGCTCAGGATCCAGTTAAAAGAGTTTATTCAAGTGCAAAGTGTGAGGGCAGCTGTTTGGAAAGCATTAAGGCTTAACTTTTCCCCTTGGCATAATACATTTGAAAAGTCCTTAAATTTTGTTTTCTTTTTACATCCACCAGGTAGTAAATTCAAGAAACTCAGCACCATTCACACCTGTTCTTTCTCTCTCACCTCTATCATATCAACCAGGAAGTTGTGATGACTGTAATTTTTAAAATATGTTTTGGATTAGTCCATTTACCTCCATTCCCTTTTCCATTTCCATTTGTTCAAGCCCTTTTTACTTCCTCCCTGGATTACCATAAAACTTCTGAACTGTTGTCTTAGTGTCTACTCTTGCCCTCTTGTAATCCATCCTCCACATTCTCTTTCAAAATACAAATCTGAATATGTCATTCTCCTACTTAAAATTCTTCTATTAAATTTCTCTTGTCTGGCAATGCCACATTTAACAATTGTTATAATTTTTAATTATATTTTAATGTTTAAAGCCTCATTAATTTTTCCTTTTGAAAATTTTGGCTATTCCTAAATCTTTCAAAATGAGTGCTTCTGTGGTAATAAAGTAGTGCACCAGAGATTCATTCCACCCTGTCATTACTGCCCCTCAGGGAAAATGTGTTGTAGAGACTATACCAGAAAAAGGGATATAATTTTTTTTAACTTGAGATTTGACTCAAAACCGAAGGGAAGTCCTGAATGCTAGTGAGTTAGGTTAGTTCTGGAGGACTTTTTTTTTCCTAGAAGAGGCGGATCAAAGTGCACTCCTTTTCCCTCAGGCTTTCTCTGGTTCCCACATAGCTATTTAAGGGGAAAGAAGGCAATGAGGTATAGGTGGAGAGAGTGCCTCTTCCCGGAAAAGTGAAATACTTGAGTTCTATCTTGTGTCTCCAGCATCATGGAAGTTAGACGTTCTCAGAAGATACCTAGTACTATAACACAAAGATTACCTTGGAATTTGCCTGGTTTACAAGAAGACTTTTCCTTCTTAGGGACACAGTGAATGGGGACAGGGAGGGAAGAGGAGCCTTCAGAATTTTCCTCTAGAATTGATAGTGGTTTGTTTTACTACCTTTCTTCAAGAAACCAGCATTGGATTGTGCTAACATCAAATTCAAAAATATATTTCTTTGTTGCATGCTAATTATTGAAGAGGAAAATTTCATTAACAATATGTTTACTGAAAACCTGGGAGTGAATTTTTTGTGTCTGTTTCTGGCTTTTTAAAATTAAAGCTAGAGGCTTAACACAAACAGCAACTTGATAGAGGTGATTTCAAGGCCATGGTGCTTTGTATAACTCCAGGGGATGCTGTTCAAACAGACTGTAGAGTATGTGTGTGTGCCTTTCACACAAAATTCTGAGTGCATAGTGCCCACAGAGTTTTCAAATGTAGTAGTGGCCCAGGTGAGTCTTTGAGGGACCAAACTAATATGGTCCAACTATGTAGACTTTTGGTGGTCCCACTTGATTCTTATCTTTATTTTTATACTAATGTGAAACTGTCATCTTCTCATACTTTATAGTTTAGAGCATGTAGAGAAAAAAAGGCAGATTGTTTTCTTTTAGGGCAATTTGCCTCAAATTTTCTTGGCTAAGTCTAAAGAAAGAGGAAAACAGACAATTTGAGGTTGTAGTTTTTGACAAAGACATAGAATCCTTTCTGTGAATGACTGAAGGCAGGTCCACATGGGATAAAAACAGATAAGAAGGTAACAAAGTTAGGATTCTATTCTGAAATGTCAGGAGCCTAATCAGTGTGCTGGCTTGAATGGAAGACTGGACCATTTTTATAGTCATTCATTAATTTATTTAACAAATATTTATTCATTAAAACTATATGCACTATGGTGAACACGACAAATATGCTTCTTATCCTGATGGAGACTTAATAGAGTCTAGGGACAAGTAAATGGGCAACTAATAAAGTGTAATAAACGCTGTCTTAGATAAAGTAGAGGAAGGTACTTGACCTAGACTTAGATGGCTAGTACCATAGAAGACTTTCTAGAGAAAAAGATATTCCGGCTGAGATGTGAAGGATGAATAGGGATTAGCAAGACAAAGGAGATATGGATGAATGCTCTCAGCATAGCACTGTGGGATAGATTGTACTCAACTCGGTTGATGCAAAAGGTGGGAGAGTTTTATGAGCATTGGAGTGAGCTATTGGAAGAGTTTTGGAGGGCATTAGGGAGTACATTGGTCAGTGTGGTTAGGCCATGTATGTCACTCATTGGTGCTTATTGAAGTTAGACTTCTACCTTCCCACAGAGACTGGGAGATAGAAGCTATCTTTCTTGATGATTACATTTCAAAGGGATGGCTCTTAAGTTCTTGAGAAAGACTTTCCCAGATGGTGTTTACATCTCAAAGGGGCAGAAAAAAGAATTTACAATGGAAAGTTTTCTGAAAGTGAATGCTGTAAGTAAAGAGAGACTGGGGGCTTATATTGAGGAGAAACTTGTCTAAAGTTGAGTTAAGCAGAAGGGAATGCTAAGGCTGTTTGGTCATGTTAAAAATAAAGTTAGAAAATAACTGTTGATAATTTTCAGACTAAGTTTTAAATCTTTAAGGAGCCGGGGTTGTTTAGTTTTTGTAACCAGTTATTTGAATTGCGAAGGTATTGCACAGTATTTCAAATCTCTCTAGACAGTCTGCTTAAGTGTAACATTATTCTTTTTACATTTGTAGTAATATGAAACTGTCTTCTATTTTAGGAGTTGCTTTTAGATTTAATGGAAATTTTTTCTTTCTTCAAACTCATCTTCCATATCACTGCGAAGATAATTTTTCTAAATGAGATATTTGATATTACAAGCCTTCTATGATCCTTCTCTTCAATTTCAGAATAGAATCCAAACTCTCCAGTATGATATTCAAGGTCTTTCTTAACAAAGATTCTATTCACCTTTCTAGCTGTCACTTTCACCTTTTACAGTTTCTACAGCCCTTTATTTTTCAAAGGTTTATGCAGTTTCCTCAGCCTAAGCTGCTGCTGTCTCTTTTTTTGAAGATAATTCTTTCAACTGGAATGACCAAAATGTGTCTTGGCATCTATTAAGCTGTATTTTTTTCTTTCTCCCTGATTAGACTGTAAGCTCCTTGAAGGCAGGAACTATAACTTTCATCTCTTTTTTCCCTAGTCAAGTAGAGTGGCTGACAAATAATTAATACAAGCCTTTGTTGTATAAATGAATGGACAAAGGTGGGCAACTAATTTCTTTGAGAACATTATGGTTTGCTATTTGGAGACTTATTGAGTTATTGTTAATAAAATAAAGGAATTTTCCTGTTAACTCTTCATTAGTAATTTTATTCTTTGTTCTTGCAACTCATCTAAAAAGAGAAGACATAATAGCACTTAAACATCCATAGTTAATTCAATTAAAACATTAATCATTGTTTTTCTGGAGATATCATCTGGTTTATAATGGGTTAAGGAAGTAAATATGTTAGCAAATTAGGATCTCTACTTTTAGTAAACGAGTGAAAAATGATGTATCATCCTTAAATTTTTTTCTAATAGATAAGCTGCCCTGTGGGTAGAAAAACTTTAGAAAGATTGGAGAGTGTCCAATTCAAATGAAGCAATGTTCGGTCTATTTAATTACAAAAAACAGATGGATTATCTGGCCTGCTGATGGCCAGAAGCTTTGTAAAGATGACATCTCTCTTTACTTGGAAGGAAATAGAAGGGGAGACTACCTATTGAAAAAGTTTTTTATTTTTACCAACCTCCTCAGAGTCTGTTCTCAGCACACTGCTGACTTTTAAAAAGATCAGATAGGAATCAGAGAGGATTAAAGGTGAGTCCTCTAAAACATGGTGAAAATCTGTTGCATTTTTTAGATGACAGAGAGTCTTAAGCATGCCATTTACGAGCTCACTTCCAAATATATCTTATGCTTATTTATATATTTTGTATATTTCTTATTTTATTTCAGGACAACTTGTCCATTTAGATGGTATTCATGGCATCAGAGAGCTACTTTTTCTGGAATTTCCGCTATATAAGAAAGAATTTTCTATTGTTCTCTAAGGCTTTTAAAAAAATTTTGATAGGTTTTAGTAAGTGTGCTATTTATTCATTCATGAATGAAACAAATATGTGTTGATATAGATTTAGTTCTTGTTCACATTGAACTTACAGTCAAGAAGGGAGATAGACTTTAATCAAATAATCGTACAAATGAATTTGAACTTATAATTATGATCAGTACCGTAAAGGACATATGTGTGGTATCCTGAGGGCAGTCATTTGAAGGATGAGTAGAAATTAATCAGATAAATGTGAAAGTGGTGGAAGGTACTGGAAGAGAGTATTTGAGCTGAGGGAGTATCATATGCAAAGGACCAGTGGTGGAGGGGCGTGTAAGGTTCAAATTATGAAAGAAAGCCATTGTAATTGGACGGCAGACATAGCTCCATGTCATTGTTGGGACATGATGTAGTTATGCTCAGAACTGGCCTTGCAGAGTTTTGAAGACCATGTGAAGGATATTGGTCTTTATCAAGAGAAATGTAAAGTCACTGAAGTATTCTAAATAGGAGTGTTGACATAGTAAGATTTGCATTTTGATGAGATAATTCTGGCTGCAAGTGAAGAATGGAAGGAAAAGAGTCATCCCTAGAGACTAGTTAGGAAGCTCTTGTGAGATTACAGGTAAGAGATAGTGGGAATTTGGACTTACGTGGACAAGGTTGCCTTATACAGTTGTGTAGCTAAGGCACTGCACAAAAGCTCCCAACTCTACTTACTCACAAGACTACATCTATTCAAAGGGAGTGTCAGTTGATGATGGATGAGAAATGTGAATTAAGAGATAAGGAATGTGAAGGATGACTCCTGAGTTATGGACTAAGCCACTAGATAGATGGCGATGTTATTCAATATACATGGTTGAATTTGTGACTTGAAGAATATCTTTCTGTGGATTGATATGTAAGTTTTTTGCAATGTACACCCAAATACTGTCTCTGGCACCATGGTCTACTATTCGTCTGCACGTACAGCACAGCCTAGGCATAGTAATGATGCAGAGTTCCTGAGAATTGAAAGGCAATTTCATGCTTCCATGCCTTTGCTAATGCTATTTTCCTTGACTAGATTAGAATGGCTTTCCCTCTTTCAGACTGAAAAATTCCTAATTTAAGGTCTATCCAAAGAAGACCTAACCTATGCAGCTTCTCACCACCTCCTTCTGCCCAAGGAAGAATGAATTGTACCTTCTTATGTTGTCCCTGAACATCTTGTACATGCCTTTCATACCACTTAACCAATTACCAGTTCACATCTTCCATTAATTCATGGACACCTTGAGAGCAACAACTTTTTCCTTCTCTCTCTCTCTCTTTTTTTTTTTTTTAAAGAGATTAGTTTTCTTTTTCCTTTTTTTTTAATCACACAGTTTAAAGGGTCATATAATAAACCACAACTTGTTTCAAAAAACAACAGACTCCCCTATCTTCTTGCTTCCCATTTTCAGAGGCAACCATTTCCCACAATTTAACCATTTGCTTTTGATCATGTATCGCCAAATATTTGAACAACAAACTTGTATTGTTACTTTATTTTTCGGTTTTAGATATTACCTATTGACTCGTTTCTATGAGGGATGATAGCTTCTTTTTGTTTAAATGAAACATTTAATGTTTTTCCTTACCCTCTACTTCAAGCACACACATTCAGTAGTGTATACATATGCTCTCATATACTTCTTCTCCTTCATCCTCTCAATAGGGTTATATTATAATTTTGGTTAGATAACAATTAAATGTTTACATTGCTATGACTTTGTATATGCTCTTGAAATCTGAACGATGCAGTAGGCATATATGCACAGCTTTCTGTTTTCCTTGAGGTTAATAATACTTTTTATGGTTTGTTTTGTTTTCTATGTACTTATTAATTTATCTTTTCTCAATATGTTCAAACACATCAGATATTCCATCAATTTCGTCTTCTTAAGAAGCTGCACAAAAAGTGTTGAAAATGCCTTTATTTTTACATATAACTGGTAGTTTGGCTGTTATAGTATTCTAGCAAATAATTCTGGGAAATAATAAAGTCTAGGAAATGATTTTCAAGTCATTGTGCCCTGACCTTCAGCTTCCAGTGTGGCACTTGAGAAGTCTGACTTTATTCTGATTCTTGATCCTTTGTATGAAACTTCTCTTGGGAGCCTCATAAAAGATGGGCCTGCTGTAGTCACAGAAATTCTTATATTGAATTTCAATACACAAATAGGCATGTTGGCATCCTGGGGAGAACATGAGTTAGACACACTTTGTTCAAATCTTGGCTCTGCCTATAACTGGCTGAGTGACAGTGGGGAAGTGCTTTCATATCCCTGAGCCTCAGTTTCCTTAGCTGAAAATGGGAGAAATGATATCTGTCAGGTGAAGTTAAGTAAAGATTTGAGCTAATGAGACCTATAGAAAATATTTTACCAAAGATAATTATTATTATTATTCTTTTTGTATTACTGTAAAAGGAGAATCAGCAACTATTTCTGAAGACATTGACATTTTACTGAATTTCAAGTAACTGCACAAAGATAAACCATGACCTTTCAATTAGGCAGAATTTTGTCTTTGCTTTCTTTCTTTTTTCTTGTATAATGTGAGTCCTTCTCCAAAGTCCTTAGAATTATATTTTAAATTCCTTTAAAGGTTTTTTTTTGTGATTATAAAAGTAAAATATGTTCATTGTAAAATATCTAGCAAATATAGAAGCAGAAGGAATTAGGAGCTCAGATGTTAATTTATTGGTTTATTTCTACCTAATACTGATAGAACAGGGAAGATGACTTGGTAGGTGAACAGCTGCGTATGCAGATGTTCCTCATGAATACGAGTTGTATTTATGTCCTATGGATTAAAATACTAGTTGATTGAACTCTTAGTTAATGCATTTCATAAAAATAGGAGAAGATGTGCTTGGATAGAGCCAAATTATTTTGAGAAGAGTATGCTAAATGTAATATAATGAAAGAAAGAGAAAAATACTGATATAAACCAGTTAAAATAGTAGCTAATGATGATATCATGTATGACTTGGAGAAAAGAGTGAAGAAGATGCTTTCTATAGATGATACAACAATTACAAAGAGATCAAGACTGCTACTTGTGTCCTCAGATTTCTCCTTAACATTGTATTAAAAATGAGTAATCAACAAAGGAAACTTAGGAAACATTGGTGACTTCAAACTGAGGACTGGAATATAGTTGGGTAACAGAATATGTTATCCAAAAGAATAGACATGTTAATGCAGGGCAGGAAGGGTGTAATATCTTTACTCCCCTACATATGTTATAAGGGCCACAGTGAGCACTCTTACATTGAAAGACAGGTTAACAAGAGACAAGCTTAACAAATTTATTTAATCAAAGTTGTATGTGACATGAGAGCCTTCAGAAATGAAGAGCCAAAGACTCTGGGAAAATTGTCAGTTTTTATGCTTAGGTTCAATTAAGAACAGACAACTATGTAATGTGATTAGACACAAAGGGTATGGTCTGGCCAAGCATAGTGGCTCATTCCTGTAATCCCAGCACTTTGGGAGGCCGAGGCGGGAAGAATCATTTGAGCCCAGGAGTTCAGGACCAACCTGGGCAACATTGTAAGACATCTTCTCTATTAAAAAAAAGTAAAAAGGTATGATCTACTGGTAATAGACTAAGGCAAGAAACCCAGCAAGGCCTATTTGTTTAGATTCTTCTTGACCTCTTTGTGAGGAAGCATTTCTTCCTCCTGGGTATAGGGCAGTACCTCTTCTGGAACACGGGTATTCTGACATACTATCAGGCAAGGTAGGACAGAGGATTTCTTTTTGCCAGCTCTTACACAGAAAGGTGGGGAAAGTTTAGAGCAATATTTCTCATTTCTATGACCCACTATGGGGAAGAGGAGTTCAGTTTTTATGGCCTGTCTTGGAAGAGAGGAGAACAGGAGAGAGGAGGACAGGAGAAGGTTAGAGAGGGGCTTTTAAGGCCCTTGCAATGTCCTTAAGTTTAAAGTAGTAAGCATGCCAAACACCATGCTTTGGGGTATTGTTTTCTGAGCCCCAACATTAGGAAGGTGCAGGGCAATGTTACTGTGGGCAATTACAAATATACCTATGAGAAAATCTATTGTTAAAGAGATAAAAGAAAAGAAACAATTGTATTGTGTAATTTTACTATTGGTCACATTGCCAAATGACAGAATAGATGGTAAGTTTGTATTATCAGATCACAAAACTCCGTAATGGTGAGCTACGGTAGTGATGGGTATTTTTAGCTGTTGGAGACATTCTGAAACTCTTATAAACCAAGAACATTTGACGTGTTCTTGATTTGCTTTAGTGATAACTTCAGCTGACTGAATAAGAGATCCACTAGCTGGAACTTAATTCTGACCAGAGAGAGTTTTTTTCTGGTGATGAGTAAGGGAAGATATTTATCAAGTACTTTCAACATGGCAGCCACTTTATATACATTATATTTCTTAATTCTGCCAGTAATTTTATGAGGCAGCTAGTAGAATATTAGCTTCATTTTTCAAATGATGAAATCTGGGCTCAGGGAAGTAATGTAACTTGTTCATGGCCAAGTTATGAGTAAAATACAGAATTACAATCCATGTCTTCCTGACTCAGCCTATTGTCTGTGACTGCATAACTGCAGACTTAATGACAACCAGTGAGAGAAGACTGGGGATGATAAACAGTGTAGATTTTAGGAAGGCAGATTTTACAAAGTTGAGAGGCAAAAAAAGTGGGCGTAATTACATGGCATGAGTCCCTGAAAGAGATATGAGCTAAAGGTTTAGATATTATCAGAGTCAACTTTTACCATACGACTAAAATGAGGAAGAAGAGGCAGAAGAACCCAAAGAAATCAACATGGAAACACTGAAGATTCTCAAATGAGATCAGATTTTAAAATCCATGAACAAAAAGAGAGAAAGAAGAGCACATAACTAAGGATCAATGAGAGACTGCCAGAGACTTTTAAGAATAGCATCAGAAGGACTGTATCTTCAAATGAGTTGAGTCTTGTAGATATACAATGAGGCTAAAAAGGCCTTTTAAAAATTTAGGGTGTAGGCCAGTCAAAGAAGTGACATGTCCTGCTCAGGACTGATGGGAAAGCAGATGGGTGAAAAAGAGAAGAGAGAATTCACAAATCCAATTTTGCCTTTATGTCCTCTGTAAGGAAAATGATCTTAAAATGATCTTATAATTAGTAAGGATAAAACAAGTATTTACAAAAGGACAGTAGACATCCTCTTACATTACAATCTCTTCACTTTCTTAGGGCTTTTCACTTTCTTTTTTTTTTTTGAGACGGAGTCTCGCTCTGTCATCCAGGCTCAAGTGCAGTGGCATGATCTCGGCTCACTGCAAGCTCCACCTCCCAGGTTCACACCATTCTCCTGCCTCAGCCTCCCAAGTAGCTGGGACTACAGGTGCCCACTGCTACACCTGGCTAATATTTTTTGTATTTTTAGTAGAGTCGGGGTTTCACCATGTAAGCCAGGATGGTCTCGATCTCCTGACCTCATGATCCACCCGCCTCGGCCTCCCAAAGTGCTGGGATTATAGGAGTGAGCCACCATGCCTGGCCTGGGCTCTTCACTTTCTTAGAGGGCCTCTAAGGCCTAAGAAAGTGAAGAGATTGTAAGAGGATACCTACTGTCTCCAAGTGAATTCAGCCTTCATAATGACTTCTGAGAGGACTTAGAACTGAACTGCTCTCAGTGTCTTGGTGTCTTAATTCAGTAGTGCTGGTTGCCCTGCAGCCAGGAACACTGACTCAACAAGTTAAAGTGGAATTACCACTGCAGTATAAATAATCAAGTGGGCTGTGTTTTGAGCTAAGGTTGGGAGGATGGTAGATTTAATTATCAGCACCAAGCAAAAGACAAAAATGAATAAAAGGGATAGAGACTAGGTAAGACATTTGATCTGGCAGTGATGACAATCATGAGTGTACAGTATCAGCCCTGGAAATTACTACACAAATAACAGGTGTATTTTGTGATTTTGAAGGCAGGATAGTGAATGGGAAAATAAGCTGATATTGAACAGTGTTAGTAGATGCTGAGGTTTACTGAAAACTACAGACCTGAAGGGAGCTGAAAATAAGTTAAAGTTGTCAAGGTCCAGGGAGGTTGGACTGGGGCAGCAAATGTGGGACCAATTCAAATAATTCTCTAGGATTGTTTTAAAAGCTGATCCTTCTTGTCCCAATGGCAACATATTTTTCCTTTGTCAGCTAATTTTAGTATATGTTATGTGACTTCTTGGCTCTCCAACTCAATGTTACTCTTTAAGCTTTAAAGTCTAAATTTCCTTTTATTTCTTCATTTTTGAATCTTGGCTCCAGCATCGTGGAAATGGTTCCAAAGGCACCTTGTCAGCAGCATTTAAGCCTAAACTATCTGAAGCAATAATAAACAAATTCCATCTTTTCTTCAGGGGAACACAAGAGAACCTTCAAAGTACAGTGTACTCAGTATTAAGAACCATGAAGGGTCTAAGGTTTCGCCTGTTTGCAAATTCACAAGTTAGCCTGTACAGTTTCATGAAGGTTGTCAGAAGACCCAAGATTCCCTAGTCAGATACAAAAGATCTGTTGCTCACAGATCAGCTGTTACTCAGAGCACAAGTGTCAGCTTGAGCTTCATGTTCCCCTTCATTTCCCAAGTCCTACAGCAGTTACATGGAGGTGGGCCCAGGTGGTTGCTGCACAGTGCTTTTGCAGGATTTTGAGGAATCTGAGTTTAGAAACCCCAGTTTTTTATAAGGGACTATACGAAAATCTTCTCAGACTTTACCCTTGGGGAGCTCTCTTTACTATACTGAACAACATGTTTATTATATAAGCATCCTTGAAAAGGTAGGTCAGTGCCCTGGCCTGCAAGAAACTCAAAAGACCATGGAGAATTCTCTCTCACCACCCAGTTTCACAGAGTCCTTGCAAACTTAATAAAAAAATAATAATAAAAAGCAAAATAAGACAAGCACTGGCTTTCAAGGTTTATTTAAAATATTTTCCCAGTTTTACATTTGTACTCCCTTATTTACATCTATTTTTAAAACAAAATGTATATGTAAATTATATATTATATAATTTTAACTTTTATATTCCCAGTTGTATATTCTATGACAATTTCATGTTTACCCAGTGGAAGAAAAGCAGAAAATATTCATAGGATGAAAGTCCATAAAATAGTATAACAACATTTCTAATCAACTTGAGTTTAGAGCATAGGGTAAAAGAATCTCATCAGTAAAAAGTTTTGCCTTCTTACTTCTATTGCATCTTTTGTTCTTTAGTTTATAGTAAAAGATTTTAACATTAGCATTCCAAGAAGAAAACATTTCCAATGTGCAACTATAATTCTCTTCAACAAATCACTGTTTATTTTTTATTTTTAACAAGTCACTCTTTATTAAAGAAGGGCTGTGGAAGTGACAAGAGTGGTGGTGTTGATGTGCTCAAAAGCCAGGACCTCATGCTAACATTCTAAAACGACATAACAAAGAGAATAAGAAAATATACTTCACAAGTCCTAGCCTCTGGGAAAAACATTTTGATAACCCTCGTTGTGGGCATATGTTAAATTATACCATTCCTTATCTCTGTCTGTGGGTTGTCAGTCAGTCCCAAGTAAAAACAATTTATCCCTGAAATAGAGACATTAATGATTTGAAACAATATTTATACCAACAGTTCTCAAGACCATTGTGATTCAGTGTACATGGGAATGTAAACCATCCTGGAAAGGATTAAATGTTGAGGTTTTCACAATCCCTTATACCTAGGTGAAACATCTAATCAGTCCATCTAGTCAGGCTCTGCATACACCACACAGTCCTGCTTCAAGAAGAAATTTCAAAAACATTATACTAATTTTATCAGAGGAAATGTGTAATTCCCATGGAGCTAATTTTGAAACCCCTGGTCTCATGTTAAAAAACTAGTTTTCAGTACAATCACAGAGATGCAGGGAGAAAATTTGACACCTGCAATTTAATACAGAGTTACTCATAGATAAGAACATTAAGTTGGAACTTCGTTTATGCCTAGCCTCCCTTTCAGAAAAGGCCAGTGAAAAAATATAAGGAACATTACCAGTCCCGGCAGAGTGATTTAACAACTTTGTGCCAGTGGCCAGGTATAATTGGAAGCCCCCGGGGTCCTCACCTAGAGATCTGCCCCTGTCATGCCTATATCCCTATTGCTCATAGTCACCTTCTCCTCTGGGCAGAAAGAGGAGGGAAACCCCATCTCATTTTGTCCTCCCTTGGTGTCCTTGAGATCTGGCACAATTCCTTTTCCAACACGGTTAGCTGTTGCGTTTTCACTCCTGCTGTCAAAAATAGTTTGGGCTGAGAGTGCACAGGGATTATATGTCCCAGCTTCATTACATTCAGTTTTTCCACACATGTTCTAATTCTTTAGCTATCCTGGCTCTAACCGTGACGAAACCTTGCAGGAGTACTCCTTGCTGTCTGTCTTCCAAGCTTTTATATTTTTGGCCAGCACATGGACCTTGCAAAAAGCCCTTGCAAAAGCAACTTTGTGTTTTGGACATGTAGAAGTTGAGCCTTTCTTCCTTCCTTGCCCTGGGGAAAATTCTTGCAGTTTCATCATTTGAAAATCTCTCTGCAGGTTTCCTCAGGGACCTGAGAAGGCTTCCTTCTCCATCCCTCCTCCGGCCAATTTTTCAAATGGATCAGATATAAACTAGCCTGTAAGTAGCATCTATCTTTTTGGGAAAATCCATCCCAGAGAATGTACCAGACCCAGTTCCAGTTCTGCACCCTCCTCAGTGCAGGCCAGTGAGCTCTGTTACTTGGCCCCACAGAGTGATTCATCTCCCCATCCTCTCTTGGAGATTGGAAGGACAGGCTGGGCAAACCAAACATCTATCTGCCTAGGTTATTTGGAATCCTTACATAGGAGTCAACTGGTTAATAACCCCCTTCCCCCCAGGGGGGGATTCCAGGTACTTGTTGTTTCCTTCTAAGCAGTGATGCTAACAAGTAGACCAGGAAAGACAATTTGGGTTTTAACTATATAATTTATCACTTAATTTTGATTTGTCCAGGGTTAGTGGGAGAAGTAGGGTCATCAGCTGGACCTACAGAGCATTTGTAAGAATTTTAAAAAGTCTGCCTTTCCACCAGGCTGATGCTGGCTTGATGAGTTCCATGCCCAGTGCTCAGCCTGTCAAATGGATTTCAGCCCCCACACAATCACTTGGCCATGCATCCTTGGCCAAGGCCTTATTTAAGCTGTAAGAATGTAGAGATTCAGTTAATTCTGTGTTACGTTTTTATAGTAATGACATGATGTAATGTAGTAGTGAGTTTATTTCAAAGGAAGAATTCATTTTAATAGTTTTACAAATGACTCTAGTCTTCTATTTATGGGATTAGTAAGGGTCTCAAGTAATCACCTCAATTTTTCAGTTGTACCTCATTGAATTTTATGAAGGGAATACATGGTTTTGTATATTCACAGTTTTGGGATTCATCAAGGTCTTAGAACATATCTTTGCACATAACAGAGTTCTATGGTATTTTCAAAGCATTTGAATGACCCCATATTCCTTTTCTTTATTGTAAGGCTACTGTATATAATGTAAGATTGGGTCTATTTTATTTTTTCATTTTCAATTTTTTTAGATGAAGTCTTGCTCTGTTACCCAGGCTGGAGTGCAGTGGCATGATTACAGCTCACTGCCACCTTAACCTTCTAGGAACGCTTGAGTGATCCTCCCACCTCAGGCTCCCAAGTAGTTGGGACTACAGGTATGTACCACTATGCCTGGCTAATTTTTTAACTTTTATTTTTTGAACAAATGGGGCCTTCCTATGTTGCCAGGGCTGGTCTCGAACTCCTGGGCTCAAGCGATCCTCCTGCCTTGACCTCCCAAAGTGCTGGGATTGCAGGTGTGAGCCACCACACCCAGCCAGATTGGGTCTATTTTAATATCATTTTACCTAAAACATTACGTATCTTTTTTTTCACATTCAAAACACCTAAAGAAACCTAACTTATATAGAGATGAGGTTAAACCAGTAGGGGTAGCAAATTTCTGCTTTGTTTTCTATAAAACCATGAAAATTAAATGTGCTGTTGTTAATCATTAATATAATGGGCATATTTATAATAAATATATGGGTATTACAATATTTTTGGGTAAATTTCCAAAATACATTGGCTATTGTCTGGACTCAGAACATATTACCCCAAAGGCCGGGCGCGGTGGCTCAAGGCCGGGCGCGGTGGCTCAAGCCTGTAATCCCAGCACTTTGGGAGGCCGAGGCGGGCGGATCACAAGGTCAGGAGATCGAGACCACAGTGAAACCCCGTCTCTACTAAAAATACAAAAAATTAGCCGGGCACGGTGGCGGGCGCCTGTAGTCCTAGCTACTCAGGAGGCTGAGGCAGGAGAATGGCGTGAACCCAGGAGGCGGAGCTTGCAGTGAGCCGAGATCGCGCCACTGCACTCCAGCCTGGGCAACAGCGTGAGACTCCGTCTCAAAAAAAAAAAAAAAAAAAAAAAAAAAAGAACATATTACCCCAAAGCATGGCATCTTGGTATACTGAGTGTTTTGAACTGAAGGAGATTGGAAGAGCCTCAGAAGCAGAGACTCTGACCTTCTCTTGCCCTCTTGTCTCCTGCCCTTTTTACTCCTCCAAAGCGAGGCACAGGAACCAGAATTCCTCTTTTCCAAGGTGTGTTATAGACACTAGAACTTCTATTCTCCAAAGCAAGCCATAAAACCTAAAATGGTCACTCTCTGACCTTCTCCCTTCTCCCTTGAAGACCTTCATTCCAGCGGGGTCCCGCCCCATAATCTAGGGGAAGTAATGTTTACACGAAAAGGCCAAGAAGGATCTGAATAAATGCGCCTTGCTAAGTTCCCCTAGTTTATTACTGTTAGATCATACTGTTTTTTTGTCCAGTAACATTTCTACATGGCTGTCCATTCTTCATTGAATACAAGCACAAAAATACCATTTTCCCTGGGTCTTTGGGTCTTCATTTCTGAAGGTTCCTGTGTCACGTAAAACTTTGATTAGATAAATTTATGGTTTTCTCTTTAAAAAATTTTTATTATTATTATTATTATTTTTGAGACAGGGTCTTGCTCTGTCATCCAGACTGGAGTGCAATGGCACAGTCACAGTATACAGCAACCTTAGCCTCCCAGGTTCAAGCAATCTTCCTGCTTCAGCCTCCTGAGTAGCTGGGACTATAGGCACACACTGTGCCTGGCTAATTTTTAAAATTTCTTATAGAGGCAGGGTCTCACTATGTTGCCCAAGTTGGTGTGGAATTCCTGGGTTTAAGCAATCCTCAATTTCCCAAAGCTCTGGGATTACAGGGGTGAGCCACAACACCAAGCCCTCTTCTCTTGTTAATCTGTCTTTTGTTATTAGGGTGTCAGCCTTGGACCCTGAGATGAGTGAGGAAAATGTATTACACCTTTTTGCCCCTATACTCTCTAACTTAAAGCTCAGCTCCTTATTGAAGAAATCTGTTGACGTACATGATCTACAGTTCCAAGGAATTGAGTGTTTATTAAAAACAGATAAGGAAGCAATTATCCTGGAGTAATTTGGCCTCTTTAAACAGTATACATAGTAATAATTGAGTAATTAAGGAATTTAATGCAGGTGAGTTGTAAACTAATTTAGCTATGAGCATCAACATCTTAAACCACAACTACAAGAAATTCTTTTTAAATTAAGCACCTTTTGATAACTTGAACTACCTTTGTAATTCATTATTCTTCACTCCTCATTTTTAAAAAAATATTTAAAAGCAGATGACATGCTGGGATGCCATAAAATTTCCCTCTTAATCAGTCTATAATGTCAAGGGTAACATTTCAATACCTGCAATATAAAAACAGTGCACTCAAGAGCTTGAGTTTAATGTTTTACCAGTATAGCATGGGGTAACAGTTAATGTTTTTATTTCAAATAAAAAATTGGAATTAACTTTTTAAAAAAATGCTAGACTCCTGGCTATGAATGTATTCTAATTGATGAGGGGAAAACGAATGTTTTATTGTGATTAAGAGCTAGAGATGAAGGCAGTTTAAATTAGTTTTTAGAGCAGTTTAGATACATGCCTAGCAGTGATGTATAATGAGCAATGACGTAGTGGCAGGCCACTATGTTCTAGATGCCACTGTATTTTCAACAATAGGAACGTATTATTACCAGCAGGACATGTGACATGGGCAAGTGGGAGCAAAGGCTGTGATGTAACAACTTCACTCTAGGTATTGAAAGAGGATGTGAAAAGCATCCGGGGGCAATAGTACAAAAGGACAAAGCAACAGAAGAGAAATAATCTGGGAAGCACAGCAGCCTTGGGCATGCAACAATGTTTTCCATTTTATTATTTTTTTATCCTGGAGTTATGCAGGATTTCTATTTGCTAGGAGAGGTATTAGTAATATGAATTTCTTTGAGTGATTTGGAGGTGAACAAATCTTTTCTTTTCTCTGAGCTACAGTGGTTACTACTCTGAATTTTGAGGGACTGACCAACTACCCTCTTCTCCTCCATCTACTTTTTGGAAGAAATAAGGCTTTTAAAAATCAGCTTGTGGTCTAACATCAGAGATGAGTAATTCATGATGCTTTTTCTTTTCTTTTTTTTCAGACAGGGTCTTACTTTGTTGCCAAGGCTGAAGTGCAGTGGTGCGATCACGGCTCACTGCAGCCTCGACCTCCCAGGCTCAAGCGATCCTCCCACCTCAACATCCCAAGTAGCTGGGACTCCAAACGTGTGCCACTATGCCCGGCTAAGTTTTGTATTTTTAGTAGAGATGGAGTTTTGCCATGTCGCCCTGGTTGGTCTCGGACTCCTGGGCTCAAGCAATCTGCCTGCCTCTGTCTCCTGAAGTGTTGTGATTACAGGCGTGAGCCACCGCACCTGGCCAGGATGCTTTTTCTGTTTCTGAGATATAATGAACTATATCTTAAGAATTCATAAAGCCCTAAAAAGTAAATATTTACAAGCAGAAATCTTTCTGACAAAGAAACAAGATTACTCAAAGTAAGTAGTAGTTTGGGCTCCCTGGAAAGAACCCAGAACTTACGGGTCAGGAAACGTGGATAGTTCTGAATGTGCCCCTGGCTGGTTGACGACTCTGGGCAACTTATGCAATACCTCCAACTCATGGTTTATTTACCTGAAAAATAAGTGGGTTGACTATGTCTGTGGTTTGAAAGGTGCTCTATGATGTCCCAGAGTTCTCAGCAGTGTCTCATTGGCTGTTTTGGAGTCTGTCAGGGGTCCAGATGGCTGCCCTCACTGAGCCTGCTTTTAACAGAGCTTTTCAGTTTGTATTTCTTGTATACACAAAGTAATATTAAAAGAAAAAAAGATAATCCAGCTAAGAAAGTTTGAGAATACTGGGTTGAGATTCAAAATAAAATAAACCAAAAATTTTAGAAATTATATTAGCCTGGAAAGATAGGACTGTGTCTCTTTGTCTTTTTAGCACCTAGCACATATCAGGTACTTGATACATATTTATCATATGAATGCAATGGTTGTAATGATCAACTGGGAAGGAAATGCAAAAGCAGAAGGCACCATATTTATGTTGCTATTCCTGGGTGTCATTTCTATGTAGCTTGTGATAGCCAGTAGTAAAGAACAACATGGACTATATTTAATGGACAACAACTAATTTTATTGGATTTGTGTACATAATCTGAAATTTAGTCTAAGGACAAGCTATATTACTATAAATTCCAGGAAATCTAGACAGAAAAAATGGGCAATTTAGAACAGACTGGAAGAGTAACTCTTTCAGTTTGTCTGGAAAACCCAATCTAAGGAATAAATTCAGTTTGCAGTTTCTTTCAAGTAGAATTGGTGACTCTTGGATGTAGTTTATAAACATGTAACACATTTTCCCTGCATGCAAATATCTGTTCTACGACCTCTTCTAAATGAAGAGAAGATTTGAAATTTTCTTCTCCAATAAATAATGTTTGTGTGCATGTTGCAAAAATAAGAGAGAAACAAGAATAACTCTAGCAGATGCTTAAAGGTTTAAGATTAAAGACACATGTAAATGTGAGTCACAGTGGGTGTTCTGTGCACTTGAGTGAATATTCCCAAATCACAGCTAGAAAAATTTAGGAGTAAATTGACTTAACTTATGGTAAATCAATTGTGGTCCCTGAATTGGAGGGAAATAGATGAGCAAGAAAAAAATTATTTGACAGGACTCCACTAAGGAAAACAACATTCAAGTAACAGATGAGGTATTTTACTGCCTAGAGGAATTACCCAGCCTTTAGCAAGGCGAAGTCAGCCTCAGCTGGCAGGAGGGTTGTTTTAAAACTGGAATGAGAAAAAGGATCTGGGCTTACAAATGATGGGAAGATATATTATCAACAGGGGAACCCCCCGCCCCCTCGCTGCCCCGCAGAAAATAGCAACTAACTTGTTTCCCCAGCACAACTGAAAGGATGAAGAAGGAAAGCAATTTAATGTACCCTGGTCATGCAGTTACTTTCCTTTATCCTAACTAACAGTGCTTGTCAAGATGGTTCTGGAAATTGAATAAATGTAAGTAATGAATCATGATAGACATCAGTGAAATGCTTTATTTCTGTTTCTCTGGGTTCATTGTTTCTGGTTTGACTTTCTTGGGAAGTTTACAGTCGTTTTCATTCTTCAGAAGTCAGTTCCCGACTTCTCTGGAAACAGGGGTTGAACAAACAACTAGGAAAAAGGAGATATAGTCTCTGTTTGTTCTCTCTCTCTCTTTCTTATTTTACCTCTCCTCCAGCCTCTCTCTCCAGTATATCAACATATCAATAGCACTGAATCATGCATGGACTCTCAGGTTTTAAGCTTGACATTCAAATTACCACCCTGTCTGTTTAATATGATGATGGCTACTGCTATATTTGAGACAGCCACCACATTCTCCAGTTTTAATGAACTTTCCTCTGAGCAGATGGTCTTATATAATATGCACAGGGTAAAAAATAATAATTTCAGCATTTCTACTTACAATCCCAATGTCCACGATTCTTTCTTTTCATTGCCTTTACTTTAATGGTTATTAGAAGTGAAGGATTGTTTTTCTGACTTAATTGGTCTACTTAACTTGATTCTTATAAATAATACTATATTACCATGCACTATTATTATTCTTTCTTGTCCTATATCAGGGTATAGGTAGCTCTGCTTAATATCTAGTATTTTCAAAACAAAAGAGAATTAATTACCCCTAATAACCAAATCATTTAATCTAGATATGTTACCTTTGCTTTAGTTCTTGTTCTTACAGACTCAGAAGATGGGTTGGAGTTGGCTTTAGCACCATGACCAAGTTCACTTGGAAGTGATTAAGATAGCACATGGTCAAGTTAGCTGTTGAAGGCAAAATGCCCAGGGTTGAGAGTACCAATAATTATGAGCAAATCCTTTTTAAGTTTTAGTGCTTTTCTCTGCCAGTACACTGATCTGTCATAGAAAATGTCATGATTGTCATTCCAGGGATCATCTTAGGAAGTTTTATTTAAATCATAAAGGACTGAAGTTTTAATATCATCAGTGTTTTTCAGGGCCTTTAAAGCTTTATCATTCATGAACCTCCTAGATTACTATGGATGTTTGGGGGCCTAGGTATAATTGTGAGGGACAGAGAGAAGCAACAGTCTAGTATTTGCTGTGGAAGAAAAGAGACCCAGTTGAGAAGCTACTACTTATTGGCTACTGTTGTCTTCCACAGCAATGTCATGAGAGTGATTTGGTGGGAGCAAGTAAGACAGAGTCCTGGCAGTTACTCATATCATGGATTTCTAGGGACTTAGTTATAGAATTAAATAGTTTTGGAGGTAGAAAATTACTTCCTGATGTGCTAAATATAAATTAAGGCATAGGGACTGTCTTCATTTATGCCTGCTGTCCTGACATAATTATTAATAACACCTGCGGTAGCCAGCCTGCAAAGATGGTGCCTCATGATCCCACCTTCCAGCATTCACACTATATGTAATTCCTTATCACACTATATGTAATCCCCTACCACACTGTATCACAATTGGTCTATTTAACCAAATAAGACAAAAGTGAGAGTACATCACTTCCGAGATTAGATGGTAAAAACACTGTGGTTCCATCTTGCTCTTGCACTCTCTATCTTTCCTCTCTGTCTTTCTTTCATCATTCACTCTAGGGGAAGCCTGATGCCTTGCCAAGAGCAGCCTTATGGTAAGGAACTGACACCTTCTGCTAGCAGACATTTGAGTGAGCTTGGAAGCATATTCTCCAGCCTAGTTAAGCCTTCAGATGGCTAGGGTATGGGCCTGTATCTTGACTGCAGGTTCATGAGAGACCCCGAAACAGAACCAGGAGCTAAACCCCTCTTAAGTTCATGTCTCTGAGAAAGCATGTGAGATGACATGTGTGTGTTGTTTTAAGCTGCTAAATTTGGAGGTAATTTGTTATAAAGCAATATATATAAAAATATAGCACCCCATTTACTCCTAAAAGTGTCTTGATTTGGATGAAAAACTATAAAGTCACCCTATGTTAACAGAAGTCTAAATCATGAATTTATTAGGGGTTTTTCTTTTCTATTGACAGAGCTTTCACCATGGCATTAGTATGGAGACACTTACGAAAGTTGTCATGAGAGAGGCATTTGATAGTGACAGAAGTCTAAATCTCTAGACTCAGAATCATGAAAAACAGTATGACAAAGTAGATAAGAATGGTTGATTTTAAATAAAATTTGCCTGTATCTGACACCACCATTCACTGGCCTTCAAGAGGCATTTAACTTCTCTCTGCCTGAATTTTATCATGTAAAAAATTGAGATAATAATAGTACCTTCTTCATAGAATTTTTTTGGGGATTAAATGTGTGTAAAGCACTTGCAATGATGCAAATGTTCAATAGGAGTTATTATTATTGCAGTGAGGAATTAAGTTGATCTCTTTCCTTTGTTCCATTTATGTACACATAGATAGTCCCTGTCTAGTGGTATTGTCATTGATTTACATCTTAAATATTTGTATGTTCCTACTGTGTGCTAGGGACATAAGATAGAAATATGTCACCCCTTAAGGAAATTACAAAGTAGTTGGAAAAATTCCCATATGAGTTTATACATATTATTTATATTATATGATATATAAATTAAGTATTTATACATATGTATGAATGGATTGTATATGTGTGCATTAAAATTTATTAAAATCAAGTACTAGATGATAGATAAGGTGTGAGTTGGATACAAGGGAGAATGGGAGCAAGTTAGAAAAAAATATGAGGTTTTAGAATTAGAATGGAATGGGTTTCTGGGCATGGCAAGACACTTTGAAAGAAATGAAATGCAGGAACTGGAAGGCCTACATAATGTGTCTAGTTAATTACTGTATCTCTAGTTTCTTGAGCAGTGCCTGGCACGTAGTATTCGGCAAATGCTTGTGAAATAAATACATACGCCTACTATGTATTCATAAAAATTATAATTAAAAAATTGGAAAACAGATCATGTCATTTGTAAGAAAGGCAATTTGACTTCTTTCTTTCCAATTTGGTTGCCCTTTCTTTCTCTCACCTAATTGCTCTGGCCAGGACTTCCAGTGTTGTGTTGAATACAAGTGGTAAAATTGAGCCCCAGAGCAGGTTGCATTTCCGCAGTGGCTCCTTTCTCAAAATGGCCCTGTGCTACAGAAGTTTGAGTCCATTCAGCTGCATGGATTCTAGGCAGCTCCCTAAACCAGACGTAGGGCCTTTTGTAGCTAGGATTGCAGGTGTTCATGGCAGTTATAGGTATTGCTGGGGATCTCCCACTTAGCTTTTCCCCATAATGAGAAGTTCCCCTTTGTCTCTGGGACAATCCCAGCTGCGTGCTTTGCTTCCCTTTCTGTGGTGCTATCCCGAGTTTCCTTGTCTCAGAGGATATTGGTCATTTCCTTGCTGAATTGCAGTGTTCTCCCTTAGAGACTCTACCCAAAGTGCAGTTATCTATTTGTTGTTTTGGTCCTTCCTTGTGGAGATGAATGTTGGGCACCTCAGATCAGCCATCTTGATGATGTTTGTCTCTTATGTCTTGTATTTTATGGGAATTATATTTTTGTATTAACATAAACTATTGCATTATATAGCTTTTTGCACAAAGAGCGTGATAAATTTATTTAGCTTGGGTTTTCACTTTTTTTCAAAATTATACTTTAAGAGTGAGATAATCCAATAAATAAACATCTTAAGGTCATCTGCTCCCAACTCTGCCTCTGTACACTTTCCTTTTATGTACAGTATAGAAATTCAGTCACTAGAGATTTAGCTATAAAACTTTTCGGAGGTATAAGTTGTGCATTTTACTAACAAGAAAAGAAATAGGATGGATTTTTTTTATCTTTCACAGATCTTATGCTAGAGAAAATGTTGCAGAGTTTTACTGGGGGCTGTACTGTTCTAACCTTAGAGTGATTAATGACACCTATCAATACCCTAAAAATCATGTGTCTATGTATTAATTTATTTCCCCTGTAAATTAATTTGTATCTTTTAAAAATTAACATTAAAGAAGTTTTATGTTACTAAGAGATAGTGAGCTACATCAAATAAGCTTAATATAGAAAAAATGTAGAAAAAAATTTAATAGCCATCCAGTGTATCCTCTGAAACAATTTTATTTTCCATGATAAAGGCCTCCCGTGGTATTCCTTTTAAAGCTATCATAAACACATACCAACCATGTAAAATGGAACTCATTATTTCCCTCTGGAAAAAGAAAAAATATAACTCAAATGATGAATTCTACATCTAAAATGAAATATACAAACTTTAGAGAAGAGGCAATTTCTATTTAAATTATTTGATTCATAAGAATTATATTATAATTTATTATTGTTTCAGTAGCTAGAGTTATACAAGTTTGGCAAAGGAAGGAGGTTGGTGGGATGAGGGTCTTATTTCCTTGTACAATTTCCCTGTCTTTGTTTTTCAGTGTTACTAACTAACTTCTAAAAGCTTCATGTAATCATCTGATACATATATCACATCAATTTCAGCCTAGGTGAGCTGTGCCCCTTTCTCTTTAAAGTTGGTGTATGCTTTTGGTACAAATCCTTTAAGGCAGTAGTGTCAGTTGGGTGATGTTTGACAATCTGACTATTACTGATTGCTTTTCAGGATGTTATGACTTTACCCTAAAGCCTGGGAGAAATAAGGAAGTCCTAGAGTTTGAGTAGTGTATTTGCTGACACACCTAAGGAGAACCTGGAAGCATGAGGTATATCTGCTTTTCTGAGTGCCTGTGGACTTAAAATAAATTGGCTTCTAGGGTAAATGAGACTAATGTGGAAGCCCAAGTAGTCCATAACAGTGCAGTTATCTTTGGCATCTGTTCTTAAGACCATACTTGGGTTTGAAGAAAACTTTAGGATCTCATTCCTTCCATCCCACGGAGAAAGACTGTGGGTTTTTGTTTTTGTTTTTTTGAAATGAGCCTTTCTCTGTTGCCCAGGCTAGAGTGCAGCCATGCGATCTCGGCTTGCTGCAACCTCCGCCTCCCAGGTTCAAGCGATTCTCCTTCCTCAGTCTCTCAAGCAGCTGGCACCGCAGGCATGCACCACCATACCCGGATAATTTTTGTTGTTGTTCTATTTTTATTGGAGATGGGGTTTCACCATGTTGTCCAGGCTGGTCTTGAACTCTTGTTCAAGACCACAGGGGATCTGCCCACCTCGGTCTCCCAAAGTGTTGGGATCACAGGCCTGAGCTACCGCACCCAGCTGGCATTTTCAATATAACTTTTGTGCCAGTCTCACGATTTTTGTGGCCAAAATTTGTAATTGATCCTACTTTTTACTGAAGATAGAAACCTTTGTGCTATTCACTTTAGATAATAGCAGTCCACTGAATTTTATATAATTTGCATTGGATGTTGGAACTGGAACTTTATTATCTTTAAGAATATGTAGAGTTTGATATTCTATATGCATTCACATTTGTCTTTTCTATTTAATGTTTTCTATTCACTAGCTATTAAAAAGCAAAGTTTTTTTTTTTTCTTTTCTTTCTTTTTTTTTTTTTTTTTTTTTTTGAGACGGAGTCTCGCTCTGTCACCCAGGCTGGAGTGCAGTGGCGCGATCTCAGCTCACCGCAAGCTCCGCCTCCCAGGCTCCCGCCATTCTCCTGCCTCAGCTTCCAGAGTAGCTGGGACTACAGGCATGCACCACCAAGCCCGGCTAATTTTTTTTGTATTTTTAGTAGAGACGGGGTTTCACCATGTTAGCCAGGATGGTCTCCACCTCCTGACCTCGTGATCCGCCCGCCTCAGCCTCTCAAAGTGCTGGGATTACAGGCGTGAGCCACTGCGCCCGTCAAAGCAAAGTAATTTTTAAATACTATGACTGAAATCTTCATTTGACAAAAATGAATCATTAGTGGGTTTTCTAAGTGACATAATCACTTGCGGAAACAGGAAGAATGGAGTGTCACGTGTTGATGAAGGATAAACTGCTTGTGTGAAGAGATATGTATTTTTGGGTGAGAAATTGACATCTTATTCAAATGAAAGGAGGGCCTTACCTGGAACTGTCTTTCATACTGACTGAGTGACATAATGCATAATTATCTGTTACAGTTGTTGTTGTGGTTTGTGTATAGGTTATGATGTTCACTTGAAGAACATCCCACTTACAAGGTTCATATAATACAAGATATAAAGAAGCTTGGTGCCCCAGAGTTTTAAAAGCCATTAATCATTGTGAATTAAGACAGTTAATCAAGCCTGAGACACTGATAAAAGATTGTCCCTGAGGATTTTTACCTTGAAAACATTTAGAAAATGATGGTTTCTGCTTTCTACTTGACTGCTTTAGTAAGCCAATTCATTTTCTTCAGGAGAAGCTCAAGGTTAATGATATGACCATTTCATCTTTAAGCGATGTTTCCCCTTACTCATGTTATCCAACTTCAATAGTTACGACTGATGCTGAGAGTGGTACTATCAAGAAATCATCAGATTGCCTGGCAAGAAGTTAGGTAAAGAGAAAAACCAATAATATTGCAGATTTCAATTTGACTTAAAATAAATATATTTTATTGACTATTTGTACCTTAAGATGCAATTAACTTTTTTTTTTTTTTTTTTTTTTTAACAATAAATGGTCAGTATTTCTCTATTATGAGAATATGCAGAAGAATTGAGCTAGGCCATGGTATATCACCCTGAGAAAAATATCAAAGAAAATGTTTAACTGGGTTAATTTTTTACAAATTATATAATTTCTGTAATTAATTTTAAATAGAATTTCTTAATCCGTTTTTCCCCTTTGATTCCCAGGCTCTCTATGGTAGCACATTATTTCAGGACTAAATCATGAAGGCTGGATTCTTGAAGCCTGGCAGAGGCAAATGTCTCATTAATGCTGATCTGAGAGACATTTGTGACGAGCCTGAACATCAGGCCAATCTGCAGAGCTGATCAGAGGCTGATGAGTGATTCTGAAGTGAGTCAGGCTGGGAATGAAGACTCCACCAGAATGAGGTGATTACATCTCTGTTTTCAGAAAATGACCTCATAACCCCCAGACTGACATGTTGAATTTCTCAAGGCTTAAGTGTACATACTTCCAATATATCACCCCCCTACAATTTGAATGTCATTAAAGGATTGAGTCAACTTTCAGGATAATTCAAGCTCCTTAAATCCACTTTGCCTCACATATACTGGAATTTAGATAACCTTGAAATTTGTTTAAACCCTTTATTTACTTTTGTAGAGACTTTCTGGCCTCTGATGTAATAGTGGCAAATTCTTCTTTCCTAAATTGTGCTTTTTCTTTTAAAATGAAGAAAGAATGCCTAGGATTTGTGGTAACAAATCATATTGAAAGAGGAATTTAAACAAATAACCATCTTTCTCTAGCAATATATGTCTGGCCTAGAGCTTATTACTGGAATATACTTTATAGTGAATGGCTGAGTAATAAAAGAAAAAAAGCTATTGAAAGTAGATGACGTTATAAATAGTAATATTTTCTGTAGTCCCAGCTACTCAGAAGGCTGGAGAATTGCTTGAGGCCAGGTGATCGAGGCTGCAGTGAGATATGATTGCATCTGTGAATAGCCGCTGAACTCCAGCCAGGGCAACAAAGTGAGACTCCCATCTCAAAAAAAAAAAAAAAAAAAAAAAAAAAGTAATATTTTGTTTTCACTGTCTTCTTTGCTAATGAATGATGGTTAAAAGAAAATTTTATCACTTAAAATGAACTTGAAACATTAAGCTGAAAAATAAAAGCATAAAAGCCAGACATTGTCATAGCAATACAAAATTATACTTCTGAAGAATTTGAACTACTTACCATGTACTTTTTCAGCCATTAACTTGTTTTTCTGTGTTTGTCACTAAACCCCACCATTTCTTAGGCATAAATCCATGCTGATTTTTACTTATTTATCAATGACAAGGATAACACATATTGGAAAACTAGTTGAAATAAATTTAAAAATTGGTGAATAGACAATGAACATTGATGCTTAATTAATAACATAAATTAAAATGGTTAATAGGTTGGTTTTATTGGCTTTTCTACTTTCAACTTTTAGATATTAAAATTAATGTATATAGACAAATGAAAAGTTTGATATTTAGTTATCAACAAACAGGATCCAGAAGGATAATAATTTAAACCAAGAATACATACAATATTATATAGAACTCTTTCTACTTTGAATATGAAGCAAGATAATTCATCTTATAAATTAGCAATTTATTACAACAGTGCTAATTATACTTATGCTGCTATAATTAAGCCATGCCATGATTAAGAGTCTGTCTGCCTTTCCAATTATAAATAAATATTTTAAGCCATTATCTCAGGATTCCATGCTGTTTTCAGGGAAAATTTTTTCTTCATCAAATGCCAATCAAACAAATTACTTGAAGAAAAATGTGCTATCTTTTGCAGGTTTCAGTATAGTGATATGGGGGCAATTAAGACAAGGGTTCATAGTCTTAATTATCTTGTGTTAAGCAGGATGGAGAATAAAGCAATAAACATTTAAAATAATTGAAAAAAGAAAGCCTGGGAAGAAATAGCTATTGGGATTAAAAGGGTGTACTGTCAGGCTTTATTCCACTTCCTGTTAAGGTAGCCTTCTTTGCCAAGTTTTTGAACTTGCTACAAGATAGAGCTGCAAATATATCCAAGAGCTTATTAATAAGGGGGTATAGTTACTATGTGCTATATACAATATCTCCATATAGACCAAGTGAACATAATTGACAGCACTTAATTAAACTGGAATTGATTACTCTTACCCAAATAACCTTATAGGGCACAGTAGATCAACCATTTAAGTCCACTGAATCATCAAAAAATATTTACATTTACCACATTCATGGTACTCTATTAGTATTTCTCTTCTCAGTGATCATTTATTGAGCACAACATACCTGCTATGCAGGTTGCTAGGTTATAGGGGTAAAATACATAGCTCCTATTCTTATTGAACCTATAGTCTAATGCAAGAGCTAGGCAAGCAAACAGACACATACTCTGTATAATATTTACTATGGGAGAAATAGCATAATGAACTTTGAGAACACTGAAAAAGAAGACTACTACTTGACCACAAGGGGTGGAGGAAGTCAGGGCAGAGTCCCAGAAGAGAAAACAGCCTGCTTCAGTTTTAAAAGAAGTCAAGGTATTAGTTAGTTCAAAAAATTAAGGAAGGCCATCCTGGGGAGGGGACTCACCAGACAGAGGGAAGATTTGAGCAAAAGGATAATAATAGTGTTAATGACATTTTAAGTCTTTGCTTGATGCCAATTGTTCCCTAGTTTCTTTTTACACATTTCCTTCATTTATTTAATCCTCACAAGAACTGAATGAGGTAGTAGTATTATTTTTATTTTACAGATGAAGAAACTGAAATTTTAAGATGCTAACTTGTTAAGGGCAAACAACTTATGCTGTGTTAAGCTGAGAACTTAAACCTATGTTTATATGACTCCAAAACTCATGCTCTCAATGTTCTCAAGTATCAGCTGCACAAAAATGATGTGTTACAGGAACTGTATGTTGTTCTGAATTCATTTGTTCATTTATTCAAGAAATATTTGCTGATGCAGACACTATGCTAGATCCTAGGGATACAAAGTAAATTCAGAAATGGTCTCTTTCAGGAGGAATTTTTGGCTTAATAGGATAGATATGGCTTATAGATAGGACAGGCAAACAGTCCCTTGAGTAAATAGTGTCTTAATGATTATAGCATCTTAATATTATAGTTGCTTTGTTAGGGTATATATGAAATTCAATAGGAGGGTAAAGTTTTGATGGATATGGGGAGTCAGTAGAGGGTGAAGAAAATATTAATTAGAAAGTGACATAATCTGAGTCCTGAAACATGGGTAGGAAAAAGGAGGGCATTCCAGATAACAAAACAAACTGAGAAAAGCCATAGAAATATAAAATAGCCTGGATTTGGAAGCAATATCCAGTAATTCTGTGTAATTAGAGTGTAGAGAATGACATGATCAAATTTTGAGGCAATGATAAGAAAAAATGTTATTTTAAGTAGAATAAACAGTATTTGATTATCTTTGGATGTGGGAGTGAGGAAAAGAGAGGAATACACAATAACTCGTAGACTTGTCTTTGTTGGTTGGGTGGCTGATGATTACAAATTTCAAAAGAGTGAATATGATAAAAAATTGAGTTGAAATTAGATTGGGGAGAGATAATAAGAATAGTTAGTTTAGTTTTATATATGTTAAGTTAGGCAGAGATAGTTATAGGCTCTTGACCTAGACTTCAGGACAATGTCTTGGTTGCAGATCTAGATTTATAGTTATGAGCATGTAGAAGGATGATTTGAAGTTGCAAAAGTAGATGAAGTCTCTGTGATGGCATGTCAAAGAAGAAGAAGATCAAGCATAAAACTGTGAAATACACAAATCTTTAGTAATAGCTAGAAGAATAAGAGCTTAATGAGATATTAAGATGCAATGGTTAGGTATACAGTCAGAGAACCAGGAGACAGTGATATCGTTAAAATAAAATTAAAATACAGTTTAAAGATAATGGAAGCAATCCCAAGTTTCTAGATGCTCCAAAGAGGTCATGGAAGATGAAATTTGTGAAGAGTTTTTAGAATGTGGCATGTGTGTGACGGCAACATTAGTGAAATAGTAAAGTTGTGAACAGAGGAGAAAACGCTGAAATAGTTGTTGTTGGAACTAGAAATGATCTGGCTAGAATAAGGATTATGTATATGGGGCTCAGTGTGGATCAGAGATCCAGAATTCAATGCAATCAGTTGGCACATTTGTGTGGTTTTCTCAAGAAGCTCTCAGCAGCCAAGGTACAAGATCAGAGAAGGCTGATTGTTAGGTTTATCCAAGATCGAAAGTATTCAGAATGGCTGTGGGAGAAAGATAAGGGGACTAGTATCAGTAATGAGCACATGAGGAAGAGATCAGTTAGAAGGTTGCATTATGGAGTTTAGGCAAGTGAGGGAGGGAAGCAAAGCCATGTGGGAGTGATGATGAATGAGGATAAAATGGAGGGATCAAGTGTCTGAAGAGCCTTGGTGAGGGCTACCATAGACACTACTTTCTGAGAAGCCCCTGACCCTCAAGTCCAGGTTGTGTGCCCCTCAGTAACCCCCCATAGCATCCTGTACTTCCCCTATCATAGTTATTTCCATTAATTTATTGGGTAGTTGTTGTCACTACGCTACCAGCTCTGTGTCAACAAGGACCTTGTCTGTCTCTTTCATCCCTGTTTCTCCAGTGTCCCACTTTAATGCCTAGCACATGTAGGTGGTGGAACAACTAAACAAACATGAGATAGTGAAAGAGAAGGAGGAATATGAGTTTATATTCAGATTAATATTTTTGAATTAAGATTTCAAAGTTGATGCAGTTCTGGTTGATGACAAGGTCCAGACTATGGTTGAAGTGGATATAGCATAGTTGAAATCTAGGAGGTCATGAAGATGTGAGGCCATGGTATTATGTGGATCATCTGCCTAGGTATTAAGGCTGTACAGAATCTTAGGAAGACTAGAAATAAAAGGAACTTGGGAGCCCAGGACATAGGTCTCAACCAATGGGGGTGAATAAGCTAAAGTTCAGTAAATTAGAGCAAGGGAGAAAATATTGTGGAAAAACAGAATGGCACAACCTTAACAGAGAAAGAAAGTTTTCATGAAGGTGTAAGTGACCATGGGGACTACTTCAGGAGTATGGGGTATGGGTTGAATGAGTTGTGTAAGGCAGGAGGGCTAAAGCAGTGATCAGATGGTAATGAATCTAATAAACCCAGCCAAGGATCTTGTTTTTTGTTCCATGAATATTACAATACAAAAGATACAAAAATATCCTTAGATTTTAAAGTGTGTCAAGGTAACTTTGGAAGAGTAGGATAGTCAAGCAAGCAAACAAACAAAACCCCCCCCAAAAAACACAGGATTTAAAGCTGTGGAGACAGGGACTCCAGATTTGCCTCTACCATTGCCAGTTTCTAGTTGAATGTTGGTGGTCAGATTTCTTAACATTTTATGTGTGAAATGAAGGCATTTGATTACCTAGTTTTTAAGTTATTTTGCTTGGCTTGCAAAGTTTTGTAACCTGACACTATTCTACCTATTCAGCATTCCCTGTATACATCAATGTGACGTGCCAGGTTAATATACAAGATATCTTAAGAATATAGACAGTTCATTTTTATTTTAATACTTTTGTTAGGGGTAGAAGGTATTTGAGTTACCAGTGGTGAATCTGTACGGATCTGCAACAACTTCAATCTTGTCTACTCAGAAGAAAAAAATTGACTGGTGGGCATAAGGCAGAAAAAGAGGCCAAGGCACATTTTAGAGCAGGAGTGAAAGTTCATTTAAAAAAGGCATTAGACGAGGACAGAAAAGAAGGTACAAGTGGAAGAGACCCAAGTGGCCAAGTTGAAGCACAAGGGCGACATTTATACTTGATTCTAGAACTTTATATATTGGTCCACTCTCGGGGTCTTGTGCCCCTTTCCTGTGGTTCCTCCCTTGGGGTGGACTGCCCGCATGCGCAGTGCCCTCATTACACTTGGGAAGTGAGCATGTGCAATGTGTTTAGGAAGTTGAACGCATGCCCTTCTGAGACTTTCTTCCCTTTTCTGGGGGAATACCATTTTGTCTCTTACTGCGCATGCCCGGCTCACTCACCCAATACCTGAGATTTTATTATCAATCTCAAGTGTTTTATCTGTTTGGGAAGTTGCCTCTCCCTGGTACCTGCTCTCAATTAACACTTTAATGTGACATCTGTAGAACATCAGGTGATTGTCTGTACCTGGCTTGGCTGCCAAATTATCATATTTAGAGAGGCAATGTTGATATGGACAGGAGGCAGGGAAATACTGGGTAGAAGAGGGTGGTTCACTGGCCAAGGCCCCACCTTCAAGCCTGGAAACTGTGGCCCTAAATGGGAACAGACATTCCTGTTTTTGCAACCAAATCTTGCCTTTTGGCCCACAATGCCCCCCTATCCTATACCCATATAACCCCCAAACCCCAGGTTCTGTGAGTGGTCGAGCAGAGGAGCAGAAGAGCAGCAGAGCGGTGTGGTAGAGAAGGAGAGAAGAGAAAGAGCGTCTGAATGTCGAGAGGGGTTTTGCTGGGGACAGCCAGGGAGATTGGCTGCAGGACAGCCAAACTCCAGAGGAAGAAAATCCTGCTGAGAGCCACCTCCACCACTCAAAAAAATCCCTGCATACACCATGTCAGTGTGTGACCTGATTCTTCCTGGATGCCAGACATGCACCTGGGTACCAAGAGGGCAGGGTGTAAAAGGCTGTCACCCTGACACTCCACTGAGCTGGTTTAACACTTAGCCATCCGCGGATGGCAGCTGCTAAAAGAACATTAATTGTAACACACCCCTAGATGCCACCATGGGTCTGGAGCCCAAAAGGGCTCGCCCTGGCTCCTGCACCTGCTTTTCTGCATGCTCCCCCTCCCATAAAGGGTTTGATCAGCAGTGGCAGCAAATGAGTCACACCCCTGTCACAAGTGCAAGGAGGCCAGAGAACTCTCCTGTTTCAATGTGATAATTATCCAACTATCACCTGATATTCCTTTTGGGTAGGGGAAGAGCCCTCTCCTGCCCCAGTCATGTCTGTTTAACTACCTGTAACACTTTCATTCATTGTTTCCTTTTCTTGGAATATCCTCCACATGTCTATACATTTACTTAAGGCCCAATGTAAGTTCCCCTTTACTATAAAATCTTACCTGCCTACACCAGTGTTCACTCCTGGCTATCCCTTCTGAATGTCAGTAGCTCTGAAGGTCTGTTCCACCACAGTTCAGCACTTAACTCGCTCATACTGTTCAATGTTTGATGTCAACCTAGGCAGTAAAATAAAATTCCATATTCTGGAAGCTAGGAGCTTTGAGATCTAGTTTCTGTTGTAACTAATATTGTGTTCTTGTACAAGAGGCTTCTTTTTTTTTTTTTTTTTTTTTTGAGACGGAGTCTCGCTCTGTCGCCCAGGCTGGAGTGCAGTGGCCGGATCTCAGCTCACTGCAAGCTCCGCCTCCCGGGTTCACGCCATTCTCCTGCCTCAGCCTCCCGAGTAGCTGGGACTATAGGCGCCCGCCGCCTCGCCCGGCTAGTTTTTTGTATTTTTTAGTAGAGACGGGGTTTCACTGTGTTAGCCAGGATGGTCTCGATCTCCTGACCTCGTGATCCACCCGTCTCGGCCTCCCAAAGTGCTGGGATTACAGGCTTGAGCCACCGCGCCCGGCCACAAGAGGCTTCTTATTTTTAAAATGAAGGGATTTGAATAGAGAATAGCTTTCTTAGTTCAGGTATTACCTAAAAGCAGAGCCAGAGAAAGAGTTTGTGCACAGGTGACTTATTTTGAGCAGTCATCCCCGGAAGAAGGAGGAAGGTCCTGGGAAAGTGGGACTAGGAAGGAGGAAGAACTACTATAAGGGAACATTACTGAGGCTACTGATGGGCGCAATGGGATTCCATCCTGCTGGGACCTCCTGAGAAGTATACCAAGCACCTCCAAGAATTGCTTTCCAAAAGAAGGGAGATGGGAATATTTATCAATCATCTCCATCCCCCATAAGCCCAGAATTGTCCTTGGGGATGCTTCTTCTGAGTTTCTGAGCTATACACATTAGCTGCTGATCTGAGCTACCTAGGGGCAGAAAGCCAGGAGGCATAGCGCATCTTCAAGGTGAGATACTGTCAGTGTGAAGTCCACACCATTCTGGAGATATCCATTCACCCATAGCTGAAATTGGAGTACAGGCTGAGAGGGAGTGAGTCTGGGTACTGCTAATTTCAAAATTTGTGAAACAATGATACATTCTTAGATAAGCTTTATATTTTAATACCATAGATAGAGTGGCTTGCTTTTGGAATGTTAACTTTCTATTCAAAGCTGAGACACAATTTAGTAAATTTGCAGTATGCAAAACCCCTCTTGTCTCTGAAGAGGGATGTTTTAATAAATTCTAATAGTAGTAGCCTAAAAACTATTAAAAGGAAAAAGTTAAACAAAATCTCTATAGGTTATTTAAAGTGACCCAACAAATGACTTTTGGAGAGACTGAAATAATGCCTCAGAATGACCTCTTCTAAACATGACAAAATCTCTAGGAAGATTATTTAGATATTCAACAAAGAGATTTGGAAGTGAAATATAAATAATAACTACTTAAGATGCAGGACCTACACATTATATAATTTTAAGGGAAATTTGCAGAATTAGAAAGAACATCAGATGCTATTTCATGATAAATTAGTGCACCTTGGAGACCTCCAGAAATGAAAGATGACCCAGAGGACGCAATTCCTGGGCAAGAAACCACCACATAGAAACCTCAATATTGATATTTCTCCAAGACTTGAGACAATACTTTTCTGCTTGCCCTTCTTTGAAGATTCTATTATGGTTGAATTTTCACAACCCCATCTGAAGATTTTTAATTTCAAGGGAATTTCAATTGCTGAAAGGAATTGGAGTACAAAAAAGTCTTCATTTCTTGGCCATGCTAGCCTATTGGTTCCCTTGAAATCTTGCTCCATTGGGCCCCTTTTCTTGGTATAGAAGGGCTAGTAGTAAAGTATTTCTTGAAGGAGGATATAAGGCACAGGACCAACTTCTGCTCTTACTAGTGAGTTTCAGATTTCCACCTGGACTCAATTTCGCCATATTTTGCTCCCACTTATACTAGCCCCCTAAAGAAATCTCCATGTCCTTCATCCAACTGCTCTTATGGCAATTATAATCTCCAGGTCTTTACAGATATCTTTAGTGGAGGAGATGAAGGGAGAGAGAAAATAACCTCCTGTCCATCTGCCTCTTGGTTTCTCTTCCCTGTCAAGCTAGACGTGAGCACCATCCTTAGCTGGAACTCAGCTGCCATTGCTGTTTTTCTGCCTTGCAGTGACCAGTGGTCAAAGATTAGACAGGGTTGTGTCTTTGGTAGTAGCCATCCTCCCAGTTGCCACACCAGAAATCTAAAGGTCATCCTTGAAAACTCTGCCTCCAACCCTCTGTGTCACTCACATCTAATAATCACAAAATCCTTCAAATTCTACCTTCTTAATATTTGTTTACTTTCCTCCATTCTTATTGCCTTTAACTTTGCTTTTCTTTTCCCTGGATTCTGGAAATTACCTCCTACTATCTACTTAACACCTTGCTCCCTTCAATCTTTCACTGACCAGATAAAATAATATTTTCAAAAGACCAATCCAAAAGGCTTGGTCTCTTGATTAAAACCCCTTCAATAGTTCTTCATTTACCCCAGAATAACATAGAAGACCCAGAGTTTGTTTCTCAAGCCTCCTCCATTGCCACTCCCCACTTTTCATTCTATGCTACACCTCTAGTGTATTACCTGCAGTTTCCCATGCAGGCTGGACACTCAGTTACACTCATGTTATAATAGCAGCAGAAGTGCTACTGAAAATATTTATCACTTACAGTGGCATTGGCACTAAGCAATCAAAACAAAGAACAGTCCATTCAGAATGGATATTGGCTATGAACATCTGTCTAAATACCCACCCTGAAGAGTCACCATGTATACCCACCTAGCATTTATTACAATGTATTGCTAGCTTGCTTATTAGAGTAAAAGCTTCTTGTACATAGAGGAAGTGTCTTGTTTCTGTTGTATTTCTGACTATGTTATAGAAACTCAATTTTTTTTTTAAGCTAATTTAATGAATGAATTTAGCAACTAAATTTCAACTCAGGGATCTGTTTGTGAAATCCTGTTCTTCATCATGCTATATTGAATTTTAGATAGTGGAGAAAATGGAAAAGTAGATCATCCTTTGAACATTATCTATACTTTAGGTACATAAAGATTTGTCTCTCCTTTAATGCTACCCACAAGGCACTCCTAGAGTGAGAAGATGATGGATAACATTACTTCCTTTTGAATAATTCATAATATAGTCACTTTTTGTGATTTTTGGCTTTGCATTTTTCATGAATTGCCAAATTTTGATTCTTAGCTAAAATTTCAGATATTCGATTTTGCAGGACATGATGAGGCTGCAAAATGATAATGAAGTCTGTTTATCAGTAAAGTTCCTGTGTACGTTGTTAGGACTATAATGGTAAACTTTTGTTTCTCTATCTTAGGCAATATCTCTCATCTTACATAGTTTTCTAGAACCTTGGCATTTCCCTATCAAGAGATGGATTTTATGTCCCCTGCCTTTGAAGGTGGATTGGCCTTTATGACTGCCTCAACTAGTAGAACATGACAGAAGTGAGGCTTGATGACTCTGAAAGTAGGTCATAAAAATATAACACTCTTCTGTTGTATTCTCTTGGAATGTTTGCTCTTGGAATCAGACTGCAAGGAAGTGCATACAGATATGTGGAGATGCCACATATAGGATGTCCAGTTGCAGGCAATAGTCAGCATTAACTTCCAGATATGAGAGTGAATGGGCCTTCATATGACTTTAGACCCCAACTGTTTAGTCACATCTTTAGGGTTGAAGGCTTCCCAGATGAAGTCCCAGGCATCATGGAACAGAGACTAGCTTTATTCTTTATAAATTCCTGGCCCTGCTTAGGTTTCTAAGCACTGTATAAAGATTATTGTTTAGGACACTAAGTTTGGTGTGGGGTGGTTTGTTAAGAAGAAATACATAACTGGACTACACACCTATGCCTTCATCTTAAAGGTAGTGAATTCTGTAATTGTAGTGATTGAAGTTTTAAAAAGTATATGTGAAAACTTAAAAACAGTATGTCCCTTTCCTTAACAATCCATCTGATGGCTACAGTTACATTAACCACATTTCTGTGTTGATTTAAATTTCCAAGGAGAATTCCATGCATGGAGATTCAAATAAAGATAAAAAGAAACAGAAATGCATTTTTTTTCCCTTTTCTTCTCTCTCTGAGCAATTCTAACCCTAAAGAAGCCAAAAGGAAGAATATGTCAAGATGGGACATATTTGAATGGGAGGAAAGATGGATATGTTCCTGTTGAATATTCTAAACTCTCCAAATATTCAAAACCCCATTTTTGCATGTTTTCTCCTTTTTAAAGATACAGCCCTTTTGGGGATTGAGCAAGAGGGCCAAATAAAAGTCTCCACTAATTATCCCCTCTGCAAGAACACCTATTTAACAACTATCTACACACAGAAAAAGCAACTTCATGAGAACCAAAAATCAGGTGAGCATTCACAGTACCTGGTTTTAACTTCATACAGCTGAAAGAGGCACTGGAATAGGGTAGGAAAGACAGTCTTGAATCGCCAGCACCACCCCTTCCTCATTCCTTGGCAGTGGACATGTGGCATAAAGAGACAATCTGTGTGCTTGGGAGAGGGAGAGCACAATGATAATGCGATTTTCATTAAACTTAGTGTTGCCTGGTTACAACAAAAAGCAAAACCAAGCTGAACTCAGCCGATGCCCATACAGTGTGGGAGAATTTAAACTAGCCCTAGACAGAGGGAAAATTGCCCATCCCAGTGGCTGGAAGTTGAGTTCTGGCAAGCCTCACTACCATGGGCTAAAGGGCTCTGGGGTCCTACATAAACTTGAAAGGTGGTCTAGGCCACAAAGACTGCAACTCCCAGGCAAGTTCTCGTGCTGAACTGGGCTGAGACCCAGTAGATTTGGGGGATGTAGCACCTACTGAGAGACCAGCCTGGGTGGCTAATAGACTCGCACCATGCCTTCCCCAAACCCAGACTGTATAGCTTGTGGATTCAAAAGATACCCCTTCCTTCTACTTGAGGAATAGGAGAGGGAAGACTAAAGAGGACTTTGTATTGCATCTTGAGTACCAGCTCAGCAACAGGAGGATAAGGCACAGGTCAGAGCCATGAGACCCCCTTTATAGGCCCTAACTCCCAGATGACATTTATAGATACACCCTGTGTAAGAAAGGAACCCACTGCCTTGAAGAGAAGGACCCAGTCCTGGCAGCATTAATCACCTGCCGATTAAAGAGCTCTCGGGTCCTGAATAACCAGCAGTGATACCCAGGTATCATGCCATGGGCCTTGGGTAAGACTCTGAGACTAGCAGGCTTCAGGTGAGAATCAGCACATTCCCAGGTGTGGTGGTTATGAGAAAGAACCTTCTAGGCCGGGCGCGGTGGCTCAAGCCTGTAATCCCAGCACTTTGGGAGGCCGAGACGGGCGGATCACAAGGTCAGGAGATCGAGACCATCCTGGCTGACATGGTGAAACCCCGTCTCTACTTTAAAAATACAAAAAAAAAACTAGCCGGGCGAGGTGGCGGGCGCCTATAGTCCCAGCTACTCGGGAGGCTGAGGCAGGAGAATGGCGTGAACCCGGGAGGCGGAGCTTGCAGTGAGCTGAGATCCGGCCACTGCACTCCAGCCTGGGCGGCAGAGCGAGACTCTGTCTCAACAAAAAAAAAAAAAAAAAAAAAGAATCTTCTGCTTGAGAAAAGTGGATGGAAAAGTAAAGGGCACCTTTAATTGCACATTAGATACCAGCTCAGCCATGGTGGGTAGAGCACTGAGTGGGTTCTTAGAACCTCTGATTCCAGGACTTGGCTATTGGATGACATTTTTGGACCTGCTCTGGGCCAGAGGGAAATCCATTGCCCTGAAGAGTGAATCCCAAGCCTGGCAGCATTTACCAAAACTGGTTGAAAAGCCCTTGGACCTTAAGGGAACATCACTGGTAGCCCAACAGTATTCCCTGCGGGCCTGTGGTAGTGGTGGCCAAAAATGAAGAGCCTCTGCCTGTGGAAAGGGGAGGGACAAGCGGGAAAAACTATGTCTCATGGTTTGAATGCCAGCTCAGCCGCATTACAATAGAACACCAGGTAGACTTCTAAGGTATTTGACTCCAGTCCCTGGCTCCTGGACAGCACCTCTGGACCTCCCCGGGGCCTGGGGGAACTCCCCGTCCTGAAGGGAAGAACACAAGCCTGGTTGACTTCACCACTTGCTGATTATAGAAGACCAGAGCCCTGAGCACACATAGGCAATAGCCACATAGTGGTTACAGCAGGCCTTGGATGATACCCAGTGCTGTGCTGGATTCAAGTTTGACCCAGCACTGTCTCAGTGCTGATGGTCACAGGAGTGCTTTTATCACCTCACTCCCAGCTTCAGGTAGCTCATTACAGAGAGACTCTGTTTTTTTGGGAGAAAGTAAAGGAAGAAGAAAAGTGTCTCTGCCTAGTAGTCCAGAGAATTCTTCCAGATATTATCCAAGACTATCAAAATGGCACCTCTATAAGTCTATAAGAACCACAGTGTTACAGTACTTGGGGTGTCCCCTAATGCAGATATGATTTAGATAACAATGCCCAAGTCCTTACAAGTGTCTGGAAAGCCTTCCCAGGAATGACAGGTACAAACAATCCCAGACTGAGAAGACTACAAAAAATACCCAACTCTTCAATACCCAGACACAGACAAACATTTACAAGCAACAAGACCATCCAGGAAAATATGACCCCAACAAATGAACTAAATAAGGCACCAGAGACCAATCCTGGAGAAACAGAGATATATATCATCTTTCAGAAAGAGAATTCAAAATAGCTGTATTGAGGAAACTCAAAGAAATTCAAGATAATACAGAGAAGGAGTTCAAAATTCTATTAGATAAACTTAATAAATATATTAAAATAAGAATCAAGCAGAAATTCTGGAGTTGAAAAATGCAACTCACATACAAAAGAGTGCATCAGAGTCTTTGAATAGCAAAATTGATCAAGCCGAAGAAAGAATTAGGGAGCTTGAAGACAAGCTATTTGAAAATACACCGTCAGTGGAAACAAACAAACAAAAAAAAACCCCAAACAACGAAGCATGCCTACAGGATCTAGAAAATAGTCTCAACAGGGAAAATCTAAGAATTATTGGCCTTAAAAAGGACATAGAGAAAGAGATAGAGGCAGAAAGTTTTGTGGGGGAAAGGAAGAGAGATCAGACTGTTACTGTGTCTATGTAGAAAAAGGAAGACATAAGAAACTCCATTTTGATCTGTACTAAGAAAAATTGTTCTGATTTAAGATGCTGTTAACTTGTAACTTTAGTCCCAATGCTGTGCTCACAGAAACATGTGCTGTATTGAATCAAGGTTTAAGGGATTTAGGGCTGTGCAGGCTGTGCCTTGTTAACAATATATTTGCAGGCAGTATGCTTGGTAAAAGTCATTGCCATTCTCCATTCTCTATTAACCAGGGACACGATGCACTGCAGAAAGCCGCAGGGACCTCTGCCCGAGAAAGCCTGGGTATTGTCCAAGGTTTCCCCCAACTGAGACAGCCTGAGATATGGCCTCGTGGAAAGGGAAAGACCTTACCATCCCCTAGCTCGACACCTGTAAAGGATCTGTGCTGGGGAGGATTAGTAAAAGAGGAAGGCCTCTTTGCGGTTGAGAAAAGAGGAGGGCCTCTGTTTCCCGCATATTCCTGGGAATGGAATGTCTGGTATAAAGGGACCATTCATTCTATTCTGAGATAGGAGAAAACCACCCTGTGGCTGGAGGCGAGATATGCTGGTGGTGATACTGCTGTCTTACTCTTTGCTACACTGAGACGTTTGGGTAAAGAGAAACATAAATTTAGCCTACATGCACATCTGAGCACAGTAGCTTCCCCTGAACTTATTTATGATGCAGATTCCTTTGCTCATATGTTTTCCTGCTGACCTTCTTCCCACCATCACTCTGTTCTCCTGCTGCACTCCCCGTGCCGAAATAGTGAAAATAATAGTCAATAAATACTGAGGGAACTCAGAGACCAGTGCCGGTGCAGGTCCTCGCATGCTGAGTGTGCTGGTCCTCTGGGCCCACTGTTCTTTCTCTGTACTTTGTCTCGGTGTCTTATTTCTTTTCTCAGTCTCTGTCTCCACCTAATGAGAAATACCCACAGGTGTGGAGGGGCAGGCCCCCTTCAGTTTATTCAAAGGGATAAGAGCAGAGAACTTTCCAAATCTAGAGAAAGTTATCAATATGTAACTACAAGAAAGTGATGAAACACTAAGCAGTTTTAACCAAAAGACTACCTCAAGCCATTTAATAACCAGTCTCCCAAAGGCCAAGGATAAAGAAAGGATTCTAAAAGTAGCAAAAGCAGATTTTTCAATAGAAACCTTATTAGCCAGGAGAGACTGGTATGACATATTTAAAGTGCTGAAGGATTAAAAAAAAACCCTTTTACCCTAGAGTAAGTTTATCTCATTGAAATATCCTTTAAACAGAAGAAGAAATAAAGACTTTCCCAGACAAAAGCTGAGGGGTTTCTTCAACACCAGACCTGTCCTATTAGAAATGCTAAAGAAAGTACTTCCATCAGAAAGAAAAGGAGGACATTAAAAAGCAGTAAGGTATCATCTGAAAGTAGAAAACTGTGCTAACAGTGCACAGAAAAACAATATTATAAGACTGTAACTGTGGTGTGTAAACTACTCTTAAGTAGAAAGACTAAACAATGAAGCAATAAAAAAATAAGACTACAACTTTTCAAGACATAGTACAATAAGACATAAATAGAAAAAGCAAAATGCTAAAAAGCTGGGGAAGAAAGTTAAGGTTTTTGTCAAGTAAAGTTTAAAGTGTTTATTGGGTTTCTCTTTGCTTGTTTGTTTATGCAAACAGTGTTATTATTAGCTTAAAAGCATGGGTTATAAGACAGCAGTTGCAAGCCTCATAGTAACCTCATATGAAAAAACCATACACCAGATATACAATAAATAAAAAGCAAGAAATTAATTCACACCACCAGAGAAAATTACCTTCAATAAAAGCAAGACCAGAAGGAAGAAAAAACAAAAAACCACAAAACAACCAGAAAACAAATAATAAAATGGTAGGAGTAGTCCTTATTCATCAACCTTAATGAGTAATAATAACATTGAATGAGGCCGGGCGCGGTGGCTCAAGCCTGTAATCCCAGCACTTTGGGAGGCCGAGGCAGGTGGATCACGAGGTCAGGAGATCGAGACCATCCTGGCTAACATGGTGAAACCCCGTCTCTACTAAAAATACAAAAAACTAGCCGGGCGTGGTGGCGGGCGCCTATAGTCCCAGCTACTCGGAGGCTGAGGCGGGAGAATGGCGTGAACCTGGGAGGCGGAGCTTGCAGTGAGCCAAGATCGCGCCACTGCACTCCAGCCTGGGCGACACAGCGAGACTCCGTCTCAAAAAAAAAAAAAAAAAAAAAACATTGAATGTACATGAACTAAACTCTCCAATTAAAAGACATAGAGTGGCTGAATGAATTAAATAACAAGATCCAATGATCTGTTGCCTATAAGAAACATGCTTCACCTATAAAAATACACACAGATGGAAACTAAAGAGATTGAAAAGATCCTATATAAATAGAAACTGAAAAAGAGTAGGAGTAGCTACACTTACATGAGACAGAATAGGTTTCAAGACAAAAACTATAGGAAGAGACAAAGAAAGTCACTATATTATGATAAAGGAGTCAATTCAGCAAGAGAATATAACAATTGTAAAAATAAATGCACCTAACACTGGCACCCAGATATTGAAAGCAAATACTATTAAAGCTAAAGAGAGAGAAAGACCCCAATAAAATAATGGCTGGAGACTTCAAGACCCCACTTTCAGAACTGGACAAATCTTCCAGACAGAAAATCAACAAGGAAACATTGAACTTAATCTGTGTTATAGATCAAATGGACCTAATAGGTATTTACAGAACATTTCACCCAATGGCTGCGAAATACACATTCTTATCTTCAGCACATGGATAATAAGGGAAAGACCATAAGGTAGGTCACAAACAAATCTTAAAACATTCAAAAATGGAAATATCAAGCATTTTCTCTGACCACGTAGAATATAACTAGAAATCAATAACAAGAGAAATTTAGAAAACAACACCAACACATGGAAATTAAACAATATACTCCTAAATGACCGGTGGGTCAATGAAGAAATTAAAAAGGAAATTGAAACATTTCTTGAAACAAATAATAATGAACACACAACATACCAAAATATATGTGATACAGTGAAAACTATAAGATTATATTACCTATAATATAATATATATTACCTTATACGGTGATAAAATTTAACATCTTTTCATGATAAAAACCATAAAGAAAAGAAAAAAACCTGGATGTAGGAGGAATATACTTCAACAAATCAAAGTGATATATGACACACCCACAACTAGTATACTGAATGAGGGAAAACTGAAAGTCTTCCTCTAAGATTGGGAACACAACAAAAATGCCCACTCTCACCACTGCTATTCAACACAGTACTAGAAGTCCTAGCTAGAGCAATCGGATAAAAGAAAGACATAAAGGGCATCGAAATTGAAAAGGAAGAAGTCAAATTATCCTGGCTTACAGGTAATATAATCTTATATTTGGAAAAGCCTAAAGATTCCACAAAAAAAACGTTTAATTAATTGGTAAACCAATTCAGTAAAGTTGCATGATGCAAAATCAACATACAGAAATCAGTAACATTTTTTATATGCCAACAGTGAACAATCTGAAAAAGAAATCAAGAAAGTAATCCCATTTACAATAGCTACAAACAAAATAAAATACCTAGAAATTAACTTAAAGAAGTAAAAGATCTCTACAATGAAACTATAAAACATTGATGCAAGAGATTGAAGAAGATACAAAAAATGCAAAAATATTTCATGTTCATAGGTTGGAAGAATCAATAGTGTCAACATGTCCATACTACCCTAAGCAATCTACAGATTTAATGCAATCACTATCAAAATACCAGTGACATTCTTCACAGAAATAGAAGAAAAATCCATAAAAAAAAAAGTTGTAGGAACAAACAAAAGACCTAGAACAGCCAAAACCATCCTAAGTAAAAGGAACAAAACTGGAGGAGTTGCATTACCTGACTTTAAATTATACTACAGAGCTGGCAGGGTGTAGTGGCTCACCCCTGTAATCCTAGCACTTTGGGAGGCTGAGGTGGGTGGATCACTTGAGGTCAGGAATTCAAGACCAGCCTTGTCAATGTGGTGCAACCCTGTCTCTATTAAAAATACAAAAATTAGCTGGGGGTGGTGGTGTGGGCCTGTAGTCCCAGCTACTCAGGAAGCTGAGGTAGGAAAATCACTTTTACCTGGGAGCGGGAGGTTGCAGTGAACCAAGATTAGCACCATTGTACTCCAGCCTGGGCAACAAAGGGAGACTTTGTCTAAAAAAAAAAAAAAAAAAAAAAAAAAAAAAAGACTACAGAGCTATAATAACCAAAGCAGCATGGTACTAGCATAAAAAGACATATAGATTAGTGAAACAGAATAGAAAACCCAGAGATAAATCCATACATCTATAGTGAACTTATTTTTGACAAAGGTGCCAATAGCATTAATGGGGGGAAAAGAACAGTCTTCAATAAATGGTGCTGGGAAAACTGGATATCCATATCCAAAAGAATGAAACTAGACTCCTATCTCTCACCATATACAAAAATCAAATTAAAATGAATTAAAGACTTAAATCTAAGACCTTAAGCTATGAAACTACTAAAAGCAATCACTTGCTAGGCACAGTTGTCTTACAACTGTAACCCCAGCACTTTGGGAGGCCGAGGCAGGTGGATCACCTGAGGTCAGGAGTTTGAGACCAGCCTGTCCAATATGGTGAAACCCCATCTCTACTAAAAATACAGAAAATTAGCCAGGCGTAGTGGTGTGCGCTTGTAATCCCAGCTACTCAGGAGGGTGAGGCAGAAGAATAGCTTGAACCCGAGAGGCAGAGGTTGCAGTGAGCTGAGATGGTACCACTGCACTCCAGTCTGGGTGACAGAGTGAGACTCCATCTCAAAACAAACAAACAAACAAACAAACAACAAAACATTGGAGAAGCTCTCCAGAACACTAGACTGGGCAAAGATTTCTTGAGTAATACCCCAAAAGCACAAGTGACCAAAGCAGAAATAGAGAAATGGGATCACATCAAGTCAAAAAGTTTCTGCATAGCAAAGGAAACAATCAACAAAGTGAAGAGAGAGCTCATAGAGTGGGAGGAAATGTTTGCAAACTAACCACCTGACAAGGGATTAATAGCCAGAATATATCAAGAGCTCAACTCTATGGGGAAAAAAATCTGATAATCTGATTTTTAAATGCGTAAAAAATTTGTGTAGACAATTTTTAAAAGAAGACAAACCAATGACAAACAGGTATATGAAAAAGTGCCCAACATCATTGATCACCAGAGAAATGCAAATCGAAACTAATAAAATGTTCCCTCACCCTAGTTAAAATGGCTTATATCCAAAAGTTAGATAATGACAAATGCTGGCAAGGATGCGGTGAAAAGGGAAATGTTGGTGGGAATGTAAATTAGTGCAACCACTATGAAGAATAGTTTGGATGTTCCTCAGAAAACTAAAAATAGAGTTACCATAGGATCTAGCAATCCCACTGCTAGGGATATACCTAAAAGAAAGAAAATCTGTATATCAAAGAGATATCTGCACTCCCATGTTTATTGCAGTACTATGCACAATAGCCAAGACTTGGAATCAACCTAAGTGTCCAGCAACAGATGAATGGATAAAGAAAATGTGGTACATATACACAATGGGACATTATTCTGCCATAAAAAGATGAGATTCTGTCATTTATTACAACATGAATGGAACTGGAGGTCATTATGTTAAGTAAAATAAGCCAAGCACAGAAAGACAAACTGCATATGCTCACATATTTGTGGGAGCTAAAAATTAAAATAATTGTATCCATGGAGATAGAAAGTAGCAAGATGGTTACCGGCTGCTGGGAAGGGTAGTAGAAGCATTGGGGTAAGTGAGGATGGTTAATGGTACAAAAAAAATTAGAAAGAATGAGTAACACCTAGTATTTGCTAGCAGAACAGGGTGAGTATAGTCAGACAATTTAATTATACGTTTAAAAATAAACGATTATAATTTGATTGTTTGTCACATAAAGGATAAATGCTTGAAGTGATAGATACCCCGTTTATCCTGGTGTGATTATTACCATTGCATGCCAGTATCAAAATACCTCATGTAGCCCATATATATACTTACTATGTACCCACCCACACACAAAAAAACTAAACACAAAAAAAGATATATCCCTTGTAAAGATGTGAGTCAAGCCAATGGAGCGGCTGAATGGCTCCCTGCTAAATATTCAAATGTCCCCTACCCTCTTGCAGTTAGATGAGGTCATGAAGCTGTTTGTGGCCAATGGGGTGTGAAGGAAAGTGATACGGTCACTGTTCTGTGGTGACCATAGAAGCTGTGTTTTGTTGTGAAGGAACTACAACCTGGAAGCAGCCTAGATGGCTGAGCTACCATAAGTATACCTGCCCTAAAGAGCCACTTTGATTTGTAGTGAACACACTGCCCCAGTGTGTTGAACCATGAATTTGTTTGTTTGGGCATAGCCTATCCTGATGAATAGGCAGGATGGGACTGGCAGTTGGGATGACCATCAGTATCGCCAGTTACCACCAGATTGAGCTCTGTGACGTCCCTAGTAGGCAAACCCTACCCATGCATGCACAGCCTTTCAATTTCTAACTTTTAAACATAAATGGACAGCAAAATATCACTGTAAGTAAATGTTCCCATATTAGACAGATTGACTATCAAAAGCAAACAAAAACAGATCTCAAAGGATATAGAAACAAAGCAGTGAGCAAAGGAAAATATCCAAAAGGATGTAGCTTATAACATTAAAGAAATATGAGGAGATGTTTTATTCCTGAAGCAAAAACAAGTTGCTAATAATAATAAAAAAAGGAATAATAAGTGAAAAGAGATCAAGGAAGAGCCTTTGGTAATAAAATTAAAGTAAAGCAGCTGAAATTAAAGTTCAATAAAAGGATTGGAAATAAAGTTAGAAAAATCTTCCAGAGAGTAATGGAAAACAGGGAAAAAAGAAGGTAAAGTTAGAGAAGAAAGTGAAAAAGTGAGATGTTAAAAGAGTGCTAAATCATCTCGTTGCAAAATAAAGTGTCAATAACAATAATATCTAAACTTGCTTAACTCAAGAATTTTTGGTATAAGTATATACTTTAGAAATAAGGTAGCCAGAGGAAATAATGTCATGTTTGAGAAGGAAAACTCAAGACAGGAAAAAGCAGGCAGAGGATGTCTATTTTTTTCATGAGAGGTTCTATTAGTGCTATTTAACTTTTAATATTAGGTAATGCATTAATTGGATAAAATAATAACTTTAAACAAATAAAAATTTCTTATTGCTATTTTCCTCTTACCCTGTTTTTCTCACCCATGCATGGCACTATTGACATGTTGAACCAGATGTTTCTTTGTTGTGAGGGCTGTCCTGTGTGGTGGAGGATGTTTAGCAGCGTTCCTGGTCACTAAGGGCTATATTCAGTGGCACCTGTCTTCTCCATCCATTTACATTAATAACAATTAAAAATCTCTTGAGACACTGTCAAATCCCCTGGGGGATAAAATTGAACCCTGGTTTGGGAACCACGGCTTTGAATCTACACAATACTGACTCTAAAAGCAAACAAAAACCAGAGGCACAAAAGCTCTCCAAGTGTCCATCAACATGTCAAAAACATTTAGAATTCACTTTGAATTGTAAAATTTCTTACGAGTCCGTAGGCTTTGAAATGTAGGTCTTAGCATCCATGTATTTAAATTTGTGATGTATTGTGTTGCAGGGGTAATGCTGTTTGACTGAAATTAAGATCTTAATACCCATTGTGTGCTTTGACTTTCATTTTAGCTATCGTGAATTGATGAGCAAATCTAACATAGGAGGCATCCTGTGCACACCCATGTCATTCAAATGTTGCTGAATAATAATCCAGTGTTCCAAAGGAAAGACCTAACTATGGATGGGATATAATTAAAAATAACAAGCTATGTATTCTGGTTACAACAGTAGCAAGTTTGGCTTTGTGTGTTTGGAGAAAGATCCTGGAGTTTTAACAGGACTCCTCTTGTGTCGATATTAATCAGTGCTCTTGTGGTCAGTCAGAAGTTGGACTGATGCTTTCATGTGGATAGAGTAACTCTGCCAGCTAAGAATAGAATAATAACACAGAGAAAGGATAATAATAGACACATTATTTTAATGGACACAGCCTTCCTTCTGGATAGCTTGTCAACCTTGGTTAAGGAGTCAGTAGGCTGATTTCTTTTTAATTTGGGCATATGACACCCAGGATTTCATTTCTTTGCATGGCTAATGACCTGGTCGAGGAACCAAATATCAAGTAGTGTGTTTGCATTCATGAAATTGAAAATAATGTTTTATCACTGTTTGGGGGCGTAGTTTCTTGTTCCACTTTCATAAAGTGTGATTTTTATAGCAAAGCAAGGGAGAGAGAGCCCTTAAAAAGAAGTCTTCCTAATGGTTAACTTATTATTTTAGGTTTTTAACATCATAGCAATTTAGAATTTCTTTGTACTTTATTTTATTTTATCTTCTGTCTTGCATAAGGGCATTTTCCTGTGTTTGGGTAACTGACCCATCTTTTCCCTTGGAAATGCGGATAGATTTTGCCTCTTTCCTTAGCAGCTAGACTTGAGGGTTTGATTTGCTCCAGGCACTTAAAAAAAAAACAGAAAAATTTTCTTTCTATTTGTTTTTTACTTTCCTTAGGCCTGTGGCATCTCTGTAGTGCTGTGCAGCAGATGGAGAAACGAAGCCTGCTGTTTCAGCTCATGAAAAGCTTACCTTAGTGATTCAAACTGGAGATCAAAGAACTTCATGGGTTTATAAGACAGACATATCAAGATCCAATCTTTTGGAATTGCCAATTTTTCATAAATCTACACAAAGGCAGCTTAGTCAAAGGCAATATATGCATCCTTTTCCATTAAAGAAGTAGCAGAATGTAATTTTCAGGAGCATAAAGACTATCCATTTTCATGAATGTAGATTTGTGTTCAGAAATGGAATTGCAAACTTATTCAAGAGCTTAACAAAGTAAGGCTACATTTGGTTAAATGAAAGCAAATAGTGGAGAACAATATTTTTCAAACATGTTATTCTTTCAGCTAACATGAGTAGCTAAGGAGTAGAAATGACAATTCTGCCTGTGAGTCAAATAAGCAAGCTTCTTAGGACATAAAGAGGTTAGAAGCTGAGATAAAAAGAAATTGATTTGGAAAATTGGAGAAATTCACAGTTAAGCAGTTAATTGGTAACTATTCCTGCTGCTAGCTTCTTCCATAAGAAAACCTACAGGTAGCATTCTATACCATATTGGCTCTTCTGGACTGATCAGACATGTGCGAGGTGTTGAATGAACTATTAATAAAAAAGCTCACCACATTTACATATGATCATCCTTGAAATGGAGATGACTAAACAATGGGAGTTGTTCAAAATGATTGAAACTTTGAAAAGAACCCACCTTTTGTAGTGATCCATCTAGTTCTTCAGGGAGTTAATAGGTAAAACAGGTATTCCCAAGCAGTCATTTGCTGGAGGAAATGTACTACTTCATCTTTATGTTCCTGGTTCTTACATTCAGCAAATTTTTATTAAGCATTTATTATGTTCCAAGTATCATGGCTGGTACTAGGAATACAGAGACTCAAATACACAGTTACTGACTTCAAGAAACTAATATTGTAGTGGAATGAAAGACATATTAACAGATATTTGTGTTACTATGTTAAGTGCTAAGATGGAGCCATACCTAAGTCAGGCTGAAGGAGATGTGTGGAGTCAGATAAAGGGTTTGAGAGAAGAAAATATATCAGACACATCTTAAAGGACCAGAGACATATAGTCTGCTGAGGAAGAGGAATCAGGCATTTCAGGAATTTGGGTCTAGGCTTTTCTCCACTTTGTGGCTCCTTGGAACTTAGGTTGGGGTTGAAGAAGAGTTATGAGATGTATTTCTATTGGTTTATGAGGAAGGGGTCTTGTCTTAGTCTGTTTTATGTTACTTATAATAGAATGCCTAAAACTGGGTAATTTTTATGACATAAAATTTGTTTCCTTATAGTTCTGGAGGCTTGAAAGTCCAAGGTCAAGAGGATGCAACTGGTAAGACCATTCTTGCTGGTGGGGATTCTCTGCAGAGTCCTGAGGTAGTGTGGGACATCACATGGTGAGGGGGCTGAGCATGCTAGATCAGGCCTCTTACTTTTCTTTTAAAGTCACCAGTCCCATTCCCATGATAAACCATTAAACCATTAGCCCATTGATTCATTATTGGATTAATCCATTCATGAAGGCAGAACCCTCATGATCCAATCACCTCTTAAAGGCTTCACCTCTCAATACTGGTACATTGGTGATTAAATTTCAACATGAATTTTGGAGGGGACAAATGTTCAAACTATAGCAGGTCTTTGAGGGAGCTTCTCTGGAGGCTATCTAATATGAATATATTTGGCTTTGACCTATGCCATTAGTTTATATCCTCAGGATTCTCTTCCTTGTATTAAAGACTAAGGGTTTTTTTTTTTTTTTTTTTTTTGGTTTTGGTTTGTGTTTGCATGGGTTTTGATTTATTTCCAAAAGAACAATCTCATATGACATAACTTGAAGCATATCATGGCAGTGAGGAAAACTTGTGTTGAAAGAATGACACAGCTAATTTATTTGATGAAGCAGTCAGAAAGATTAACAATTATTAGGCACTATTTAATGCATATGTTGACTGCTGCTTGCTTGTCCATTTGAAACCGGTCTTTAATCATAGATAGAAACTGAATTTGGCTATAGTTTCTAGTTGCTCTTGAATCATGGGCAGTGAGAGGCAATCTAGGACTTGAGTTAAAATACAAAATACTCTGACTTTTTTTGGATGGGCTATCTTTACAGGCTAAACAAATTTCAAATAATTCATGGAAAAATCACATTATAAATAACTTGCTAGAGAACTTCATATAAAATTAGCTTTATAAGCTTTTACCCCAAATTTTTTTTATAATCAAAGGAATAAAAAGTACGTTTTCAAGCAATAGAATCCAAATTTGTTTTGACTAAAGCTAGTGTAAATTTTTAGTACCAAAACAAGAACACATGCATTATCACAGCTTTTCCTCCATTATTATACAACAACTTTGTCACAAAGCCCAGATAGATTATTTCTGTAAGACCATAACATAAAATACCATTAGATGTTAAAGGCTTGCCAATTAAGGTTTATCTTTGCAACAGAGGCAGCAGACACACAACAAAAACATGCCATATCCATTTCCTATAATCTGAGGAACTAGCTAGCAGGAAATCAACTATATGAATGAAATTGTATATCTCCATCAGCAAATAATTCACTCAAACCTGGCTTTCTTCAAAGCCCTTTTTGTATTAGTTTTTTTTTGCATATTTACTAATAATAAGTATAGGAATGTAGTAAGTCAGTTGGAGAAAGGCTCTTGCCTTCCTTATTATGTGAGAAATGTGTATGATAAAAGTGGATGTACTCTGGACAAAGGACTCTCGCCTTCAGAATGCATACTAACTCAGAAAAGCTGTTCTGGAACTTTCAAATAAAATGACAACTAAGTATGTGGTTTAAGGCAAAACCTCTAAGTAATCTGAGATCGGCTGTGCTGTTATGGTTCCACTGGTATATAGATTTTTGTTTTCTGCTGTAAGTTACATTATTCACTTCAGCTCTAGCATGTAGGTCCATGGCTGAGGTCTGACAAGTGGGTATGGCCTTTGCATCACTGGGAAACACCCAGGGAAGGAAAGATGCAATAACTCATGTGGAAGGGGAACCTCTGCTTTAAAACAGGGCTACAGCTTCTGGTGCTGCCTTTGTGTGACTTTTTAAAAGATGTCTCCTCTGGGTAGGGCAGATTTTGGAGAGCAGAGTACAAGTTGAATTTCAGCCCTTACTCGTCCCGTCAACCTTACCTGGTTGGTAATGCTGCTTGAGTGGCTGGTGTTTTAAGAGGCTGTGAAGAGAAGCTTCCATGGTAGCTGCAGATGATCTGCAGAAAGCACTTGCCCTAGAATCTTAAGGTTTAAGTATAAGTTTTTTTTTTTTTGTTTTTTTTTTTTGAGATGGAGTCTCACTCTGTTGCCCAGGTTGGAATGCAGTGGCTCTATCTCGGCTCACTGCAAGCTCCGCCTCCCAGGTTCATGCCATTCTCCTGCCTCAGCCTCCTAAGTAGCTGGGACTACAGGCGCCTGCTACCACGCCCGGCTAATGTTTTTTGTATTTTTAGTAGAGACGGGGTTTCGCGTGTTAGCCAGGATGGCCTCAATTTCCTGACCTCATGATCTGCCCGCCTTGGCCTCCCAAAGTGCTGGAATTACAGGTGTGAGCCACCGAGCCCAGCCCAAGTATAAGGTTTTTATGTCTGCTTTTTCCTCTTTTACCTTGTGCCTAGGATAAAACCCAGCTCAATAAATATTTGATCTGTAAATGTGACTGATTAGTTGACAAATGCGTTAGAAGAATTGTTACTGGTGGTATCTCCCAAATACATTTAGGGAATGGTGATGTTGTGATAAGGCAATCGAATTTTCTCTGTAGGTCTAGACCCCACAGTTTTACTCATTAGCTAGTCATAGTAAAATGTCCCTCATTAACATGGATGGCTTGCTACCCAACAGTTTCCTTTATCAGAAGAGGCTATATTAAGTACTTCAGTCTGTTCTTAATCATAGTACAGCCACATCACTATAGAGACATGAATATTCATCAAAAGTTCAAAGAGATGACAAAGTGTAAAAACACAGAGGGGCAGTGAGAAACCAAGAGAAGCAAAGAGGGGAAGAAAGTATTTGCAGAGATAGTCAGAGGCTCAGTAATTACACTTTTCTTCTTCTCATATTATTTTCCTTTCCATCCACAGGAGAATATATTTTCTGAGCAGGTATAAGGCTTTCTCCCCCTATTTTCAGCAAAGATGTTCCCTGCTAGCTTAGTACCTGGGTCATCAGAACAGACACTTGTCTGATGAAACAAGGCTCTCTTGTTTGGACAGATTATGTTAACTACAAACATATGCTTACCTGTGAAGAGTTTCCTAGGTATGGCCTAAAGCATCTTTCTTTTGAACATTTTTACTTTGCATTCAAACTGTGTTCTGATTTTGTGCCAAAAAATGTCGTGCAATTCCCTTCTTACCAGAAACCAGAGGTAACATTCTTAGTTTGGAACCGTGTGTCCCTTCTTTTCTTGTGCTTCTTGTTATCAGCTGTACTCAATGTTTTGACTCCATTGGTGAATCAGATGCATAAGAAATTTCATGCTGAGCTTCTTCCCCCTCTACTGCTGATTCAGAAACACTTCTCTTTTTGCCACGAAGACAGAGATGAAATGCCAGCAGTATTTTCACTTTCTTCCATCATCCACCTCTCTTTCTAAGAAATTTCTAAATGTTGACTTCCAAATTTGTGGGCCTTCATGGCAGTTATTTTTGTCCATGTGAAAACTGAACAGGAGCTAGAAATTTAGTAAATTTCATCATATGAAATGTTTTTTCATAAGGGCCCAAATTGCAGTTTTTCAGAATTTTACATGGTTATGGTGGTGGCAGGGGATAGGAGGCAAAGAAGGGCAAGAAATGCTGTTAAATCTGCCTAGGCTCCGTATGATCTTCATGAAAACAGTATTTATTCAGCTTAATCTGGGAATAGACAGCAGGTGCTGCAAAGAACAGGGTACATTGAAAGCTGTTTTATTTTTCTTTGTCAAGTATTTTCTCATTCTTGAATGTGATCTCAATTAAGAAAGAGTTGCAAATTAACGGCTCAGCCTTTCATCATCTTGGTTTCTTGGTATAGGGCTGTAGAGAGGTGATGCTTCCTGTGAAAGAAATTGTGCTCAAAAGTACTTGAGGGAGTGAGTGGCACATAGCTTGGGAACCCTATTTACTAGACCAGTGAAGGGAGGCTTAAGTCCCATCTGGCTAATCAGCAATTTATTTTCACAGCAGAGGGAATTCTAGCAAACTGTGTTTAGGCAAAGAAATAATAATGGCTTGGGGTGAGGCTATTAAGTCTCCAGCTATAACATTTGAGATTTAATAATGACTTGGCACTTTTCTATAGTGAAATACCATGCTGACCAGCTTACATCAGCATGGATGTTTGCCTTCATTAGTTTCATGGCTGTCAAGACTGTGACTTGTAAATTTTCACCCTTCACCTTCATGTAAAAGGCCACGTACTCATGGTTACAAAGAGCACAGGAAATCATTTATTTTCCAGAAGGTTTAAGCAATTGGAATATTGGACTCAATATTTTTCTTTTGAACTATGTCTGTTCTTCTGACTGTGTAACTAGATACAAAAATAAAGAAGAGGAGAATGAGCTTTACCTGAGGCAAAAATGGTAAAGTAAAGCAGTAGTTAGCTTAGAAAAAGAGTGATTAGAAGCTGAAAAGCTAAGATCAAGAGCATAAGGACAATTGGATTTCAGACATTAATTTTATTATTTTTAATTAAAGCATAAAGAAATCAACCTTATTCTCATACATTAGATACCATATTTGCTCTTAGCCAAAGACTGAGAAGCAACCAGTCTCATATATTAGAAAGCCATCCATATTTATGGGAGGCTGATTTAGAAATATATAATAATATTATTTTCCTCTTGCATGAGGACTCTCATTTCAGAAGAGGATGACCAACAAATATCAGAAAATAAATATCAGTGAGCTATTTCTGAGATTTTGCCTGAGCTTTGTGTGTACAATATATAGATATTAGCAAAATTTTGTTCTTTTGATGCTTTCTCTAGGAAAGAGTTTATAATTATACCATTTGCAAGATGCAAATCAGTAGTTGTGTTTGAAGAATTTTTTTTCTCTGAAGCAAGAAGTATGACTTATTAAAAAAAAATACACCTAGGATTGCAGTCATAAGCTTGTAAGAAAGCTTACACAAAGCTAGGATGTGTTCAGAACAGGATGGGAATGGGAATACATGTGGAAGCTTGCCTGGGTGCTCAGCACTTCATAAAATGAATAAAACAATAGTAAATGTGATTTGGCAGTACATGGTCCAGTAACTGCAGGGCTCAAAAACAGTGTGAAACATTGCCTAATGATGAAAACTTCATTAGAAGTCAAGCTTTGTTGATTACAAATTAAGTGTTTTCCCATTCTGCAAACTTAAGTTTAGGACCTTGGCCAAGAGTCACAATAATTTTCTTTGAAACTTGGTCTCACTCCACTAGGCCAATCTGCTTTTTCTGCTGAAAATGTTCCAGAGGGAAGGTAGGAACAGCAGCATTACATGGAAAGGATACTGGACCAAAAATTTGAAAAGCTTGTCTTCTAGTTTTCAATGTGTTACTAACTAGGTATGTAAAGTTGGACATATAAACACTCCTTCCTGTTTGTTTACTAAATGGTAAAGTGGTCAGTATCCTTCCAGCAATAAAATTCTGAGATGATTGCCTATAGTCTCTCGAATCTTGGTGCAAGGGGAGGAGATGCATCTGAGCCCTGCTAACATGAAAACTTTGCCTCAGGGTCTGGTACTATGAGCTATCTTCTCATAGCTCAGAGCTACCCTATGAACTACCTTCTTTATCTGTGATATTATTGGCATTGGTGAGGAAGGGGAAAGAGGTTATTTTATTTTAACATATTTGGTGGATATAAGCGCCCGATTCTTACATTGTGTACTGGTGAAGCCTAGGCTTTTAGTGTACCCATCACTGAATAGTGAACATTGCACCCAATGGATAACTTTTCAGCCCTCATGCCCTGAGCTCACACTGTCTCATCTGCCCACCCTTTGTAGTCTTCAATGTCTATTATTACCTTCTTTATGTCCATGTATACCAATTGTTTAGCTCCCACTTATAAGTGAGAACATGTGTTTTCTGACTTTCTGTTTCTGCATTAATTCACTTAGGATAATGGTCTCCAGTTCCATCTATGTTGCTGCAAAATACATGATTTTATTTTTTTTTATGGCTCAGTAGTATTCCATAGTGTGTATATATATATGATGATGGACACTTAGGTTGGTTCCATATCTTTGCTATTGCGAATAGTGCTATGATAAACATATGAGAGCAGGAATCTTCTTGATATGATTTCTTTACCTTTGGGTAGATACCAATAGTGGAATTGCTGGATGAATTTTTAATTCTTTGGGAAATCTCCACACTGTTTTCCATAAAGGTTATACTAATATAAATTCCCACCCGTGGTGTATTCTTGGCAATATTTATTGTTTTTAGACTTTATAATAATGATGATTCTGACTAGTATAAGATGGTACCTTATTGTGGTTTTAATTTGCATTTTTCTGATTAGTAATTTTGAGCATTTTTTCATATGCTTGTTGGCTCCTTGTATGTCTTCTTTTAAAAAATGCCCATGTTCTTTGCTCACTTTTTAATGGGATTACTTGTTTTTTCCGTTTTGAGTTGTTTGAGTTCCTTGTAGATTCTGAATATTAGTCCTTTGTCAGATGCATAGTTTGCAAATATTTACTCCTATTCTGTAGATTGTTTACTCTGTTGATTGTTTCTTTTGCTGTGCAGAGGCTTTTTAGTTTAATTAAGTCCCATTTGTCTATATTTGTTTTTGTCGTGTTTGCTTTTGAGAATTTGGTCATAAATTCTTTGCTTAGGCTGATGTCCAGAAGAGTTTGTCCTAGGTTTTTTTCTAGGTTTTTTATTCTTGTAGGTCTCACACTTAGGTCTTTAATCTATCTTGAGTTAATTTTTGTATATGATGAAAGGTATGGATCCAGTTTCATTCTTCTGTATATGGGTATTGATAGAATTTGACTGTGTCCCTACCCAAATCTCATTTTGAATTGTAACTCCCACAATTCCCACGTGTTGTGGGAGGGACACAGTGGGAGATAATTAAACCATGGGGTGGTTCTTTCTTCTAATAATGAATAATTCTCATGAGATCTGATGGTTTTGAAAAGAGGAGTTCCCCTGCTCAAGCTCTCTCTCTCTTTGCCTGCCGCCATCCATGTAAAATGTGACTTGCTCCTTCTTGCCTTCTGCCATGATTGTGAGGCCTCTCCAGCCATGTGGGACTGTAAGTCCATTAAACCTCTCTTTCTTCTGAGTCTCAGGTATGTCTTCATTAACAGTGTGAAAACAGATTAATGCATGTATCCAATTTCCCTAGCACTATTTATTGAATGCAGTGACATTTCCCCAGTGTATATTTTTGTTGACTTTGTGGAAGATTTGTTGGTTGTAGGTATGTGACTTTATCTTTGAACACTCTGATCTGTTACATTGATCTGTGTATCTATTTTTATACCAGTATGATGTTGTTTTGGTCATTGTAGCCCTGTAACATTATTTGAAGTCCAGTAATGTGATGTCTACAGCTTTGTTCTTTTTGCTTAGGATTGATTTAGCTTTTTGGGCTCTTTTTTGGTTCTGTATGAATTTTAGGATTTTTTTCTAATTCTATGAAAACTGATGTTGGTAATTTGATAGGAATTGTATTGAGCCTGTTAATTGCTTTGGGCAGTATGTTTATTTTAAAAATATTGATTCTTCAAATCCATGAGTATGGAATGTTTATTCATTTGTTTGTATCACCTTCAATTTGTTTCATCAGTGTTTTGTAGTTCTTTTTGTATAGATCTTTCACCTCTTTGGTTAAATTTATTCCTAGGCATTTTAATTTTTTTTTGGTACCTATTATAAACGGGTTTGCTTTCTTGATTTGGTTGTTGGCTAGATTGTTATTGGTGTATAGAAATCCTATTGATTTCTCTTTATATAATATTGTATCCTAAAACTTTACTGAATTCACCTATCAACTCTGAGGTTTTTGGTATAGTCTTTAGGTTTTTCTAGATATATGACTATATTATCAGGGAACAGAGATAATTTAACTTCTGCTTTTCCAATTTGGATGACTTATTTTTTCTCTTGCCTAACTGTTCTGGCAAGAACTTATTGTACTTGTTGAATAAGAGTGATGAAAGTGAACATCCTTATCTTCTTGCAGTTCTTAGAGGGTGTTAAAGCAAAATAAATATGGCCTGAGAAGGATTCCATACTATATTTAAGTCCTTGTGGACAAACTGCAACCTAACTTAATAGGTAGACAAGATTAAAAACCTAACTTAGCCGTTCCAAGATGGCTGAATAGGAACAACTCCAGTCTGCAGCTCCTAGCATGATCAATGCAGAAGACGGGTGATTTCTGCATTTCCAACTGAGGTGCCTGGATCATCTCACTTGGACTGGTTGGACAGTGGGTGCAGCCCATGGAGGGTGAATTGAATCAGAGTGGGGCATTGCCTCACCTGGGAAGCACAAGGGGTCAGGGAATTTCCCTTTCCTAGCCAAGGGAAGCCGTGACAGACTGTACCTGGAAAAATGGGACACCTCCACCCAAATACTACACATTTCCCAAGGTCTTAGCAACTGGCAGACAAGGAGATTCTCTCCTGTGCCTGGCTTGCTGGCTCTTATGCCCATGGAGCCTTGCCCACTGCTAGTGCAGCAGTCTGAGATTGAACTGCGAGGCAGCAGCCTGGCTGGGGGAGGGGCATCCTACTCAGGCTTGAGTAGGAAAACAAAGTGGCTGGGACACTTGATCTGGGTGGACCCACTGCAGCTCAGCAAGGCCTACTGCCTCTATAGACTCCACCTCTGTGGACAGGGCATAGCAGGACAAAAGGCAGCAGACAACTTCTACAGACTTAAACATCCCTGTCTGATAGCTTTGAAGAGAGCAGTGGTTCTTCCAGTGTGGCGTTTGAGCTCTGAGAATGGACATACTGCCTCCTCAAGTGGGTCCCTGACCCCCATGTAGCCTCACTGGGAGGTGCTTCCTAGTAGGGGCCGACAGACACCTCATACAGATGGGTGACCCTCTGGGATGAAGCTTCCAGATGAAGGATCAGGCAGCAATATTTTCTGTTCTGCAACATTTGCTGTTCTGCAGCCTCTGCTGGTGATACCCAGGCAAACAGGGTCTGGAGTGGACCTCCAGCAAACTCCAACAGACATGCAGCTGAGGGACCTGACTGTTAGAAGGAAAACTAAAAAACAGAAAGGAATAGCAGTAACATCAACAAAAAGGACATTCACACCAAAACCCCCTCTGTAGGTCACCAGCATCAAAGACCAAAGGTAGATAAAACCACAAAGATGGGGAGAAACCAGAGCAGAAAAGCTGAAAATTCTAAAAACCAGAGCACCTCTTCTCCTCCAAAGAATCGCAGCTCCTTGCCAGCAATGGAACAAAGCTGAATGGAGAATGACTTGACGAGTTGACAGAAGTAGGCTTCAGAAGGTAGGTAATAACAAACTTCTCCGAGCTAAAGGAATTTGTTCGAACCCATCGCAAGGAACCTAAAAACCTTGAAAAAAGATTAGAAGAATGGCTAACTAGAATAAACAGTGTAGAGAAGACCTTAAATGACCTGATGGAGTTGAAAACCATGGCACAAGAACTTCATGATGCATGCATAAGCTTCAGTAGCTGATTCGATCAAGCAGAAGAAAGGCTATCAGTGATTGAAGATCAAATGAATGAAATAAAGTGAGAAGACAAGGTTAGAGAAAAAAGAGTAAAAATAAATGAACAAAGCCTCCAAGAAATGTGGGACTATGTGAAAAGACCAAATCCACATGTGATAGGTGTACCTGAAAGTGATGGGGAGAATGGAACCAAATGGGAAAACATTCTTCAGGATATTATCCAGGAGAACTTCCCCAACCTATCAAGGCAGGCCAACATTCAAATTCAGGAGATACAGAGAACACCACAAAGATACTCCTCGAGAAGAGCAACCCCAAAACAGATAATTTTCAGATTCACCAACGTTGAAATGAAGGAAAAAATGTTAAGGGCAGCCAGAGAGAAAGGACAGGTTGCCCACAAAGGGAAGCCCATTAGACTAACAGCTGATCTCTTGGCAGAAACCCTACAAGCCAGAAGAGAGTGGGGGCCAGTATTCAACATTCTTAAAGAAAATAATTTTCAACCCAGAATTTCATATCCAGCCAAACTAAGCTTCATAAGTGAAGGAGAAATAAAATCCTTTACAGACAAGCAAATGCTGAGAGATTTTCTCACCACCAGCCCTGCCCTATAAGAACTCTTGAAGGAAGCACTTAACATGGAAAGAAACAGCCAGTACCAGCCATTGCAAAAACATGCCAAATTGTAAAGACCATCGATGCTATGAAGAAACTGCATAAACTAATGAGCCAAATAACCAGCTAGCGTCATAATGAAAGGATCAAATTCACACATAACAAAATTAGCTGTAAATATAAATGGGCAAAATCCCTCAATTAAGACACAGATTGACAAATTGGATAAAGAGTCAAGACCCATCAGAATGCTGTATTCAGGAGACCATCTCATGTGCAGAGACACACATAGCCTCAAAATAAAGGGATGCAGGAAGATCAACCAAGAAAATGGAAAAAAAAAAAAAAAGCAGGGGTTGCAATCCTAGACTCTGATAAAACATACTTTAAACCAACAAAGATCAAAAGAGACAAAGAAGGTCATTACATAATGTAAAGGGATCAATTCAACAAGAAGAGCTAACTATCCTAAATATATATGCACCCAATATAGGACCACCCAGACTCATAAAGCAAGTGCTTAGAGACCTACAAAGAGATTTAGACTCTCATACAACAATAATGGAAGACTTTAACACCCCACTGTCAATATTAGACAGATTAATGAGACAGAAGTTTAATAAGGATATCCAGGACTTGAACTCAGCTCTGCACCAAGCAGACCTAATAGATATCTACAAAACTCTCCACCCCAAATCAACAGAATATACATTCTTCTCAGCACCACATCACACTTATTCCAAAATTGACCACATAATTGGAAGTAAAGTAATCCTCAGCAAATGTAAAAGAACAGAAATCATAACAAATTGTCTCTCAGACCACAGTGCAATCAAACTAGAACTCAGGATTAAGAAAGTCACTCAAAACTGCACAACTACATGGAAACTGACAACCTGCTCCTGAATGACTACTGGGTACATAACGAAATGAAGGCAGAAATAAAGATGTTCTTTGAAACCAATGACAACAAAGACACAATGTACCAGAATCTCTGGGACACATTTAAAGCAGTGTGTAGAGGGAAATTTATAGCACTAAATGCCCACAAGAGAAAGCAGGAAAGATCTAAAATCGACACCCTAACATCACAATTAAAAGAACTAGAGAAGCAAGAGCAAACACATTCAAAAGCTAGCAGAAGGCAAGAAATAACTAATGTCATAGCAGAACTGAGAGAAAGAGACACAAAATCCTTTCAAAAAACCAACGAATCCAGGAGCTGGTGTTTTGAAAAGATCAACAAAGTTGATAGACCACTAGCAAGACTAATAAATAAGAAAAGAGAGAAGAATCAAATAGATGCAATAAAAAATGATAAAGGGGATATCACCACTGATCCCACAGAAATAAAAACTAACATCGGAGAATACTATAAACACCTCTATGCAAATAAACTAGAAAATCTAGAAGAAATGGATAAATTCTTGGACACTTACACTCTCCCAAGACTAAACCAGGAAGAAGCGAAATTTCTGAATAAACCAATAACAAGCTCTGAAATTGAGGCAATAATTAATAGCCTACCAGTCAAAAAAAGTCCAGGACTAGATGGATTCACAGCCAAATTCTACTAGGGGTAGAAAGAGAAGCTGGTACCATTCCTTCTGAAACTATTCCAATCAATAGAAAAAGAGGGAATCCTCCCTAACTCATTTCATGAGGCCAGCATCATCCTGATACCAAAGCCTGGCAGAGACACAACAAAAAAAAAGAGAATTTTACACCAATATCCCTGATGAACATCAATGTGAAAATCTTCAATAAAATGCTGGCAAACTGAATCCAGCAGCACATCAAAAAGCTTTTCCACCACGATCAACTTGGCTTCATCCCTGGGATGCAAGGCTGGTTCAACAATACACAAATCAATAAGCATAATCGATCACATAAACAGAACCAATGACAAAAACCACATGATTATCTCAATAGATGCAGAAAAGGCCTTTGACAAAATTCAACAGCCCTTCATGCTAAAAACTCTCAATAAACTAGATACTGATGGAACGTATCTCAAAATAATAAGAGCTATTTATGACAATCCCACAGCCAGTATCATACTGAATGGGCAAAAACTGGAAGCATTCCCTTGGAAAACCAGCACAAGTATGCCCTCTCTCACCACTCCTATTCAACATAGTGTTGGAAGTTCTGGCCAAGGCGATCAGATGGAGAAAGAAATAAAGGGTATTCAGTTAGGAAAAGAGGAAGTCAAATTGTCCCTGTTTGCAGATGACATGATTGTATATTTAGAAAACCCCATCATTTCAGCCCCAAATCTCCTTAAGCTGATAAGCAACTTCAGCAAAGTCTCAGGATACAAAGTCAATGTGCAAAAATCACAAGTATTCCTATACACCAATAACAGACAAACCAAGAGCCAAATCATGAGTGAACTCCCATTCACAATTGCTACAAAAGAGTAAAATACCTAGGAATTCAACTAACAAGGGATGTGAAGGACCTCTTCAAGGAGAACTACAAACCACTGCTCAACAAAATAGAACAGGGTGCAAACAAATGGAAGAACATTCCATGCTCATGGACAGAAAAAATCGATATTGTGAAAATGGCCATACTGCCCAAAGTAATTTATAGATTCAATGCCATCCCCATCAAACTACCAATGACTTTCTTCCATTCCACAGAATTGGAAAAAACAACTTTAAAGTTGTTTAAAAAAAGTAAAACAGCCTGCATTGCCAAGACAATCCTAAGCAAACAGAACGAACCTGGAGGCATCACACTGCCTGAATTTAAACTATGCTACAAGGCTACAGTAACCAAAACAGCATGGTACTGGCACCGAAACAGATATATAGACCAATGGAACAGAACAGAGGCCTCAGAAATAATACCACACATGTACAACCATGTGATCTTTGACAAATGTGACAAAAACAAGCAGATTGAGGAAAGGATTCCCTATTTAATAAATGGTGCTGGGAAAATTGGCTAGCCCTATGTAGAAAGCTGAAACTGGATCCCGTCCTTACACCTTGTATAAAAATTAGTTCAAGATGGATTAAAGAGTTAAATGTTAGACCTAAAACCATAAAAACCCTAGAAGAAAACCTAGGCAATACCATTCAGGACATAGGCATGGGCAAGGACTTCAGGACTAAAACACCAAAAGCAATGGCAACAAAAGCCAAAATAGACAAATGGGATCTAATTAAACTAAAGAGCTTCTGCGCAGCAAAAGAAACTACCATCAGAGTGAACAGGCAGCCTACAGAATGGGAGAAAATTTTTGCAATCTACTCATCTGACAAAGGGCTAATATCCAGATTGTGCAAAGAACTCAAACAGATTTACAAGAAAAAAAACCAACCCCATCAAAAAGTGGGCAAAGGATATGAACAGACATTTCTCAAAAGAAGACATTTATGCAGCCAACAGATACATGAAAAAATGTTCATCATCACTGGTCATCAGAGAAATGCAAATCAAAACCGCAGTGAGATACTGTCTCACACCAGTTAGAATGGTGATCATTAAAAAGTCAGGAAACAGCCAGGTGCAGTAGCTCATGCCTGTAATCCCAGCACTTTAGGGTGGATCATGAGGTCAGGAGATCAAGACCATCCTGACTAACATGGTGAAACCCCGTCTCTACTAAAAATACAAAAAATTAGCCGGGCATGGTGGTGGGCCCCTGTAGTCCCAACTACTCGGGGGGCTGAGGCTGGAGAATGGCATGAACCCAGGAGGCGGAGCTTGCAGTGAGCTGAGATGGCACCACTGCACTCCAGCCTGGACAACAGAGCAAGACTCCATCTAAAAAAAAAAAAAAAAAGAGAACAACAGATGCTGGAGAGGGTGTAGAGAAATAGGAACACTTTTACATTGTTGGGAGTGTAAATTAGTTCTACCATTGTGGAAGACAGTGTGGCAATTCCTCAAGGATCTAGAACTAGAAATACCATTTGACCCAGCAATCCCATTACTGGATATATACCCAAAGGATTATAAATCAGGCTACTATAAAGACACATACGCACATATGTTTATTGCAGTGCTATTCACAATAGCAAAGACTTGGAACCAACCCAAATGTCCATCAATGATAGACTGGATTAAGAAAATGTGGCACATGTACAACACAGAATACTATGCAGCCCCCCCCCCCAAAAAAAAGGATGAGTTCATGTCCTTTGCAGGGACATGGATGAAGCTGGAAACCATCAAACTATCACAAAGACAGGAAACTGAACACAGCATATTCTCACTCATAGGTGGGAAGTTAACAAAGAGAACACTTGGACACAGGATGGAGAACATCACACACTGGGGCCTGTCAGGGGGTTGGGGTGCTGGGGCAGGGATAGCATTAGGAGAAATACCTAATGTAAATGACGAGTTGATGGGTGCAGCAAACCAACATCGCACATGTATACCTATGCATCAAAGCTGCACATTGCGCACATGTACCCTAGAAGTTAAAGTATAATAATAATAATAATAATAATAAAACCTAATTAGAAGTGTGCACCTGTAACAACAGCTGAGTCTTGGCCAATCCTAGCTGCCATACTTCAACCACTCATAACTGCTGAGTGTTTAAACTGTGTTCCAATAAGGCAAATGCCGAGCTGTAACCAATTCAGTTGTTTCTGTACCTCTCTTCTGATTTCTGTATGTCACTTCCCTTTTTTTGTCTATAAATTTGTTTTTACCACGAGGCATTCCTGCAGTCTCTCTGAATCTGCTGTGATGCTGGGGGCTGCTTGATTCACGAATTATTCTTTGCTCAATTAAACTCCTTTAAATTTAAGTCAGCTGAAGTTTTTTTTTTTTTTAAACAGATGGTGTTAGAAGTGGGGTGTGAAGTAGAGCCTCTATAATTAACCCCAGGAGTGCTGAGTGAACAAGCAAGGTATCTGCTGCAGCTACTTGTGTCCTTTGATCTCTCAGCAGCTGGAGATCATGGTAAGTTCTCTCTCAGATTTCAGAGCTCCGTGGATTTGTGTTTTGAGCTCTCCAAGTTTCTTTGAGCAAATTTCTGTTCCAAACTGGATTTGGAAGTTGTGATAGATATTAGACAGGGTTCAGGATGGGATTTGATCCAGTAATTAACTGCTTTGGATCCAGTTACAGGCTGCTTACATCTGACTGGGTCAGAGATAAACTGGTAGTAAATGGTACTATTGCAGGGGCTGTAAAATTTGACTTTTGAAAATTCACAGGGATTTTTGTGTTCTACCCCTTTGTTTCCATTTTTCTTGCGTGGTTAGGTAGAAAAAAATCATTGGCTAAGTTCACTAAGGGAACCTGAAATCAAAGCCAATATTTGAGTTAAAAATGGAATCCTTAATTTTTGGAAAACTGAGTTCCTTCTGGCTTATACATTAGGCCCAAGGCAGCAAAGTCTTACAGAAATGGCAAAATGTTACTAAAGTTAACTTACAATGGAACGTTCCGAATGAACAACAATGCATTGAAGTGCATTTAAAAAAAAAAAAAGAAAAGAAAAGAAAAGAAAAAAGATGGCTCCCAAATTAGTCTCATCTAGGGATGCCAATTGATATGCATAAGCTTCTAAAAAGATTTCAATATTTTTATTTAAAGCACACATATTTTGCTCTGGCCAGAATGGAAAGTGTTAATTTGGTTACCACATGCCACCCCTTGGGCAGCACCTTGCAAAATTAAGAGGATTTTACCTGTGGTTCTGTGATTTTCCTTTGTGATGCAGCCTGGCTCTCAGTGGTTGCTAGGGCCACTCAGGTAAGAGGAACCCAAAAACCTGACATGCTGGCAAAAGGGTAAGAATTGCTTACCAGTTAGACTTCTGGTCTCTCTGTCTCTGCAAACCTGTTGAAAGAATAATAAAGATTCCTGTTTATATCCTCTGTAAAATTTTGATTAATTGAAAAAAAGCGTTTGTGAGGCTAGTCTCAAGCTGTAGCCAATCTGGCGTGCTTTGTGTCTTTCTGTATGGTTCTGTCATAAGGAGGAATACCTTAAGCTAGAGCATGGGCTTAGGACCCCATAAGCCTGCTGTTCAAGCCAGCCTGGCAAACTGATCAGTTGCAAACTTTGCTACACGTCTCTGAAAACACACACCCCCACCCCACACACCCCAAAACTGGATAGGTCTCCGTTTTGTTTTACGTCCTTGGGAGCTTGACTCTGTTACCACGTAGCGGTACTTTTGGTCTCTGCCATTTTACAGTGGTGGCCCAGGTTCAGTTCTGGCTTAGGGAATGAGTGCTCTGGTTGATGTCTGTGTGACCTTTACCTTTTGCGGATTCCCCTCCATGAACAACTTCTAGTTTCCCTTCTTATATCTTCCTTTCTCTGAGCTATGTTTAAAGATTCTAGATTTTGTAAAAACTGCTTACCACTTCTTTGAAAATACCTCGTACACTCGTGGTTAAGTCATAACCTTAATTGAGGCTTTTTGGTTTCACTTGTGAGGTTACTTTTGGTAAAGTTTAAAAGCCAGAAATATTGTCCACTTGGTGTGGCTAAAGTCAGGTAATAAGAGATTTAAAAAGACCTTTATAAAGAGTGTTATTGTTAAAAGTCAGCTTAATTAATAGTGGATATTCAATCTCTAACAATTTGGGACTCGTTGAGAAAAGCAGAGGAGGCACCATAGATCCTATTTTGAGAAAAACCCTCTGTTTTTGTCATGAAAACTTAGGAATTAAAAGTGGATATATCTTCCTCAAAATCTAAGACTCTGCTCTGTTTTGCATTGCATTATCTGATGTTTTTGACTTTTGGGAATATCACAAATTACTTTGTATTATAAGAGAGCTTTGGTGTGTAACAACTAAGTAGGAGATATACTTTTAAGGATAGCCAAATTGCAGAATGGGCAATGGCTTTGGGTTGCCATGCAATAAAATGCACAGTAAAAGCATTGCACTATCTTGTCACATAGCATTTTCCTTTTTGGGATCCAGGATGTGATGTAAAAATGGAACCCTTAATTTCTGAGATTTGTTTTTGTCTTCCAGCTGTGCCTGTTTATTAGGCCATAAAAACTGCATGCTTTAAAGAGAAATTTAGAAACTGGCAAATGAAAAAATCTTACAACTACTGGATCTTCTTCTGTCTATCTGAGTAGTTATATATGTGTCGTGTGTAATACTTATATAAAAGAGCTCTAATTAATTGAATTAAAGAAAAATAAGTGCTTGGATCAAATATTTTGTAAGAAAAATAAAAACTAGGCTGGGAGTGGTGGCTCACACCTGTAATCCTAGCACTTTTGGAGGCCAAGGTGGGTGGATTGCCTGAGCTCAGGAGTTTGAGACCAGCCTGGGCAACACAGTGAAACCCCATCTCTACTAAAATACAAAAAACTAACCAGGCGGGGTGGCGTGCACCTGTAATCCCAGCTACTCAGGAGGCTGAGACAGGAGACTCACTTGAACCTGGGAGGCGGAGGTTGCAGTGAGCTGATATTGTGTCATTGCACTCCAGCCTGGGCAACAGAGCAAGACTATGTCTCAAAAAAAAAAAAAAAAAAAAAAAAAAGAAAGAAAAATAAAAACTGTAATGCCTTTTAGTTATATAACTTTAGTAATCTTTTGGAAATAAAAATTTTAAAGATTATTGGCAAAAATAAAGACATTTGGTCTAAATTAGGCAGGTCAGATATTACGTTTACTAAGTGTTTTAAGATCATAAACTGCTTCTTTGACTTTTGAAAAATTTTCAATTTACCTACTTTGGAGATTCTAGATAAGGCTTTGAGACATGTGGAGAGCCATGGTCCTAGCTATGCTGGAAAAAGTCAGACCTTATCTGGTGTCCTAGGCTCCACACCTATTACCTAATTAAAATCCTTTACTTACCAAGATTTTTCACCAAAATTAAAAATTACTAAGAGTTACCATTATAACAAATGAGACCACTGAAAAAATAGTTCTGTATGCAAGGTGTGTGAGGAGACTGAAATGTGTTTTTTTGGTAAAGATTATAAGAAGGCATGGGAATATAAATTTTTGCCTAGTTTAGAGGGTTAAAGGATTATTTTAAATTAGATAAGGTAAAGCTAAAGGTTTAAACAAGTTGTAGAAAGTTTGTAAAGATCATTTGTGTAAAGAAACTGTGTAAACATATTGACTAAATTTAAAGGAATATTATTTGGTTTTTCTGTAAATTAAACATTAAAATAAAAGCGCAATAGGGTTTTTTCAAAGCACTAATCTTCTCTTTAACAAACATTTATAAAGGGTTATAAAAGATTTATAAGATTGAATCAATTTGTTTATAAGGTTTTATTAAGAATTGGGGTTGACATTAGTGATACACTGATGCAAGGGTGAAATTTAGCTTTCTCTTGAACACGATTTTCATGTAATACTAAAGGATAATGAAAGATTATTGTTTGCCTTTTGAATAAACTACTGAAAAAAGAAGGGAAAGAAAAGACACAGATTGTTTGGAAAGCTAAGTCCTCCCTCTATCAATGAGTAAAGGTTTTTGCCTTTTTAAAAATGTTCAAGTCATCATTTTGGCTAAATGAATGACTTATGGTAACCTGGAATTCTATTTCATAGAATCAAGTGTTTTAAACCTTTAACATATTTGATAGGCTTTCCAAAATCAAATTTCAGTTTCAAAATTGTCTTTTCTGACCTCTAACTTTGAGATCCTACAGAGGGCCCCTGAAGCATCCAAAAGAGAGATGAATAGGGCTATTTGACATGTTAAGTTCCATGGCTGAAGCATTGTCAAAATAAAAGATAATGATTAACTTTCTTCAGGTTGTATTTTCGTGTATGTCATCAATATGTTCCAAAACTGTATGAGATTTGTAAAATTCTAAGATATCTGAGTATATGCTATCAGTCATAATTATGGTTATATGTTAAGTTACCATAAACCATAGAAATAACCAAATTTCCTTATCAATTGTGTTTTTGACTATTACAATTTAAAGTCATTTCCACAGTTAATTGCTTAATGCTGATGCAGTTTCTGTAAACTTCACAAGCACACAAAATCCTCGAATATGGTATCTTTTAGGAGATTCATGAAAGGCTGGAAAGGATTGTGAAAAGCACTCTTGAAAACAAGTTTCTAATAACTTTAGAATCATATTATTTGAACTGGGTAATGAAAAGACTGACTGGGTTATAAAACTGCTAAACTAAGTAGAACAAAAATTAATTAAATACCAAGAAAATGCCTTGCCAGATTTTCATGCTAAATTAGCTGATACTAAAATTATTTAGATATACAATTTGAATGAACTCATGGTCTAAGTCAATTTATTTATGATAACCCATCAGTTATCAGTGCTATTCACCTAATTTGGAGAAGCAACCAGTATTCAAGAGGACGTAAGTCTAATGTTAATTAAGCATGGACTTATGGAGAACCAGGATGGCCACGTTGTTCTTCTTAAGTCCTTAAAGCTTTTGTTATTAAAGGTTCTGCATTCCTTGACTCATCATGGAAAAGATAAAATTAAAGGTCCAAATTAAATATATATTAGTGTGGTGACATCTAAAGTGCTAAAATAGTTTATGACCAATGTTGGTTTGTCAAACTCATACTCCTGGGAAGACAATCAAAGCTTCATGTACATTTGGCTACCTAATGGACCCTTTAAATATTTATAAAGGGATTTCATTCAATTGTCATTTTCAATGCATTTTTTTTCTGTTTATATAAAAGCTTTCCCATGTAAGAGGGCTGATATAATACAGTAAATTATTATGCTACAGTTCATAATCTCACAACTGAGAAGGGGGTCCCTTCATACTCTTGGAACTGTACACCCATTGGAACTCTTAAGGCAAAGCTAACCAGGGAAATTTCTGCCCAGAAGAAGATGGCATCCTTGATGTGAACAGCTTTTTCCAAGTTCACGGGTCAAGATTTTATTATTATGAAACTCTTATCTTTGGATATTTTTTCCTTGCTTATGCCTTTATGAACAACAGAAGTGAAAAGGGGATCTGTTATGTGCGCTTATTTACTTTTATTTATGAATGATTTTGCAGCCAGCCTTAATATATGGATAACTTTATCCTTTGATAAAGATGAAGGCTCAGTGTAGGTGAGAAACTTTAATGGTACATACATTGCCTCATAATCAGTCAGAAACAGAACAGTGGTTCACTTCTCTTATCCCATATTATGGTTAAAGAGAATATTGCCAGGAGGCCTTCACTCTTCTAGAAGGGCATAGTTTTTTTCCCCCCATGGTTGGAGTGAAAGAGGCAATGATTAAAAATGTCTCCCTTATGATAGGAACTATAGTAGATTCTACTGTAAAGGCTGTAGTTACACAACAGACTTTAAATTCTCTTGTGAAAATTATACTAAATAATAGAATTGGCTAAATGGAGAAGTATCTGTGCAGCTGCTGGCACTTATGGCCTATGGAGAAGACACTGGGTATTACAGAGATTCAGTTGTAGGGGATTAATGAAAAGACTACTTAATTAAGCAACTAGACTCTTTATCTAGCTCATTCTTTGATCTATTTGATTTTAGGTGGTTTGGTTTATGGGAACCCATGGTAAGGAGCATACTCCAAACTCTTGGTATTATCCTCCCAATAGTCATAATAGTAGTCTCCCTGGTGCACTGTATTCTCTTAAATGTTTTAAGTGTTTGCATTCAGCCATCTCTAGAATGCCAAATGGTCTCTCTTCAACTGGAATGACAAGAGCTGAAAGAAATGAGTGACTATGAGGACACTGTAGCCTGTGAATGACAACCTGAGACCAGAAACCCAAAATGATGGTAACTGAGAATGGCACTGAGTGACTAAATTTTGGTCACACTCTCACCTAAGTGAGAACCTGATGAAAAAGTTTTTTTTTTTTTTTTTTTTTTTTTTGAGTTGGAGTCTCACTTTGTCGCCCAGGCTGTAGTGCAGTGGCATGATCTCTGCTCACTGTAACCTCTGCCTCCTGGGTTCAAGCAATTCTCCTGCCTCAGCCTCCTGAGTAGTTGGGACTCCAGGGATGTGCCACCACACCCAGCTAATTTTTGTATTTTTAGCAGAGATGGGGTTTCACCATGTTGACCAGGCTGCTCTTGAACCCCTGACCTCAGGTGATCCTCCTGCTTTGGCCTCCCAAAGTGCTGGGATTACAGGGGTGAGCCATCATGCCCAGCCAAATTTTTTTTAAACAAAATTATGGAAGTCCATTGTTTTGGATTGAGCTCATGCACTAGGCCCCAAGAGACCAAACCAAACAAAAATGGAGGTGCTTTTGCTAAATATGACATAATCAAACTGACACTTTAAGTAAACTTGTAGATCCTAGAACAGACCAGTTTTTGTTTTTCTCCTGTAAACAGGATGCTTCAGCATAACGAGGTACCCTCTACTCAGTCCTTGTTCCTACCTTTGCAAAATTCACTGTTCTACTATTTCCAAGTGGGTTTCAAAACCAAAAAGTACAGTTATGATGGTAATATGACATCAATAATTGAAGTTTTCATCAATCTCTCAAAATTAAGAAAATGACCAAAAGGGGAGAACTGTTAAAGCAAACTAAATGTGGCCTGAGAATATACTTCTACGTTTGAGTCCTTCTGGATGAACTGCAGACTAACTTGATAGGTAGACGAGATTGAAAACCTAACTCTGGAGTATGCAACTGTAACAATAGCTGAGTCTTGGCCAATCCCAGCAGCCGTACTTCAACCACTCATACACTGCTGAGTGTTTAAACTGTGTTAAAATAAGGCAAATGCCGAGCTGTAACCAGTCCAGTTGTTTCTGAATCTCACTTCTGATTTCTGTATGTCACTTTCCTCTTTTCTGTCTATAAATTTATTTTTACCATGAGGCATCTCTGTAGTCTCTCCGAATCTGCTGTGATTCTGGGGGCTACCTGATTCACAAATCGTTCTTTCCTCAGTTAAACTCCTTTAAATTTAATTCAGTTGAAGTTTTTCTTTTAACAAGGGAATGCTTTCATTTTTTCCCCATTAAGTATGATGTTGGCTGTGGGTTTGTCATACATGACCTGTATTGTGTTGAGGTACATTCCTTCTATGCCTAGCTTGTTGAGAATTTTTATCATGAAGATGTGCTTAATTTAATCAAATCCTTTTTCTGTATTGAGATAATCATATGGTTTTTGTTTTTAATTCTGTTAATATATCATATTTATTGATTTGCGTATGTTGAACCATCCTTGCATTCCTGTGATGAATCCCACCTATTCATGGTATATTATCTTTTTGATGTGCTGTTGGATTTGGTTTGCTAGTATTCTGTTTAGGAATTTTACATATATGTTCATCAGGGATATTGGTCTGTGGTTTTCTTTTTTTATTGTGTACTTATCTGATTTTGGCATCAGGGAGGTACTGACACTGTAGAATGAGTTAAGGAGAATTCCCTCCTCCCTGATTTTTTGGAATAGTTTCAAGAGGATTGGTATTAATTCTTTGCATGTTTGATAGAATTTGGCTGTGAAATCATCTGGTCCTGGGCTTTTTTTTTTTTTTTTTTTTTTTTGGTTGAGAGGTTTTTATATTTCTGATTCAATCTCACTATTCATTATTGGTCTGTTCAGGAGTTCTATTTCTTCCTGTTTCAATCTTGGTAGGTTGTGTGTTTCCAGGAGTTTATCCATTTCATGTAGATTTTCTAGTTTGTGAGCTTATAATAGGAGGAGGAGAAGATTCTTACTGATAATTTAGGTACTGAAGGTGAAAGAATGTTAGGAATAAAATAAAATTGAGGAATATAAATGGTACAATGTTAAAAGAAGTCAGAGGAAACTTATGGGGAGATAGATTTTAAGACTTGAACAGGATGAAAATCAGACTTGGTGCCTGGCTGCCAAGCTGTAGTATTTTCCAGAAGCAGCTATGTTTCTCTGATTGAAACATGTGGAAATGTACCAAGGTGCATTTCCCTGATTGAAACACATGGAAATATACCCAGGAAACTCCTTACTGCTGAGATTTCACTGACAAACCCAAACCTCAGGATTATTTCAATATAACCACTAGGTGGCACTAATGGTACATTCTCCACATAAAGCTGCTATCAACTCGAAGGATCTCTTTCCTGTTGCTGAATTTACTCTGGGGTCACAGTAGGGGATCCTAGTTCTAATACCTCCTGGCTATACCATGAGTAAATGATTTAATACTAATATAACCCGTGTGTTCTTAGAGGAAATGACTTTTATTTTGAGTGTTCCTAGAGAATGTGACTTAAAAATTTATTGAGTACACTTCCCCTATATTTGTAAAATAATAACATAACTTTAAGTCAAGATTGGTCTGTGAGAAACTTACTTTTTTTTGTATGTGCTTTCAGATGGATGAGTATTGTAGATGGTTTTGTTTTGTTTTGTTTTGTTTTGTTTTTGCCTGCAGTATCTCCACAGGAGAAGAAGAGAATCTCTTAGGTTAATCCCTCAGGGGCAGATTTCTTGGCATTTAGTTGATTTTTAATTATACTATGGTACAAGGACTTGACTGAACACCTTTTAAGGTATTATGGCTGGTATTGTCTTTGAAACAATTTTCCTATATTTTATCTCACTGCCTACTCAAGCAAGCAGTCAATTTTGGGCTCATTGCTTCAGAGGAGGGATATAGCAGGACAGGAAATAGATACATGTTGTGAATGTCTCTGAGTATTGTGTTTCAAAATTCTAAATCTTAATGTGAAGAGGATTTATGGGACTAGAACAAGTGCTGATCAGAAGCTGGGAAGACATCAAGGTTATATACCATGTCCCATACTAGAAAGAACTTCCTTCAGGGTGGGAAGTAAAAAGGGATAGAGGCCTATGGGACCAGGGAAAAGAGGGACCTGGGGCAAGAAGGACCTAGGGCTTGCTTCCAGTGCCATTAGGGTGGCTGCAAAATCCTCCAGAGGAAATGGGAATCCTCTGGCATTCTATAACGTTTCTCTCCCAAAGTTGTTTATGGAAATGGCAGAGAGCCATAAAAACTGAAGAGGCTTGGCCATCAGAGATAATGGATGTCACAGTAACAACCCACCTGTGTGGACTGGGCCATTCCTTATTAATCACTACCCCCACAAACTCCAGTGCCTTGGCACTTCATATAAATTTGGGAAATGGTAAGACTAACATCAAGTATTTTCTATTACTCCATGTCCTGGGGGCTTGGGATAAAAGTTGTTGTAGAAAAGAAATGTATTTTTCTTGTGCATCTGAATAGGTGGACTGGGTTTTATTCTTCCTCTGCTGAGAGGTCTTTTTTCTGTTTAGTTTAGTATCCTGGAATTCTGATTTTTCCCAGCATGGCTGAGACACCACCATCTCCTTTGAATGCTTTTGCTCAGTGGGGTTGAAAATGATCTTTTCTTTGGATCTTTTGAAACACGAAAATTGCCTTATTGGATACTTCTCCATCCTAACTTGAATTGTGGTTACTCAAGAACATGGCATCACAGCAAGGATCATAGTATATGCATGGTTGAAATTTCCATGGCATTTAATATAATATGTAATGAATTGATATTTGCTAATGTCAGGGAGTAAGTACAGTAGTATAGTCATATTAATAGTAGTTTGAAGTGAAGCAGAGGATTCACATGGAGCTACATTGGGCTAAAATCTCATGCATTTAAAAATTCTTCAATGGATTGTTAGGTTCTGGGAGATTTTCTTTTTCTTTCTTCTCTTTGATGTTCTAACTACAAATATAAATGCCACTGCAATTAAGGTCAGGAATATTTACCATGACATCATACTCTGTTATCACTGAGAAATTAAGGTTGCATAGAATCTATATAATATCTGAAAGACATAATTTTCTTTTCTTTAAAAAATATGTTGATCAATTTTATAAAATGATGAAGGATTGTTGAAAAAAATTGTAATATAGAAAAGTATGGCAAGAAATGTAAAAATCACCTGATATCATTTCAAAAGAAGGCGATTACTATTAACATTTATGGGGGGAGGGCGTGCCCAAGATGACCAAATAGGAACAACTCCAGCCTCTAGCTCCCAGCGTGAGCGACACAGAAGACAGGTGATTTCTGCATTTTCAACTGAGGTACCAGGTTCATCTCACTGGGGCGTGTCATGTTGGACAGTTGGCACTGGTCCGTGGGTGCAGCCCGACTAGTGAGAGCTGAAGCAGGGCGAGGCATCACCTCACCTGGGAAACACAAGGGGGAAGGGAATTCCTTTTCCTAGCCAAAGGAAATTGAGACACACAACACCTGGAAAATCGGGCAACTCCCACCCTAATACTGCACTTTACCAAGGGTCTTAGCAAACGGCACACCAAGAGATTATATCCCACACCTGGCCCAGAGGGTCCCACGCCCATGGAGCCTCCCTCATTGCTAGCACAGCAGTCTGAGATCTAACTGCAAGGCAGCAGTGAGGCTGGGGGAGGGGCGCCCGCCATTGCTGAGGCTTAAGTTGGTAAACAAAGCCACTGGGAAGCTCGAATTGGGTGGAGCCCACCACAGCTCAAGGAGGCCAGCCTGCCTCTGTAGACTCCTCCTCTAGGGACAGGACATAGCTAAACAGAAAGCAGCAGAAACCTCAGCAGAGGTAAATGCCTCTGTCTGACAACTTTGAAGAGAGCAGTGGATCTCCCAGCACGGAGGTTGAGATCTGAGAACGGACAGACTGCCTGCTCAAGTGGGTCCCTGACCCCTGAGTAGCCTAACTGGGAGACATCCCCCACTAGGTGCAGACTGACACCTCACACCTCACACGGCAGGGTACACCCCTGAGACGAAGCTTCCAGAGCGAGAATCAGACAGCAGCACTCACTGTTCAGAAATATTCTATCTTCTGCAGCCTCCGCTGCTGATACCCAGGCAAACAGGGTCTGGAGTGGACCTCAAGCAAACTCTAACAGACCTACAGCTGAGGGTCCTGACTGTTAGAAGGAGAACTAACAAACAGAAAGGATACCCACACCAAAACCCCATCAGTATGTCACCATCATCAAAGACCAAAGGCAGATAAAACCACAAAGATGGGGAAAAAGCAGTGCAGAAAAGCTGGAAATTCAAAAAATCAGAGTGCATCTCCCCCTCCAAAGGAACGCAGCTCATCACCAGCAACAGAACAAAGCTGGACAGAGAATGACTTTGACAAGTCGAGAGAAGAAGACTTCAGTCAGTCAGACTTCTCAGAACTAAAGGAGGAACTACGTAACCAGTGCAAAGAAACTAAAAACCTTGAAAAAAGATTTGATGAATGGCTAACTAGAATACCCAATGTAGAGAAGTCCTTAAAAGAACTGATAGAGATGAAAACCATAACACGAGAACTACGTGACAAATGCACAAGCTTCAGGAACTGACTCGATCAACAGGAAGAAAGAGTATCAGCGATTGAAGATCAAATGAATGAAATGAAGCGAGAAGAGAAGTGTAGAGAAAAAAGGGTAAAAAGAAATGAACAAAGCCTCCAAGAAATATGGAATTATGTGAAAAGACCAAATCTACGTCAGATTGGAGTGCCTGAAAGTGATGGTGAAAATGGAACCAAGTTGGAAAACACTCTGCAGGATATCATCCAGGAGAACTTTCCCAACCTAGTAAGGCAGGCCAACATTCAAATTCAGGAAATACAGAGAACGCCACAAAGATACTCCTCGAGAAGAGCAACTCCAAGACACATAATTGTCAGATTCACTGAAGTTGAAATGAAGGAAAAAATGTTAAGGGCAGCCAGAGAGAAAGGTTGGGTTAGCCACAAAGGGAAGCCCATTAGACTAACAGCAGATGTCTCAGCAAAAAGTCTCCAAGCCAGAAGAGAGTGGGAGCCAATATTCAACATTCTTAAAGAAAAGAATTTTTAACCCAGAATTTCATATCCAGTCAAACTGAGTTTCATAAGTGAAGGAGAAATAAAATCCTTTACAGACAAGCAAATGCTGAGAGATTTTGTCACCACCAGGCCTGCCCTACAAGAGATCCTGAAGGAAGCACTAAACATGGAAAGGAACAACAGATACCAGCCATTGCAAAAGCATGTCAAAATGTAAAGTCCATCGATGCTAGGAAGAAACTGCATCAACTAGTGAGCAAAATAACCAGCTAATATCATAATGACAGGACCAAGTTCAAGCATAATATTAACCTTAAATGTAAATGGACTAAATGGTCCAATTAAAAGACACAGACTGGCAAATCGATAAAGAGTCAAGACCCATCAGTTTGCTGTATTCAGGAGACCCATCTCATATGCAGGGACACACATAGGCTCAAAATAAAGGGATGGAGGAAGATCTACCAAGCAAATGGAAAACAAAGAAAAAGCAGGGGTTGCAATCCTAGTCTCTGATAAAACAGACTTTAAACCATCAAATATCAAAAGAGACAAGGCCATTACGTAATGGTAAAGTGATCAATTCATCAGGAAGAGCTAACTATCCTAAATATATATGCACCTAATACAGGAGAACCCAGATTCATAAAGTAAGTCCTTAGAGACTTACAAAGAGACTTAGACTCCCATAAAATAATCATGGGAGACTTTAACACCCCACTGTCAACATTAGACAGATCAACGAGACAGAAAGTTAACAAGGATATCCAAGAATTGAACTCAACTCTGCACCAAGTGGACCTAATAGACATCTACAGAACTCTCCCACCCCAAATCAACAGAATATACATTCTTCTCAGCACCGCATCACACTTATTACAAAATTGCCCACATAGTTGGAAGTAAAGCACTCCTCAGCAAATGTAAAAGGACAGAAATTATAACAAACTGTCTCTCAGACCACAGTGCAATCAAAATAGAACTCAGGACTAAGAAACTCAATCAAAACCGCTCAACTACATGGAAACTGAACAACCTGCTCCTGAATGACTACTGGGTCATAATGAAATGAAGGCAGAAATAAAGATGTTCTTTGAAACCAATGAGAACAAAGATACAACATACCAGAATCTCTGGGACACATTTAAAGCAGTGTGTAGCGGGAAATTCATAGCAGTAAATGCCCACAAGAGAAAGCAGGAAAGATCTAAAATGGACACCCTAACATCACAATGAAAAGAACTAGAGAAGCAAGAGCAAACACATTCAAAAGCTAGCAGAAGGCAAGAAATAACTAAGATCAGAGCAGAACTGAAGGAGACAGAGACACAAAAAACCCTCCAAAAAAATCAGTGAATCCAGGAGCTGGTTTTTTGAAAAGATCAACAAAATTGATAGACTGCTAGCAGGACTAATAAAGAAGAAAAGAGAGAAGAATCAAGTAGACGCAATAGAAAATGATAAAGAGGATGTCACCACTGATCCCACGGAGATACAAACTACCATGAGAGAATAACTATAAACACCTCTATGCAAATAAACTAGAAAATCTAGAAGAAATGGATAAATTCCTGGACACATACACCCTCCCAAGACTAAACCAGGAAGAAGTGGAATTTCTGAATAGACCAGTAACAGGCTCTGAAATTGAGGCAATAATTAAGAGCCTACCAACCAAAAAATGTCCAGGACCAGACAGATTCACAGTCGAATTCTACCAGAGATACACAGAGAAGCTGGTACCATTCCTTCTGAAACTATTCTGATCAATAGAAAAAGAGGGAATCCTCCCTAACTCATTTCATGAGGCCAGCATCATCCTGATACCAAAGCCTGGCAGAGACACAACAAAAAAAGAGAATTTTACACCAATATCCCTGATGAACATCGATGCAAAAAATCTCCATAAAATGCTGGCAAACTGAATCCAGCAGCACATCAAAAAGCTTATCCACCATGATCAAGTGGGCTTCATCCCTGGGATGCAAGGCTGCTTCAACATATGCAAATCAATAAATGTAATCCAGCATATAAACAGAACCAAAGACAAAAACCACATGATTATCTCAATAGATGCAGAAAAGGCCTTTGACAAAATTCAACAGCCCTTCATGCTGAAAACTCTCAATAAATTAGGTATTGATGGATCATATCTCAAAATAATAAGAGCTATTTATGACAAACCCACAACCAATATCATAGTGAATGGGCAAAAACTGGAAGCATTCCCTTTGAAAACGGGCACAAGACAGGGATGCCCTCTCTCACCACTCCTATTCAACATAGTGTTGGAAGTTCTGGCTAGGGCAATCAGGCAAGAGAAAGAAATAAAGGGTATTCAATTAGGAAAAGAGGAAGTCAAATTGTCCCTGTTTGCAGATGACATGATTATATATTTAGAAAACCCCATTGTCTCAACCCAAAATCTCCTTAAGCTGATAAGCAACTTCAGCAACGTCTCAGGATACAAAATCAATGTGCAAAAATCACAAGCATTCTTATACACCAGTAACAGACAAACACAGAGCCAAATCATGAATGAACTCCCATTCACAATCGCTTCAAAGAGAATAAAATACCTAGGAATCCAACTTACAAGGGATGTAAAGGACCTCTTCAAGGACAACTACAAACCACTGCTCAGTGAAATCAAAGAGGACACAAACAAATGGAAGAACATACTATGCTCATGGATAGGAAGAATCAATATTGTGAAAATGGCCATACTGCCCAAGATAATTTATAGATTCAATGCCATCCCCATTAAGCTACCAATGACTTTCTTCACAGGATTGGAAAAAACTCCTTTAAAGTTCATATGGAACCAAAAAAGACCCTACATTGCCAAGTCGATCCTAAGCCAAAAGAGCAAGGCTGGATAATAACAATAAAACAGATTTTTCTGGGTAGAGGATACAAAATTTGCAGCCTTTTTTTGGGAAAAGATCAGAGCCCCTTTCAGTATCTAATGAATGCTACAAACCTAATCAGGTTTAGTAGCAGAGTTTATTGAAGGAAGGTAAAGTACATTTCTTTTTATTTTAAATTTCCAACTTTTATTTTAAGTTCAAGGTTACATATGTAGGTTTGTTACATAGGTAAATGTGTACCATGGTGATTTGCTGCACCGATCATCTCATCACCTAGGTATTAAGCCCAGTGTCCATTGGCTATTTTTCCTGGTGCTGTCCCCCCTTCTACTCCCCACCCTCTGACAGGCCCAGTGTGTGTTGTTTTCTCCCACATGTCCATGTGTTCTCATCATTTGGCTCCCACTAATAAGTAATAACACATGTATTTGGTTTTCTGTTCTTACATTAGTTTGTTGAGGATAATGGTCTGCAGCTCCATCCATGTCCCTGCAAATGACATGTTCTCATTTATGTACCGCATTTTTTTAAATCCAGTTTATCATTGATGGCCATTTAAGTTGATTCCATGTCTTTGCTATTGTGAACAGTGCTGCAATGAACATACATGTACATGAATCTTCATAATAGAATGGTTTATATTCTTTTTTTTTTTTTTGAGATGGAGTTTCACTCTTGTCGCCCAGGCTAGGGTGCAATGGCACGATCTCAGCTCACTGCAACCTCTGTCTTCTGGGTTCAAGCGATTCTACTGTCTCAGCCTCCCAAGTAGCTGGGATTACATATACCAACCACTATATCTGGCTAAGTTTTTTTTTTTGTTTTTTTTTTTGTTTGTTTTTTTTTTTTGAGATGGAGTCTGGCTGTGTCCCCCAGGCTGGAGTGCAGTGGCGCCATCTCGGCTCACTGCAAGCTCCATCTCCCGGGTTCACGCATTCTCCTGCCTCAGCCTCCTGAGTAGGTGGGACTACAGGTGCCCGCTACTGTGCCTGGCTAATTTTTTGTATTTTTAGTAGAGACGGGGTTTCACCATGGTCTCGATCTCCTAACCTTGTGATCTGCCTGCCTCGGCCTCCCAAAGTGCTGGGATTACAGGCATGAGCCACCACGCCCGGCCGTTTTTGTATTTTTAATAGAGAGGGTTTCACCATGTTGGCCAGGCTGGTCTCGAACTCCTGACCTCAGGTGATCTGCCTGCCTTGGCCTCCCAAAGTGCTGGGATTACAGGCATGAACCACTGTGCCCTGCCAGAATGGTTTATATTGTTTTACATATATGTCCAGTAATGAGACTGCTGGGTTGAATAGTATTTTTGCCTCTAGATCTTTGAGGAATTGCCACAGTGTCTTCCACAATGGTTGAACTAATTTACACTCACAATGACAGTGTATAACAATTTCTTTTTCTCCACAACCTCACCAGCATCTGTTTTTCGATTTTCTAATAGTAGCCATTCTAACTGGTGTGAAATGGTATCTCATTGTGGATTTTGATTTGCCTTTATCTAATGATCAGTGATGGTGAGCTTTTTTTCATATGATTCTTGGCCACATGTATGTCTTCTTTTAAAACATGCCTGTTCATGTCCTTTGCCTACTTTTAATTGGGTTTATATTTTTTTATATAAATTAGTTTAAGTTCTTTATAGATGCTGGACATTAGACCTTTGCCAGATGCATTCTTTTGCAGAAATTTTCTCCCACTCTGTAGGCTGTTTACTCTGTTGATAGTTTCTTTTGCTGTGCAGATGCTCTTTAGTTTAATTAGATCCCATTCATCAATTTTTGCTTTTGTTGCAATTGCTTTGGTGTCTTGGTCATAAAATCTTTGTCCATGCCTATATCCTGAATGGTATTGCCTCGGTTTTCTTCTAGGGTTTTTATAGTTTGAGGTTTTACATTTAAGTCTTTAATCCATATTGAGTTAATTTTTATATAAGGTGTAAGAAAGGGTCCAACTTCAGTTTTCTGCATATAGCTAGCCAGTTTTCCCAGCACCATTTACTAAATAGGGAATCCTTTTCCCATTGCTTTTGTCTGGTTTGTTGAAGATTAAATTGTTGTTGGTGTGTGGTCTTATTTCTGAGTTCTCTATCTTGTTCCATTGGTCTATATGTCTGTTGTTGTACTGGTACCATGATGTTTTAACCAAAACCACTGTAACCACTGTAGCATTGTGGTATAGTTTGAAGTTGGGTAGCCTGATTGCTTAGAATTATCTTGTCTATTTGGGCTCTTTCTTGTTTCCATATGAATCCTAAAGTAGTTTTTTCTAATTCTCTGAAGAATGTCAATGGTAGTTTAATGGGCATAGCATTGAATCTATAAATTACTTTGGGCAATATTGCCATTTTAATGATATTGATTCTTCCTATTCATGAGCATGGAATGTTTTTCCATTTGTTTGTGTCCTCTCTGATTTGTTTGAGCAGTGGTTTGTAGTTATCCTTGAAGATGTCCTTCACTTTCCTTGTTAGCTGTATTCCTAAATATTTTATTCTTTTTGTAGCAATTGTGAATGGGAGTTCATTCATGATTTGGCTTTCTTCTTGCCTGTTGTTGGTGTATAGGAATGCTAGTGATTTTTGCCTATTGACTTTTGTACCCTGAGACTTTGCTTAAGTTGCTTATCAGCTTAAGAAGCTTTGGGTCTGAGACTATGGGGTTTTCTAGATATAGGATCATGTTATCTGCAAACAAAGATAATTTGACTTCCTCTCTTCCTATTTGAATACCCTTTATTTGTTTCTCTTGCCTGTTTGTCCTGGCCAGAACTTCCAATACTATGTTAAATAGGAGTGGTAAGAGAGGGCATTCTTGTCTTGTGCCTGTTTTCAAGGGGAATGCTTCCAACTTTTGCCCATTCAGTATAACATTGGCTGTGGGTTTGGCATATATGGCTCTTATTATTTTTAGGCGTATTACTTCAATATCTAGTTTACTTGGAGTTTTTAAAATGAAGGGATGTTGAATTTTATCGAAGGCCTTTGTATCTATTGAGGTAATCATATGGTTTTTGTCTTTAGTTCTGTTTATGTAATGAATCACATTTATTAGTTTGTGTATGTTGAACTAACCTTGCATCCTGGGGATGAAACCAACTTGGTCATGTGGATAATCTTTCAGATGTGCTACTGGATTCAATTTGCCAGTATTTTATTGATATTTTTTGCATCGATGTTCGTCAGGGTTATTGGCCTGAAGTTTTCTTTCTTTTTTGTGTCTCTGCTAGGTTTTGGTAGCAGGCTGATGTTGGTCTCATATAATGAGTTATGGAAGAGTTCCTGTTTTTCAATTTTTTTGGAACAGTTTCAGTAGAAATAGTATTAGCTCTTCTTTGTACCTCTGGTAGAATTCAGCTGTACCTTTGTGTGATTCTGGGCTTTTTTTTTGGTTGGTAGGCTATTGATTGCAGCCTCAATTTCAGAATTAATTATTGGTCTATTCAGGGATTTAATTTATTCCTAGTTCAATTTTGGGAGGGTGTATCAGAATTTTCTAATTTATATACATAGATGTGTTTGTAATATTCTCTGATGGTTGTTCTTATTTCTGTGGGATCAGAGCTGATACCATTGATTTGTTTTATGCGACCACCGGAGCAGGCACCAGGGATGAGGCAAGTAGGCAAGGTGAAAAAAAACTTTATTAGCTAGCCAATGTGAAGGAGGAAAGGGCGAGGTTCACCGGTCTCCTGCAGTGGAGGCCGAGGAAGTCGCTCCAGCGTTCTCCGGCGAGGTTCCTAGGTCCGCATATGAGGAGGGGCCAAGGAAGTTCACGCCCATGTCTTCCAGGAGGGGCCTTTTATGGATGGGGCTTGAGGTGGGCAGGACAGGGGTGGGGGGTAAGGGCATCTTCATAGGCGTGGCTGGGTAAGTTTCGGTTTCTTTGTTTTGATGTCACAATGTGCAGGCGCAGACAATCGGTGTTTTTCCCAGGCGTGGGAGTTTTTCCCAGACGCGGGAAAGTTGCTGATGAAGAACCCGGAACTGCGCCATCTTGTTTATCTTCTTTACCTTCTTCCATCTTGTCCTTTCTCCCTCACCCGAACAATCATCCTTATCATTTTGATTGCATTTATTTGAATCTTCTCTCTTCTTTATTAGTCTAACTAGCAGTCTATCTATTTTATTATTATTATTTTTAAAAAACAGCTCGTGGATTTGTTGATTTTTTAAAGGGTTTTTCATGTCTCTATCTCTTTCAGTTCAGCTCTGATGTTGATTATTTCTTGTCTTCGCTAGCTTTGGGCTTTGTTTGCTCTTAGTTTTCTAGTACTTTTCATTTTTATGTTAGGTTGTTAACTTGAGATCTTTCTAGCTTCTTGATGTTGGCATTTTAGTGCTATGCATTTCCCTCTTAACACTGCTTTAGCTGCATCCCAGAGATTCTGGTATGTTGTATCTTTGTTCTCATCAGTTTCAAAAAAACTTCTTGATTTCTGCTTTGATTTCATTATTTAACCCCAAAGTGACTCAGGAGCAGGTTGTTCAATTTCCGTGTAGTTGTATGGTTTTGAGTAAATTTCTTAATCTTGAGTTCTAATTTGATTGTGCTGTGGTCTGAGAGTGTTATGATTTCAGTTCTTTTGCATTTGTTGAGGAGTGTTTTACTTATGATTATGTGATTGATTTTAGAGTAAGTGCTATGTGGCAGTGCAAGGAATGTATATTCTGTTATTTTTGGGTGGAGAGTTCTGTAGATGTTGATTAGGTCCACTTGATTCAGAGCTGAGTTCAGGTCCTGAATATCTTTGTTAATTTTTTCTCTTGATGATCTGTCTAATATTGTCAGTGGGGTGTTAAAGTCTCCCACTATTATTGTGTGGGAGTTGAAGTCTCTTAGACAGTCTCAAAGAACTTGCTTTATGAATCTGGGTGCTCCTCTACTGGGTGCATATATATTTTGGAGAGTTAGCTCTTCTTGTTGAATTGAACCCTTTACCATTATGTAATGCTGTTCTTTTTCTTTTTTGATCTTTGTTGGTTTAAAGTCTATTTTGTCAGAAACCAGGATTGAAACCCCTGCTTTTTTTCTGTTTTCCATTTGCTTGGTAGGTGTCCCCTCATCCCTTTATTTTGAGCCTATGTGTGTCTTTGCATGTGAGATGGGTCTCTTGAAGACGGCATACCAATGGTTCTTGGTTCTTTCTCTAGATTACCATTCTATGTCTTTTAACTGTGGCATTTAGCTGATTTACATTTAAAGTTAGTGTTTTATGTGGATTTCAAGAGAGGAGTGGGCTGGCCTGACTGAAAAGCAGCAGTAGCAGCAGCAGCAGCAAGGTTTAAAGAGGCAGTACACTCTGAAAGATGAGGCAGATTGGGCTGCATGAGAGAGTGAACCAGCAGCAGTTAGTGCTGGGGGACTCTATGAGAATCTTACATGATTATTTATGAAGGGGCATGAGGGGTGTCACTTGTAATCATGTTTTAGGTGGTTTCCTTGGACCTGCATGTTTTGTGGTTGTACATGCTAGTACACATGTTGTATGTCTCATTTGTATTTAAAATCTCCACCCAGGGTGTGTTTTTTACTATGATTATGAGTAAAAGGCTATTTACTCTAGGGTGAGTTACTGGGGGAGTGAGTATACTCATCAGCAGGGAAAGTCTCTACCATGGTTATCTCTGACTAGGGCCTGATAATTTCCTTCAGATCCAGAGGAGCCCAAACACAAGGTCACAAGTAGTTAGTGTAGCCATTGTCTTTCTCGTTGACTGTCAGTTGAGCAGCACTGACTATCAGTGGGAGGTGTCTTCAAGACTCTTCCTCAGGGGCTCTCTTGTCTGTTTGTTTCTGGCTGTGTGCCTTCTCTAACAATGTTACAACATCAAATTCAAAATGCAAGATAGACCAATAGATTTTAGTATAACAGAGCAGTTTATTGTTATGGTTTCAGATTCTGTATTGTAATTAATATTTGTTGAATCTTGGTGTACAATTATCTGGAAAGGCTTTTAGAATACTCTGCCCTTTTCCAACTATATGGATTTTATTCATGTAGGCTGGATTTATAGGCTAGATTTTATTCATATGCTTTAACATTAAACAACATTTTATAACTGATTGAATGCAGAAGCAAGTATGAGAATCCAGCTGTTTTTTATGAAGCCACATGCTAAAGACATTTTCGAAAATGTGAAACAAAATGCCACTGCTTTCACTCAATATATTTGTTTTGGAAAATAAAGTTATTTCTCATAAAAATATGTTATTACTTTGCTGTAAGTAAATTATTATTTAAAATGACTCAATGAACATGTGATTTCAAAACATCATTGTGTTCATTTCTAAATTACATATTAATACCTATAATCTACATAAATAAAAGATCTTTAAAGTTCTCAATAATTATTAAGAGTACAAAAGGGTCCTGAAACCACACAGTTTGGGACAACTGAGATGGAGAAAGATGAAACTTAACTGGGTTATCTGGAAAGGCTTGTCTGTGGAGGTGACATTTGAGTTGAGAATTGAATGATGAGAAAGAAGCAAGGTAAAGATTTAGGAGAAGAGCATTCCAGGCAATGAGTGGAGGTGGGGAGCAGGCAGTGAAAAAACTCTGAGTGAAAGAGTTTTGAGTGTTCCCAGGAATAAAGAAGCCAGTAGGACATCTGGTGAGAGTGTTGGGCCAGGATCAGGTCATCAGGGTCTTATGAATTGCAATAAGACTGAATATGTAATGGGATTCTATTTGAGAGGTATAGGTAGGGTAGCTATAAGATCTGACTTTCATCTTTAAAAGATCACTTTTTTAAAACCATATAAAAACTAGACTGTAGGTTTGGAGAGTAGAAGACGTATTTAAGTGTTAGAAAGCAGTTGCAGGCTGGGTGCTGTGGCTCACACTTGTAATCCCAGTACTTTGGGTGGGTGAAGCAGGTGTATTGCTTGAGTCCACTAGTTCTAGACATGACTGGGCAACATGGAAAAACTTCATCTCTACAAAAAATACAAAGACTAGCCAGTCCAAGGAGACTGCCTGAAACATGATTAAAAGTGACTATGGTGACCCACATCTGTAGTCCCAGCTACTTGGAGGCTAAGCAAAGATCATACCACCTCACTCCAGCTTGGGTGGCAGAGAAAGACTCTGTGTTGAAAAAAGATAGTGGTTGCAGTAGCTAGGAGAGAGGTAATGGGAACCTGTACTGTTTTAACAATGGAGATCAGATTTAGAATACACTTTTTTGAAGGTAGAAATGACATAATTAAATGTAGCTTGTGAGGGAACATTATAAAGTGGAGTTTGGTCAGAACAACTGGATGGATTATGGTGTCATTCATTGAAGACTGAGAGAGGTACAGTTTTAGCTGACAAGAGGAGGAATCAGGAACTCCGTTTTGTACTATTTCATAAGTACGCTTATTTCCACATTTAAAAAATGAGGATGCTGTGTTTGAAAGAGGTTATAAAACTTGTCAAAAGTCACAGGTCTATAAATGGTGGAGGCAGGATTTAACCCTAGGCAGTCCAATTTTAGAGGCTGCTCTCTCATCCATTAAGATAAAGAAAGATACTTTGGTTGTGGAAAGGTGACCTCAAGTGATCTTTAATGAGTGATAAAATATAAATCAGATCTTCCCTTCATTCCCCAGCTCATTAAATTTCTCCCTGACTTTCCACTGGCACAGAGAAGAAAATTTAGACTTGCAAGGTTTGGCTCCTGCTTGTCTTTCCAGCTTCACCTCCTACCACTCATCCTCTTGCCATGCTTCAAAACAATGGCCCTGCTTCTGTTCCTAGAATATGGCAAGCCCCTTCCTGGGGTAAGGGATATGCACATTGCTGTTGCCTCTGCCTGAAATGCTCTTTCCCCAGCAGTTTGCCTGACTGGCTCATTCTCACCTTTTAGGTCTCAGGTCAAAGTCACCTTTTCAGAGGGAACTTCCTTGACCACTTATTCTCAAGGAGCTCTCCCAGGCAAAACCTATCTTAGCACCTTGTTTATTTCCTTATAAATATTTTTATAATATGAAATTATCTTGTTTACTTATTTCTTCATTTTATACCACAGGGTTTTTTACCACCAGACTGTGGGTTCCACAAGGGGAAGCTCAGTGTTCTTTCACCGCTGCACTGTTAGGGCCCAAAATAATATCTAGAACAGGCTATGCATTTGGCAAACATTTGAGTGTTGAATGAATAAATGAAGTACTTTACAAGTGGTGAGTAAAGAAACAGATATTTATAGGGTGCCAAAGAAATAGAGGGAATGATTAGCTCTACTCATTTATTAACCTGAAACAGGACCGATGCTGTTGGAATGAGTGGCCTAGGAAGTCTTCCAGTCCAATGTTTTCTTCCCTACACAAACTGTTTGAAGTTCTTCATTTTGATGTGTTAACACATCCTGAATTACCACAGCATAAGACTGTTTACCAAACATTAACAACTGTTTCTCTTTTTTCCATTTGCTCTTAAAAGACAGATACTCCTGGGAGAGTAAACAAAATGACAGTCACATTTTAGTGGAAAACAGTCCAATCAGCTCCTTTTCTAATAATCTGGACCCTGGAGTGCAGTCGCTGGTCATTCAGAGGATGGCCCAGGCGCCAGGCAGCTGAAGTGAAGGGGAGTATAGAAGTGAGTGAAGGGCACAGACAAGGACATAAGACAATTCCAAAGGCAAGTTCCTTTTTTCTCAGGTCTGAACTTCGTAGTCGAATGATGTTTCAACTCCATTCAGGTTGGCTGTAACTTAGTTCATGAAATGTCAAAGTCAGTTATTTAAACCACCCCACATGAATTCGACTGTAAAGGCACTTTACTACCAAAGATTTAACTGATGCAACCTTTGCAGGAGAATCTTATGAATTATTGAAATGGTAGAAGCAGCAGCAAGCAGTTACCTAATTTGCCTTTGATGATGAATGGCAGGGATTTAGAGATTAATCTCTTTATTTGAGACTTATTTTCTGTTGAATGAAGATGTAGACACTATCATTTGAGTTGGACTAGAGTGGAAAATATCTTTCCAAAGTTTATTAGCTTTCCAGCTATGAATGTAATAAACAGCTTTTTGCAAATTAATGTTTGTTTTCATTCTTATGGTTTTAGCAGTTGTTTTCTATTCTGGGGGATAGAAGTGGAGGTGTTGACTTGGGAATAAATTACCTCTGTGGTCTGTAGTTTAAGGCATTGTGATGTAGGCATTTTCTGTGAAGTGAAAAAAATGACTTTTGGGGGGCATCTATTGCTTACGCTATTTTATGTTACCTATCAAGAGAAAACTTAATTCCTTAAATTCAGAGCAATATTTTCTTCTTTTAAATAAATTCTACTTTACTAGAATTTAATATGCACTCATATGAAATAAAGCATTTTCTTTTTCAAGGACTAATGGTGAATATTTTTATCTTCAGAATATTTTAAAATGTTAATTAGATTAATGGAATTATTACAAATTCTGAGTAGTTTAAAATTATAATAAGAATCTTAAAATTTTAAGGTATAGCCCAGGATACTGTCTTACAACTGGCTAATCTAAATTCAGAACTTTCTTCCTCTGTTGTTTATTCTTTCATCTCTGAGGCCTACAACAGAACTGGCATATAATAGATGTTTTGTAAATATGTGATGAATGGATGTGGCTGAATGAATTTTAAAAGTTCTGTTTAATGACATTGAAGTATGGTTGTCTTAACAGTATGCACTTTAATAGAATTATAGAGAAATCAAAGTCAGTCCCTTAAGTCCTTTTGATTAGTCTTTCCCCAGTGAGTTTGGAAGACAATAATTGTTAGTATAATGTTCAAAAATTAAGCAACATAAAATGCCAATAAAGAAATTGAAATCAATTTTTAAGTTTTATGGTAACATATATTCCTAAAGAAGTGGTTATGATGTAATTCTTATCAGCAGTAGGAATTTTCATGAGTAAGAAAATAACTAGTATAAAAGCAGTTACTGTTCTATTGGTTCCGGGGTTTGTTGTATGAGCAATTCATCATTGCTACATTCTCTACATTTGTATTCCTGTCACACAGCCATACACCCAACACCATGTTTCCTTAGCTATTTTTTGATTCCTGAACCAGGAAGCATGAAAGTAGAATGACTATTTCTAAATATAAAAGGAGTATCATGATTTCAACTTTATTATGAGCAAGTGAGCCAATGTATTGAAAACAGTGGCAGTAAATCAAGACCTTATGAGCTTATGAGTTCAGAGCTTGGTCTTTCTTACTAGTCAGAGGAGACTTGGAAATATTTTATAGTATGCTTTTATAGTATTATTGACAGTGATAGACTCAGTCTATATGCTAAGTCAGTCTCTCCCTCTCTCTTGTGCTTGACACCTAGAGATGTTTCTAAAGTCTGTTCCAGAGACGTTACAATACTTTCATTGGAGGTTAGTTGAACAGTAATAAATCATTGAATCCCTGAAGCTAAATATACTCCTTTGGCTATAATCTACACAAGGGCCATGGCTAATATTTCATCCTGCTTTGTAGTCCTTTGTGGTTTCTTTGTAGTTGCACTTCTAAAGACCAAAAGCATTTGGAGTCTTAGATCTTCAGAGACACATCATGTACCTTAATATTTACTTTGCTTTGGAAGCAGAGAAAATTTTAAACGGAAGTTACTGAACAAGAGAACTATGGGGCATATAGGTGTCATCTTAGAAAAGATAATTAACTTTGATCTCAAGAATAATGTACTAAGTGGGGATAATAAAGCTTTCATTGAATTTTAGCATTGCCTTGTTAAAACTGGCTTTATTGCATTTTTGTACTTCTCTTAAAAAATAAAAGATGGCTATGTAACTAAAATACATAAGTCTGAAGTGCATAAGGCTGAACATATTCAGCATGGCTTAATGTGAATAATGAGAAAGTGTTCTGCATTTTGGCGTGATATGATCTTGTATATAATTTGTTTTTTTCTGCATCTTTTTCCTGTGAGACAGAATGTGCCTGCTCTTTCTATGATTTATAATTATTTGACTCACAAGTCTGGAGATATGTTTATGCTTTTGAATTTAAATTCAATAATATCAAAGTGCCAGTGTGTCTAATGATTAATAGGCAAGACAGAGAATTGGGAGAATTTGACTGCAGATCCTGAATGTATGGTTTTATTTTCTTTCTAACAATCCTTCCACCCTCAACTTATGTCTTCCAATTATACAATTGTTAAATACTTAATAAGGAGAACTTGGAAACTATAGGAAACTAAAACGAAAGAAACAGCCTCTTTTCAGAGATAACCAGCGTCAGTCAAGAGTTTGAAGTTTCTTTTCAGTTTAAAAGTTGAAAGTTTTAAAAACATAATTTGTAAATATATCTTTAAGTATTTAAAATCGTTTTTTTTTCATGTAACACCCTTAGAAATATGATTTTCTGCATCATAAATAATGAATATAGTGAGGATTTGTAATAAATATTTGTGTTGTTCTTAGAACTTTAGTTTTATTGGATAAGGATCAATTTTGCTCTTTGGTAAATCTTTTAATGACATTTATATCATATTTAGCATCATGATTACATTTAAATAATTAAAAAGTTACCTCCAGAAACCCAGTATCTTTTTGCTCAAATATACAACTTACTTACTTTTGTCAGTTGGTACATTGTGAGACTCTAAAAGGCATGTTGACAGATTTCCTTGAAGGTTTGATGCCATGCTGTCTCACATGCTTGGACATTTTGAGAATCTTCATTCTGGAGTCAATCTTGAAACTCTTTGAAGGGGTTTGGGTACCTTAAAGTAACACTGATGTGTTTTACATAGAATTGAATTGTTGCTAAAATATCAGGCTTCAAATTTGCTCTTATTTATTTTATTCTTCCTCCAATATGAAACTCAGAAGAACCTATTTCCTCATTAGGTCAATTTGGGAAAATGACCTAGTGAGCTTTTTAATTTTTGCTGGATTGGCTTAAATGAGTCTTTTAAAAAAATTTTATTTCATTAATGTGCTTAAAAGTAGTAAAAACCTAGTGAATTTCAATACAAATAATGTGTGTGCAAAATACTTTTTAAAAAAACAACTAAAAAAACTCCTGTAAGAAAAATAAACAAAACAAAACAAAACCTTAGTAAATCCAAGGGGACTCCCTCTGAACTTAAGGGATAACTTGTCAGTGTGTGACAGATGCTTTCTTTGTCTGATACATTACTTTGGGTAATTATTTAAGTGTGTATTACTATGAATCATTGGTATAGCAGTAACTCGGTTTTGAAATTATTTTCAGTTTTTGCATGTCTCTACACACAATTTGGGTAAATATATATATTGCCACCATTAGTTTATATTAGTAATTTTTATTTAAATTTGAAAGGGAGAGGGAGACCGAAAGATCCTCATGCCATTTACTTTTCAGAATGCTAGAGAAAGCTTCAGATTATAACAAGAGAACTCACTCCCAAAACTGAGAGCTAATTTTATGCAACTAACATTAACCAGAAGTGTTGTTTCAGTAATTTCAGTTCAATGTCAATGACATTGGCTAGCTTAAAGATTAAAATCAAGATTAATTTTAAAAAATACTATGTAGATACACTTAAAATTTTAAAATAAATATTTTCTATTAAAAGTAAGAATAGTTATTATTGGACATTTGAGAATAACAGATCATAGAGAAAAGAAAATAAGGCCGGGTGCGGTGGCTAACACCCGTAATCCCAGCACTTTGGGAGGCAGAGGTGGGTGGATCACGAGGTCAGGAGTTCAAGACTAGCCTGGCCAAGATGGTGAAACCCTGTCTCTACTAAAAATACAAAAATTAGCCAGGCATGGTGGTGGGTGCCTGTAATCCCAGCTACTTGGGAGGCTGAGGCAGAAAATTGCTTGAACCTGGGAGGTGGAGGTTGCAGTGAGCCGAGATCGTGCCACTGCACTCCAGCCTGGGAGAAAGAGTGAGACTGTGTCTCAAAAGAAAAAAAAAAAAAAAGGAAAAGAAAATAATCGCACAATTACCTGATATAATCCTTATTTATACTTCTAGATACTCAAATACTATTCATATGTGGAGTCATAACATATGTAACTGTTGTTGAACTCTCAATGTATCAGCAGAAAACCTGTTAATATAGTAAAGCTTATCTAGAACTTGTGGTAAGAAAGTCACCACCTTGAAAGAGACTTTGAAGTGGCTCAAAATGGAAAAATTAGAGAAGGGTATTTAAAGAGTTTTTAGGCCTGAGATGAGATATATTTTTTGTCATTTAGCATTTATAACTATTAGAATTGGACATTTTTGTATTGAGTTTTATTATGTTTATGGACACATATATTATTATTGCTTTTATCTATTTTTGGTAACTTACACAGACAAATTAGAAAGTATTTTTTAGTGAAAATTTTATATTTACCTCTATTTAAACCAGATTTTTCTAATGATAGGTCTGTCGGATGTTTAAATAATTTTTTTTCAATCTGATTGTCACTGGATTGTGAATAAACCTCACTATACTTATTACATTCTTAGGGGCAATCTCAGTATGGCAGCTTGATTAACAAGTAAATGAATTGTGAACACTTACCTCTCAAAAGAGAAGGTCAAAGAAATTTAATCCTGGTATCTATTATATTATGCTTATATGAATAAAAGGCAACCTCAGAAATGACGTTCATAAACCCCACCCCTAAACACTTCTTCTTTCTTTTGCTACATCATGGTAATAATTCTCCCTGTTTGTAGGCTGAATACAGTGCACCAGGAAATCAGATATATTTTTCAGTTGTGTTAAAAGACTATTTTTTTTTGTTTATATGTATATAAAGACTATGTATTAACTAAGCAAACTACATCTCATAAACAGTAGTGATAAAAAATGTTCAACATTTACAGGTTTTAAGAAACAAGTTCATTTCAAAATGACAATTCTGGTGAGATGCAAAATAATGTGGAAATACATTGCAGGGTTATAAGTGTTTGTAGGAAAGAGCTTTGTTTTATTTTATTTCACTGTCAACAGAATGTAGGCACACTTGGCAATACTTGGGCTCTCTGTTTTTACAATTAAAAAGACAGAACATTTTAATAGTTCTCATAACTTTGACTAGTTTACTCAATACTTTTGATTAAAGCATTCTTATTCTAACTGATTGTTGATATGGTTTGGCTTTCTGTCCCCACCAGAAACTCATCTTGAATTGTAATCCCCACATGTTGAAGGAGGGACCTGGTGAGAGGTGATTGGATCATGGTGGTGGTTTTCCCCCATGCTGTTCTCATGATAATGAATGAGTTCTCATGAGACCTGATTATTTAAGTGTGGCACTCCCTTGCACGCACTCTCTTTCTCTCTCCTACTGCCTTGTGAAGAAGGTGCTTACTTCTTTTGCGCCTTCTGCCAGCCATGACTGTAAGTTTCCTGAGGCCTCCCCAGCCATGCAGAACTGTGAGTCAATTAAACCTCTTTTCTTTATAAACTACCCAGTGTCACGTAGTTCTTTACAGCAGTCTGAAAATGGACTAATACAGAAAATTGGTACCAAGAGTGGGTTATTGCTATAAAGATACCTAAAAATGTGGACATGACTTTGGAACTGGGTAACAGGCAGAGGATGGAACAGTTTGTAGGGCTTGGAAGAAGACAGAAAGATATGGGAAAGTTTGAAACTTCCTAGAGACTTGTTGAATGGTTTTGACCAAAATGCTAATAGTGATATGGACAATGAAGTCCAGGCTGAGGTGGTTTCAGATGGACATGAGGAACTTATTGGGAACTGGAGCAAAGGTCACTCTTGCTATGCTTTAGCAAAGAGACTGGTGGCATTTTGCTTCTGCCCTAGAGATCTGTGGAACTTTGAACTTGAGAGAGATGATTTAGGGTATTTGGCAGAAGAAATTTCTAAGCAGCAAAGCTTTTTCCTGAAAGTGTATAGTCGTATGCACTTGTTCACAAAGAGATGATCTGTCATGTTCACAAGGAGATGATTTGAAATGGAAACTTACATTTAAAAGGGAAGAAGAACATAAAAATTTGAAAAACTTATTGCCTGACCATGTGGTTGAAAAGAAAAACCCATTTTCTGGAGAGAAATTCAAGCCAGCTGCAGAAATTTGCACAAGTAACGAGGAGCTGAATGTTAATAGCCAAGAAAATGTAGAATATACCTCCAGAGCATTTCTGAGATCTTCTTGGCAGCTCCTCCCATCACGGGCTTGGAGGCCTAGCAGGAAAGAATGGTTTTGTTGGTGGGGCCTAGAGCCTTGCTGCCTTGTGCAGCCTTGGGACATGGCTTCTTGCATCTCAGCCACTCCAGCTCTAGCCATGGCTAAAAGGAGCCAAGGTACAGCTCAGGCTGTTGCTCCAGAGGGTGCCAGTCCCAAGTGTTGGTGGTTTCCATGTGGTGTTGGGTCTGTGGGTATGCAGAAGAGAAGAGTTGAGGATTGGGAACCTCCATCTAGATTTCAGAGGAGATATGGAAATACCCAGATGTCCAGGCAGAAGTCTGCAGCAGAGATGGAGCCCTCATGGAGACCCTTGACTTGGGCAATTCAAGGGAAAATATCGGGTTGGAAGGTTGGAACCCACACAAAGAGTTCCCACACTGGGGCACTGCCTAGTGGATCTGTGAGAAGAGGGCCACTGTCATTCAGACTCCAGAATTGGTAGATCCACTGACATCGTGCACCATGCACCTGGAAAAGCCACAGGCACTCAACGCCAGCCTGTGAAAGCAGCTATGGGGGGTGTACCCTGAAGAGCCACAGAAGCAGAGCTGCCCAAGACCATGGAAGCCCACCCCATGCATCAACATGCCCTAATGTGAGACATGGTGTCAAAGGACATCATTTTGGAGCTTTAAGATTTAATGACTGCCCCACTGGGTTTGAGACTTGCATGGGGCCTGTAGCCCCTTGGTTTTGATGAATTTCTTCTTTTGAAATGGGAACATTTACCCAATGCCTGTACCCTCATTGCATCTTGGAAATAACTAACTTGTTTTGGATTTTACAGGCTCACAGGTAGGGGGAACTTACCTTGTCTCAGATGAGACTTTGGACTTGGACTTTTGGGTTAATGCTGGAATGAGTTAAGACTTTGGGGGACTGTTGGGAAAGCATGACTGTTTTGAAATGTGAGAAGGACATGAGATTTTGGAGGGGCCAAAGGTGATATGATATGGTTTGGTGCTGTGTTCCCACCCAGATCTCATCTCAAATTGTAATCCCCACATGTCAAGGGAGGGACCTCATGGGAGGTGATTGGATCATGGGGGCAGTTTCCCCCATGCTGTTCTCATGATAGTGAATTACTTCTCATGAGATCTGATATTTTAGAAGTGTGGCATTTCCTTGCATGCTTTCTCTCTCTTGCCTGTTGCCTTGTGAAGAAGATGCTTGCTTCTCCTTTGCCTTCTGCTGTGATTGTCAGTTTCCTGAGGCCTCCCCAGCTGTGTGGAACTTTGAGTCAATTAAACTTCTTTTCTTTATAAATTACCCAGTCTCAGGTAGTTCTTTATAGCAGTGTGAAATGGGCTAACAGAAATGCATATTTAAGGATGTCAAGCAAACCAAAGGAAAAGTAAGTGTTAATTGAATTATAGTTTGTAGACACACTACCTCAGTGCTTAGGATAAGTGAGTTTTAATTTTTAAAAGTTAGTTTTATAAAGGTAGGCTGGATGATTTCAAAGATGGGCCTTGCAAAGTGGAAACATTAATTAGGCAAATTTTATAACATAATAGCCTTGGATTGATTAACAGAGCATGGCATAAGTCTTGAATGGAGATTTGATAAGTGAACTATATTTGATAAGTGAGTGGTCTGCTCAGGTGAGGAGAGCGTTGCCTCAGAAATCAATTTTCAGGGATTTCCATGGCAGGAAAATTATTTGTTGGTTTATAGTCTTAATTTTTCTGGGCAAATAACTGAGTCATGTTGATCATGTAGTCTTACTTCTTAGTCCTAAGATCATCTTAATATAGGTGGTCACAGTTCTCGCTGTTTTATAGAAACTTTTTCTTACTTAACATATATATCATGAAAGTTAGTACAAAAAGACATGAATTCCAGACAGGCATAATCACCTCTCCTTGGACAGTGTCTTAAAGTATACACAAAGAGGACAGGGTTAAGTGGGAAAAAAATTTATATTTTTATCTGAGCAAATGCCTGGTGAGTTGTGCACAGGATTTATTCTTCGGATTTAACCTGAGCTTCTCTTCCCAGCCTTAAGTTCCATCTTAACCCCAGTTAGCTGCCAAGCCTGAAACAATAACTCAGTCAGGTACTTGACTAGGCAAAGTAGAGGGAGTATGCTGTTCAGATACCAAATGGGCCTGGCTCCATTTATAAATCTAGCAACTTGGAATAAAAGTAAGAGATATAAAAAACAATTCAAGTATGATGGCCTTTCGTATATCCAAGAAGCATCCAGGAATCTGAGCAAACTAATTAACAAGTCCTAAGGGCATGAGTGGGCAGAGATAATCAAGATGGCAAATGAGTAGAAGAATAAGCTTTCCTTTACTCCCTGGGTGAAAGCCTACCCTCCTCTAAGAGCACAGAAGGTTCTACTATGTCATTCAAAATTTAACAAAAACATATTTTTAAATCGTTTAAACTGTATCCATTTGTTGAACTTTGGGATGAGCATCCTTTTCATTTATGTTATTTTGTATATGCTTAATATTTCTTTAGCTTTAATTTCTAATGGTATAATTAGTGGGTAAAAGGAATGCATATTTTTATGGCGCTCTTGATCCGTAATGCCACACTGTCCTAAGCTATATGTATTTACCTTTTATTTTCCATCTTTGATAGCAGTGGGTGTCCATCATCTGAGTATAATACATTTAAGTATAGTCATCCTACTCTGCTATCAAACACTGGGTATGTTTGTACCCTTTAACCCATTTCTCTGCATCCTCCTTCCTTTCCCCCATGAACCTTCTCCAGTCTCTATTATCTATTTATCCACTCTCTACCTCCATGGATTCAATTTTTTTAGCCCTTACATATAGATGAGAACATGCAATACTTATCTTTTTGTGCCTGTCTTATTTCACTTAAGATAATGACCTCCTGTTCCATCCATGTTGCTGCAAATGACACGTTTTCATTCTTTTTTTGTGGTCAAATAGTATTCCATTGCATATATGCACATTTTCTTTATTCATTCTTCTGTTGCTGGACACTTAGGTTGATTCCATATCTTTGCTCTTGTGAATAGTGCTGTTAGGTTGGTGTGAAAGTAATGTTTTTTTGTTTTTTGTTTTTTTAAACATTTACAATTACATTTGCACCGACCTAATACAATAAACATGTGAGTGCAGGTGTCCCTGTGAAATATTATTTTTTTTTCTTTTGGGTAGATAGCCAGTAGTGGGATTGCTGAATCAAATGGTAATTCTATTTTTAGTTTTTTGAGAAATCTCCATACTTTTTTCAGTAGTGGCTATACTAGTTTACATTCCTAACAACAGTTAGGAATTTTTCTGCATCCTTAACAACATCTGTTAATTTTTTATCTTCAAATAATAGCCATTCTAACGGAGGTAGATAATTTTTCATTGTGGTTTTATCTTGCACATCTCTGATGATTAGTATTGTTGAGCATTTTTTTCATATACCTGTGGTCATTTATATGTCTTATTTTAAGAAATGCCTACTCATGTACTTTGCCCACTTTTAAATGGGACTACTTATTTTGTTCCTGCTGAGTTGAGTTCCTTGTATGTTTTGGATATTAGTCACCTATCAGATGAATAGTTTGCAAATATTTTCTCCCATTCAACAGGTTGTCTGTTTACTCTATTGATTATTTTGTTTGCTCTGCACAAGCTTTTAGGTCTAATTGTCTCATTTGTTTATTTTTGCTTTTGTTGTGTATGCTTTTGAGGTCTCAGTGATAAATTTTTTGCCTAGACTAATATCTAAGAGTTTTTCCTAGATTTTCTGCCAGTATTTTTATGGTTTAGGTTCTTATAATTAAGTCTTTAATTTATTTTGGATTGATTTTTGTATGTGATGTGAGACAGCAGTCTAGTTTCATTCTTCTACATGTAGCTGTCCAATTTTCTCAGCACCATTTATTAAAGAAGGCATCTTTTCCCTAATGTAACTTCTTGTCAACTTTGTGGAAGATCAGTTGGCTGTAAATATGTGCCTGTATTTCTGGGTTCTCTATTTTGTTTCATTGGTTCACATGTCTATTTTCATATCAATACCATGCTGCTTTGTTTACTATAGCCTTTTAATATATTTTTAAGTCAGATAATGTGATACCTAAAGCTTTGTTCTTTTTGCTCACAATTGCTTCGGCTATTTGGGCTCTTTTTGGTTCTATATGAATTTTAGGATTGTTTTTTCTAATTCTGTGAAGGATGATGTTGCTGTTTTGGTGGAATTACATTGAATCTGTAGACTGCTTTGGGCAGCAGTATTTTTTTTTTTTTTTTTTTTTTTTAAGATGGAGTTTCACTCTTACTGCCCAGGCTAGAGTGGAATGGCATGGTTTTGGGTCACTGTGACTTCTGCCTTCAGGGCTCAAGCTATTCTCCTGCATCAGACTCCCAAGTAGCTGGGATTATAGGCGTGTGCCACCACACCCAGCTAACTTTTGTATTATTAGTAGAGACAAGGTTTCACCATGTTGGCCAGGCTAGTCTCGAATTCTTGACCTCAGGTGATCTGCTCGCCTCGGCCTCCCAAAGTGTTGGGATTACAGGCTTGAGCCACCACACCCGGCCCAGTATGATCATTTTAACAATATTAATTCTTCAGATGTATTAGTATGGGATGTTTTTCCACTTTGTGTCATTGATCATTTCTCTCATTAGTATTCTGAAGTTTTCCTTGTAGAGATACTTCACCTCCTTGGTTAAATTTATTTCTAGGTATTTTTGGTAGCAATTGAAAATCAAATTGCCTTCTTGATTTTTGTCTTGGCTGTATCATTATTGGTATATAGAAATGCTACTGATTTTGTACATTTATTTTGTATTCTGAAACATCATTGAATTCATTGATCAAATCTAAGAGTTTTTTGGTAGTCTTCACATTTTTCTAGGTATAAGATCATATCATTAGCAAAGAGGGACAATTTAACTTCTTTTTTTTCCAGTTTGGATGCCTTTTATTTATTTATCTTACCTGATTGCTCTGGGTAGGACTTCTAGTACTATGTTAAATGAGTGTGGTGAAAGTGAGTATCCTTGCCTTTTTCCAGTTCTTAGAGAAAAAGCTTAACTTTTTGCCAGCTAGTATGATGTTAACTGTGGGTTTGTTATATGTGGCCTTTAATATTTCCAGATATATTCCTTCTGTGTCTGGTTTGTTGAGAGTTATTATGATGAAGAGATGTTGAATTTTATAAAATGTTTTTTCTGCCTCAATTGAGATAATCATATGGTTTCTGCTTTTCATTCTGATGATGTGATGTATCACATTTATTGATTTGCATGTGTTGAAACATTCTTATATCCTTGGGATAAATCTCACCTCACTGTGGTATGTTAGCTTTTTGATGTGCTGTTGGATTTGGGTTGCTAGTATTTTGTTGAGGATATTTATGTCTATGTTCATCAGGTATGTTGGTCTTTAGTTTTCTTGCATGTGGGTATGTGTGTGTGTGTGTCTTTATATGGTTTTGGTATCAGAGTAATGCTGACCTCAAAGAATAAAATAGGAAAAAATCTTTCTCTTCCATTTTTTTTTTTTTTTGGAATAGTTTTGGGAAGATTGGTATTAGTTCTTCTTTGTATGTATGTTTGGTAGAATTTGGCTGTGAGTCTATCCAGTCCTGAATTTTTCTTTGTTGGGAGACTTTTTATTACTGCTTAAATCTCACTACTCGTTATTGATCTGCAGGTTTTCTATTTCTGTGTGATTAGTTTTTTGGTTAATCTTAAGAAGTTTGTATATTCATTCATTCATTATATATTCACACTTCCTCAAGGTTTTCCAGTTTGTCAGCATATAGTTGTTTGTAATAGTCTCTAATGATCTTTTGTATTTCTATGGTGTAAGTTATAATGTCTACTTTTTCATTTCTGAATTTTTTTATTTGGGTCTTCTCTCTTCTCGGTTATTTTAGCTAGAAGTTTGTCAATTTTCCTTATGTCTTTGAAGAACCAATTTTTCATTTTGTTGATCTTTTGTGTGTTTTAGTTTCTATTTCATCTAATTCTGCTGTGATCTTTATTATTTCTTGTTTTTCTACTAATTTGGGGTTTGGTTTGATCTTTTCTAGTTTCTTGAGATTCATTGTTAGGTTGTAGTTTGTAATCTTTTTACTTTTTTGACATAGGTATTTATTGCTATAAACTTTCCTCTTAGCACTGCTTTTACTGTGTTCCACAGGTTTTGGTATGCTGTGTTTCCATTTTCATTTATTTCAAAGAATTTTTTGATATTCATGTTAATTTCCTTGTTGACACACTAGCAATTCAGGAACATATTGTTTAATTTTCATGTATTTGTATGCTTTCCAGAGTTTGTCTTGGTATTGATTTCTAGTTTTATTCCATTATGATATGAGAAGATACTTGATATAATTTTGATTTTTCAAAATTTCTTGAAATTTATTTTGTGGTCTAACATATGGTCTATCCTGGAGAATGCTGCATATGCTGATGAAAAGAATGTATATTCTGTAGTTGTTGGATAGAATGTTCTGTAATGTCTGCTAGATCCGTTTCATCTAGTGTAGAATTTAAGTCTAGTGTTTCTTTGTTGATTTTCTGTCTGAATAATCTGTCTAATGCTGAGTGGGGTGTTGAAGTCCTCCACTATTGTTTTATTGTCATCTCTTTCTTTATATCTAGTAGTGTTTGCTTTGTGAATCTAGGTGCTTCAGTGTTGGGTGCACATGCTTTTAGAATTGTTACATTCTCTTGCTGGAATGATCCCTTTATCATTATATAGTGACCTTTTTTTGTCTGTTTTTACTATTTATGACTTACAGTCTGTTTTATCTGATATAATTATAGCTATTCCTGCTTACTTTTGGTTTTCATTTGCATGGAATATCTTCTTCTATACCTTTACTTTCAGTCTATTTGTGACTTTCTTAGTAAGGTCAGTTTCTTTTAAGTAGTATATACTTGGATTATGTTTTTAAATTCATTCAGCCATTCTGTGTCTTTTAAGAAGGGAATTTAATCTGTTTACATTCAATGTAATTATTTTCTGGTTGTTTTATCTATTTCTTGTTCCTTTCTTTTTCTCTCATAGTTTGTCATTGTGAATTGATGAATTTCTGTAGTGGTACTATTTAGGTCCTTTTTCTTTCTTCTGTGCATGATTGCTTTACCAGTGAGTTTTTTATACTTTCATACTTTTCATGATGGTAAATGTCATGCTATCCTTTTACTTCCAGATTTAGACTCCTTTGAGCATTTATTGTAGTACTGGCCTAGTGGTAACAAATTCCCTCAGCCCTTGTTTGTCTAGGAATGACTTTACTTCTCCTTTTTTTTTTTTTTTTTTAAATGATGGACAATTTTGCTAGATATAATATTCTTGGGTGACAGTTTTTTTCTTTTAGAGCACTTTGAAAATAATTATCCCATTCTTTCCTGGCCTGTACAATTTCTGTGAGAAATCTGCTGTTAGTTTGATGAGGTGTTTTTTATAGGTGACTGGATGCTTTTCTCTTGCGGTTTTTAGGATTTTCTCTTTAACTTTGTCTTTAGACAATCTGATTATAATGTGTTGTAGAAGAGACCTTTATGCATTGCATCTGCCTGGGAATCCTTGAGCCTCCTGTATGTGAATGTCTACATCTCTTGCTGGACTTGGAAAGTTTTCATCTATTATTTTGTTAAATAGGTTTTAAATTATTTATTTATTTCTTTGCCCTCAGGGATACCAATAATTTGTTAATTCAGTCACTTTATGTTTTTCCAAATATCTAGAAGGCTTTGCTTATTTTTTAAAAATTATCTTTTCTTTGTTTTTGTCTGGATTATTTCAAAATATCTATCTTCAAGTTCTGAGATTTATTCTTCTGCCTAATCTAGTCTGTTGCAGCTTTCAAATGTCTTTTGTATTTTCTTCAATGAATTGTGCAGTTCCCCAATTTCTATTTGGTTCTTTAAAAAAAATCTGTCTTTTTAGTAAATTTCTCATTCATATTCTGAATTTTCTAATATCTTTGTATCTTTTTAAGAATTTTATTGTATTGCACTGAATTTCTTTAAAATCAGTATTTTGAATTCTTTATCTGGGATTTTGAAAATTTCTCTTTAAGATTTATTGCTGGAGATTTATTGTGTTCCTTTGAAGGTATCCCATTTCCTTGCTTTTTCATGTTTCCTGTGTCCTTATGTTGATACGTTTACATCTGGTGTAATATTTGCTTCTTCCTCTTTTGGAATTTACTTTTGTAGGGAAGGATATTTTCCTGAAGATGTATCTTTGGTTTTGGCTGGATAGGGTACTTGGCTTTGATTCTGGGTGCATGCAATACTGTAGCCTCTGTATGGTTTTGTTGGCTGTGTATAGCATTAGTGGTATCTGTGCTTTCCTTAGTGGGTTAGGGTGCAATTTTTAGTGGAGGCTTTGTTGAGTTTGTGCTCAGGACTGGGATCCCAGGTGCACCACTCTTTAGGCCACAGTAGTGGCAGCAGTGGGCTGAGTATGCCTGTATTTGTGACTTATGGTGGTATACCCTGGCACCTGTGTTGGTGGTTATTAGCAGGTTGACTATTGGACCTCCAGGTGGCTTGCTTAGATGCCAGTAGTGGCAGCTGTGGACTGGAGGGTAGGTAGATTCTTGGACCCATGGGCAGCTGGCGTGGTGTAGCTAAAGAGAGCAGGAATGTTGGATGATTCTTGGGTCCCGAGCAGTGTGCATTGGTGTTGGCAGTGTCTGTGATGGCTGGGAAGGCCAGTCTCAAGGCCCACAGGTGGTGCTTGCAGTTAGGTGCTAGCTACGGTGGTAACAGGTGAGAGTTTAGGCACAAACTTAGGCCTCTGAGAGGAGTAATTAGGTGCCCAAGGTGGCAGATTGGGTTGGGAAGTCCCCAGGACTCTGAGATATGTGCCCTGTCTCAGAGTTTGGGGGCAAACCTGGGCTAGGTGGGATTGTCTTAGGCCCTGCAATGCTGAGAGTGGGCATCAACTGTGACGAGCAGGTGTGGGGCAATCCTCAGGACATAGACAGAGTGTTTGGAGGGGAAGTAGCAGCTGTGCTAAGGATCTGCCACTGGAGAGGATGGGTCCTTCCTCAGTGGTTACAGTCTGGGCTGGTGAGTGGGAAATGCATGTACCCTTCATGACCCAGTCTTGGTGGTGCTCACCCCCTTCTCTAGCTGTAAGAACAGATGCCCAGCTCATGACCAAGTCTCATCAGCAACTCATGCCTTGCTCATGTCCCCGTCTCAGGTCTTGGCAATGCAGTGCTCACTTTTTGAGATCAGCTGTTGCTGCCTAGGTCTTACTCACTTCCTAGCTCTGACTGTCAGACTGCTTCTGTCTCACTCCCCTGTCCCAGCAGTGACAGCCTGAGTTTCTGAGATACCCAGTCCTGGTGCTGCTGGATCCCAGGACAGTGTGCAGTTTGCTGAAGGCTAGGTTTGAAAAAGGCACCTTTCTGTAGTGGCTTAGGTCTCAGAAAGGATGTGGGACCCAGCATGAGCTCCTCTCTGGAGCAGGTACGTCTCACAGTCTCCTGGCAGCTCCCTAGGTTAGTTTCGCGGGTGGGGAGGGATGAAGGATTCTCCCATGGCCAGGACAGGGGGATGTGGGCTCTTGCAAGTCTCTCACTCACCCTTCCTCTGTGCTGGGAAGTCACTACTGGCTCTGTGTCAATCCTGACCATGGAGGCTTCCTCTCCTTCCTTTTCTCTGCTTTTGGTGTCCTCTGTCATTTATCTGTTCAGTTCCAGTGTTCTCTCTTGGAAATGTACTTGAAGTATGACTACCTAGTTCTTCTAAGTGGAGGAGGCCAGCATGAAATGCTTCTAATCAGCCATCTTGAAAGCTACTCTAAATAGAATATATTTTAAAGCTTGTTTTTCATCATGATTCTTCAAATTGCCTGTTGAGGTGCTGTGGCATTTTCGTGGAGGTAACAGTAGTCATCTTTATTTTTATTTATTGTAAAAGCTCTTTATATGTAAATTATATTAATCCTTTATCACATATAATATGTTGCAAACATTTTCCCAGTTTGCAATTTTCCATTAAATTTTGCTTATGATGTATTTTGAGGTACTAAACTATTACATGTTTATGTTCTCAGATGGATTGGTCTCTCCTTTTGGGTTATACTTTTACTAGCATAATTAGAAAGTATTTCCCACTACAAGATGACATACTTACTTTAAAAGATATATTTTATTTTTCAAAAATGGAAATATAGTGTAAATAATGTTAGATTGCTTTTTTTCTCATTTAGAATTATGTTATTAGTATTTTCTGGCATTAAATGTTCTTTAATGACTAAGCTTCTATGTCAATTAAAGTATATCATATTGCCATATTATCACTTATGTTATTATGTTCTTACTCTTGGGTACTGAAGTTCCCTCCAATTTTTCATATTATAAATAATACTGTTGTGAACATTCTTTCCCATAAACCTTAGTTAGAATTTCTTACTATTTCTTTGGGATAAACTTCAAGGTTTTGATTGTCCATTTGGGAGCATAAGCATTTTAAAAAATTTATTTTGTTTTATATAAAAATATTTAATTGTGGTAGCATACACATAACATACAATTTTCCATCTTAAACTTTTTTTTTAGTGTACAGTTCAGTTGTACACCAAATTACATTCACATTGTTGTGCAATCAATCTCCTTTCATCTGACAAAGCTGAAACTCTATCCCCATCAAACAACTCTCCATTCCCCACTCCTTTCGGACCCTGGCAACCACCATTCCATGTTCTGTCTCTCTGAATATGACTTCTCTGGGTGCCTCATGTAAGTAGAATCATACAGTTTTTGTTTTTTGTTTGAGTCTGGCTTATTTTACTTAGAATAATCTCTTCAAGTTTTATCTGTGTTGTAGTATGTATCAGAATTTACTTCCTTTTTAAATATATTATTCCTTTGTATGTATATGTCACATTTTGTTTATCCATTCATTTGCTGATGAACAAATGTTTACTGTTAATTTTAAAGAGGACACTGAATAGAAAATGTCAGTATAAATACCTTTTTAATACTATAGGTTTAAATCACTAAAAAACAAAGTATACAATACATATGACACAATTGCCAGTAAATAATTCAGATTGTTTTTATTTGCTCATTATTTTAGATTAAGGCGTATATTATCTCCTTGTTTTGTGATGCATTTTGACTTAGTATTTACCATGGTGCCAATGAATGTAGTTGTTGCAACCTGTGGATGGACTACTAAAACCAAAAGCGCTAAAGATAAAAATTGCAACACTGGGAACAGAGCAGGCAAAAATTTGAGGCATTAAGATGTAGTTATTACAATTTCTATAACATGGAGGAAAGGTAGGTTCGAGTTGTATATTTGACTGCCTCTGTGTGCTTTGGTTCAAGTGCAGTTGTGGAGGTCTTGGGTCATGGAAAGGAAAAGTTTTTCAAAAATATACTGATATTACATCAAGGAAAGCCTTTTCAAAAATGGGATCCAGAATTCCTAACTGGGAGAGGCACATGCAAGGAGAGGTGACAGGTTAAGGGAAAACATCATTGAAGAAAACCAGTCTGAGTGCGCTTTTTAACAATCGAAGCTGAATTAGCTGAAACTGAAAAGTGGGGAGGGGCAGCAATGGGGGAGGAGATAAAAGTTTTGGGACAACTGAGAGACTGCACATTTTGAACAGAAGAAAATATTCAATGCCTTTTAAACCAATGTTCTTTAAATATTTGTTTAACATTTATTTTTTGGAAGCAGAGTAGAAATATTTTTTATTACTAAAAGCAGTAACAATAATGCCAGGCATTATTGTTATAGGCTCTTTATGGTATTTACTCATTTAATTCTCATATCAAGTCAACGAGACAGGTAGCATTATCATTCTCATTTTATTGATGAAAAAATTGAGGGCATGCAATGGTTGAATGACTTGCCTAAGGTCAATTAGCAAGTGGGAGAAGAGAGAGAAGGATTTAGACCAAAGCAATTGGATTCCATGTTGTCTTTATAAATTATGCATAATTAAAAATCATATTTTATATACTTAGTAAATATTGTATAGCTGTTTACTTTTAATGCATATGCCTACTTTCCTTTCATCTGCTTCTTTGGGACTTCCACATAAAGAAACTTTACACAAGAAAGTAGTGAAGACAGAAAATTTGCTTTTCAACTTATAGGAAGGACACCTGTGTCATTTTAGCGCTCTTTGTAGACTGGAATCCTGGATTGTTGCTTGAATGCTTTAATCTAGCTATAGATTGTAAATTTGAAAATGGGAGATAGAGAACAAATCGGGAGAATCTCTGTACATATAGCTGAAAGGAATGAGCTATTTTGAACTTTTTAAAAACTTTTATTTTAGGTTTGGGGTACATGTAAAGGTTTCTACATATGTAAATGCGTGTCATGGGGGTTTATTGTACATACTATTTTATTGCCCAGGTATGAAGCCCAATACCCAGTAGTTTTCTTTTCTGCTTGTCTCTCTGCTCCCCGACAACCCCTCCAGTAGACTCCAGTGTCTGTTGTTTCCTTCTTTGTGTTCATAACTTCTTATCATTTAGCTCCTGCTTAAAAGTGAGGCATATGGTATTTAGTTTTCTGTTCCTGTGTCAGTTTGCTAAGAATAATAGCCTCCATGAGCGGTTTTTTTTGTTTTTATTTTGTTTTTGTTTTGTTTTGTTTTTTGTTTGTTTGTTTGTTTTGAGACGGCGTCTCCCTCTGTCCCCCAGGCTGGAGTGCAGTGGCGCCATCTCGGCTCACTGCAAGCTCCGCCTCCTGGGTTCACGCCGTTCTCCTGCCTCAGCCTCCTGAGTAGCTGGGACTACAGGCGCCGGCCACCACACCCGGCTAATTTTTTGTATTTTTAGTAGAGACGGGGTTTCACTGTGTTAGCCAGGATGGTCTTGATCTCCTGACCTCGTGATCTGAGCGCCTTGGCCTCCCAAAGTGCTGGGATTACAGGCGTGAGCTACCGCGCCCAGCCCGTGAGCTGGGTTTTAAAGGACTCCATTCAGGATTTTTTTTAACCTCTTCTTATTCTTGCCACTTTCAATTCATGTCTGGTAGAAAAAGAAGGTTGGGGCACATTATCTATGACAGTTGCTAATTATTTCAATAAAATTATAGTGCTCTAACTTGTTAGCTTTGATGAAAACTAAGTATGTCTATTTAACTGTCAGAGAGGCAGAAATTTAATTAACTCTGATGCTATATTGAGTGGAGTGTAAATTACTTACCTAAGTGCAGAAGTAGAGTTTATGGGGGAATGCATGTACATCACTTTAATCTACTGTCTTAAAACTCTTTTTAAATTTTCTCTAACCCTATGACAGATTATAAAACTCTCATTTTCTACTTTAATTTCTCTTTTCTTGTTCTCAATCATAGTAAATTCCAATTTTCAATTATGACATTTGATGCTCTTGACAACTACTTGTAAGCTTCTTCTGTAGGATAGATTCACTGGTGGAGAACTAGGTTTTTTGTTTTTCTGTTTTTTAAATTTTGAATGATTTATTCAAGAATAAGTATTCATCACTGTCAGTGAGATTCACCCTTTGTATGCTCAATGTCTACTCAGTGCTAAGCTTTCAGATGATGGCATTATTGCATTGTCATACTATTCTGATGGTTTTCAGATTTCCTCATTTAAGAAAAGAAAAATGACCCATAATCTTACTGCTCAGTTATGTACTGTTAACATTTGCCATTTAAAAAATTCTTTTTCTCTATCTCTGTCTCCTTCTCCCTCCTATACATATATCCCAACAAGAAATAATTTGATATTGTTTGACATGCTATATAATATATAAAATAAACATAATATTTGTGTAATTATGTACTGTATAGTTATAAACCTAACTTTTTTCATTTAGTATTATGTTGTGGCCACTTTCCTGTCATTCCCAAATTATAAATTATTTTCTAATAGTTGAGAAATATATTTCACTCATATATTTGAATATAACCTAACTCTTATTTTTGTATATTTTAGTTGTTTCTAACATTTTTTAGGTTGTAATAATTTGATATTAAACATACTTGTTTATAAACTTTGTTGTATTTCTGTTTACATACTTGGTTTAAATACCTATAAATGGAATTTCAGGGACAAAAGTTCTAAACATAATGAGGCTCTTTATATATATACATATATATATAAAACAAAACTACACTACCAATTTAACTCTCACCTATACTGGCCTATTTTCAGTTCCTTAAGTGGTTCATGCTATTATTATTGTTATTTTGCAACATTTGTCCTGAGTTAATGTTTCACTTAATATGCAACAACAACTTAAAAAGGAGGTACTTTTTACAAATAATGAGAGTCTTGATTGTGCCCAAGATCATAGACGACATAAATTAAAAAACCAGGGTTTTACACATTTGACCTGAGCTTGGCCTCTCTGACTCCAAAGTTCATGCTGTTTCCTCTACTGGGAATGATTTTGAACTCAGGTATATTGCCAAGTTTTTTCTTTCTTTCTTTTTCTTTTTCTTTTTTTTTAAGTGGCAAAGCTCCATTTGAACATTAAAGATTTTTTCATAGGTCTTTTTTCCATTTTCAAGTTTAAACAATTTTATCAAAATTATTGTGCCAGTTTTATTTCTCTGAGAAGCAGGAACCAAGATGGGATTCAATAAGCAAGAGATTTCTTCAGGGAGATTCCCGTGAAGCATAAAGGGGAAGGAACAGGAGTAGACAAGGAAAACATTCAGAATGTGATGTAGATTGGACACCTGCAAAAGGAAAGAAGGAAGGAAAGATTGGGTAGGAAGAGCCTCAGAGCTAAGCACAGTTCTTATGTGGTTTCAGCCAGGCCAGTGGGAATCCCTGAGTCAAAACTGCCCATTAGAGGAGTTGTGTTTCAGGCAGGATTGGCTGGCACTAGAACCCCACTAGGCTCATGGGAGCAGCAGCTAGTGCTGTCAGTCAACTACACTTTTTACAGCAGGTTATCTTGAAAGATATCTCAGTGGTACACCTCCATGGCTGCCCTGCTTATGCATGCACACAGTTTAAAAATAAAATGATACTATGATCTTACAATGAAAAAGGTGTCCTGTGCCTATTCCTACCGTTATCTAATTCATTTCCCCATAGTCAAGCACTTTTAAGTCTTTTAGCTAATTCTTCTGGGATTTACATAGTTTTAAATGACATTCATATGCTGCTATTTCTCGATTTTGTTCACTGTACATTTAGCCTCTGTTATCCTATTATGGAAGATAAAGTTTTAACTCATTTACATATTCCCCAACCACCCCTCTTCTACAAGTTTTCCTCCTTGATTTTCTTACTATATATACATAAGCTTTGGTCATTTATTCCGTGTTTATATTATTATAACTTTGTAAATATTATTAACAACTGAGCCAAGTAGTATACTATGATTACATTTTTTTCTTAAATAACTTCATTCTCCCTGGAATTAATTATCTTTTTTTTTTGAGACAGTCTCTGTCTGTCACCCGGGCTGGAGTGCAGTGGTGCAATCTTGGCTCCCTGCAACCTCTGGCTCCTGGGTTCAAGCATTCTCATGCTTCAGGCTCCCTAGTTGCTGGGACTACAGGTATGCACCAACATACCTGGCTAATTTTTAAATTTTTAAATAGAGACAGAGTTTTGTCATGTTGGCCTGGCTGGTCTCGTACTCTGGACCTCAAGCGATCTGCCTGCCTTGGCTTCCCAAAGTGCTGGGATTACAGGGGTGAGCCACCACAGCTAGCCAAGTTGATTATCCTTTTTTGTGATGTGATGTGTTTTATTACTTATTCTGAAGCTTTTTACTACAAAGTCTCTGTACGTGATTGTCTTCAATTTGGAAGCTTCCTTCCTTCCTTCCTTCCTTCCTTTCTTTTCTTTTTTTTTTTTTTTTTTTAGATGGAGGCTCACTCTGTTGCCCAGGCTGGCATGCAGTGGTGCGATCTCAGCTCACTGCAAGTTCTGCCTCCCAGGTTCACGCCATTCTCCTGCCTCAGCCTCCCCAGCAGCTGGGACTACAGGTGCCCACCACCACACCTGGCTAATTTTTTTGTATTTTTAGTAGAAACGGGGTTTCACCATGTTGGTCAGGCTGGTCTCGAACTCCTGATCTTGTGATCCACCCGCCTCTGCCTCCCAAAGTGCTGGGATTACAGGCCTGAGCCACTGCACCTGGCCTCTTTTTTAAAAAATTAAATTAAATTTTATTTTTTGTTATACTTTAAGTTCTAGGATACATGTGCAGAATGTGCAGGTTTGTTACATAGGTATACACGTGCCATGGTAGTTTGCTGCAGCCATCAACCTGTCATCTACATTAGGTATTTCTCCTAATACTATTCCTCCCCTAGTTTCCCACCCCCCAACAGGCTCCAGTGTATTATGTTCCCCTCCCTGTGCCCATGTGTTCTCATTGTTCAACTCCCACTTATGAGTGAGAACATGTGATGTTTGGTTTTTCTGTTCCTTTGGTAGTTTCCTGCGAATGATGGCTTCCAGCTTCATCTGTGTCCTTGCATTCGTTTTGATGGCTTCGTAGTATTCCATGGTATATATGTGCCACATTTTCTTTATCCAGTGTATCATCGATGGGCATTTGGGTTGGTTCCAAGTCTTTGCTATTGTGAATAGTGCTGCAGTAAACATATGTGTGCATGTGTCTTTATAGTAGAATGATCTATAATCCTTTGGGTATATACCCAGTAATGGGATGGCTGGGTCAAATGGTATTTCTAATTCTAGATCCTAGTGGAATCACCACACTGTCTTCCACAATGGTTGAACTAATTTACACTCCCACCAACGTGTATAAGCATTACTATCTCACCACATTCCCTCTCTAGCATCTGTTGTTTCCTGACTTTTTAATGATTGCCATTCTAACTGGCATGAGATGGTATCTCATTGTGGTTTTGATTTGCATTTCTCCAATGACCAGTGATGATGAGCTTTTTTTTATATGTTTGTTGGCTGCATAATTGTCGTCTTTTGAGAAGTGTCTGTTCATATCCTTTGCCCACTTTTTGATGGGGTTGTTTGTTTTTTTCTTATAAATTTGTTTTAAGTTCTTTGTAGATTCTGGATATTAGACCTTTGTCAGATGGATAGATTGCAAAACTTTTCTCCCATTCTGTAGGTTGCCTGTTCACTCTGATGATAGTTTCTTTTGCTGTGCAGAAGCTCTTTAGTTTAATTAGATCCCATTTGTCAATTTTGGCTTTTGTTGCCATTGCTTTTGGTGTTTTAGTCCTGAAGTCTTTGCCCATGCCTGTGTTCTGAATGGTATTGCCTAGGTTTTCTTCTAGGGTTTTTATGGTTTTAGGTCTTACGTTTAAGTCTTTAATCCATCTTGAGTTAATTTTTGTATAGGGTGTTAGGAAGGGGTACAGTTTCAGTTTTCTGCATATGGCCAGTCAGTTTTCCCAACACCATTTATTAAATTGAGAATCCTTTCCCCATTGCTTGTTTTGGTCAGGTTTGTCAAAGATCAGATGGTTGTAGATGTTTGGCGTTATTTCTGAGGCCTCTGTTCTGTTCCATTGGTCTATGAACTGTTTTGACACCAGTACCATGCTGTTTTGGTTACTGTAGCCTTGTAGTATAGTTTGAAATCAGGAAGCATGATGCCTCCAGCATTGTTCTGGTTAACTCATACTCATCCATCAGGTCTCACCGCAGGCTCATTTTTTCAAGGAAGACTTCTGTGACTTGCATTATAGCTGGGTAAAATTCCTATGTTATATACTCTTATAGAATTTTAATTTTTACCCTTATGAACCATTATTTCAGTTGCAAATTGTATATGTATTAAATTAATAGTTGAAAATACAAAGTGAGCAAGACTTTTTTCTGCTTTTGGTTGCCATAATATTCTTAGCACTTAGTACTGGGCCTGGCAAACAACAAGAAAAGCTTACTAGTTACTACTATGTGCCACTCATTGTTGTAAGTATATCAGGTATATTAACTTACTTAATTCTTAAAGCAATCTTATGAAGTAGGTAACATTACTATCCCTACCATACAAATATGAAACTTGAAGCCCAGAGAAGTTATGTAACTTGAATCATGGATATGCAGCTAGTAAGTAGCAGAGCTAAGATTGGAACCCATTCTAGCACCCATTAATAGTATTTATTTGAGAAGGTGGAATGAATGAATTGCAAAAATTCATTCCACCTTCTCAAATAAATACTATTAATGGGTGCTAGAATATTCTTTAGGACTCTTTTAGATGAAAACAGTAACGTAGTGGGCTGCTGTTGGTCCCCTGTAGATAGAATATTCATGAGTAGTGAGTACATGCTGTATTATTATGTCATTTTTAAGTAAACCGAAAGAAAGACAGCATTGAAAGCATTACATCCAGCACTTAATTCACTTAGGACTATGTAAAAAAAAAAACTGCCCATTCAAACTCAACCTTCTAAATCTCCCAAATGTTAACTGCCAAAGCTCTCCAAGGAAAATGAAGTGCCTTTGTTTAGCAGATGAGCTAGAAGAAGGAGGAGAAGAAGATGAATACAGAATTATTTTGTTTTAGAGGGCAGTGGCCATAATCATTTTGTCTCTTTTTTAGATTACCTCCCTTTCTACATTGCTACATACTAGGAAAAATGGCTACCTATGATAGTCAGATTAAACCTTGAAATAGGCTTATATTTGAACAGAGAACTGGATGAAGTGAGGAACACAGCCAAGTAGATATCTGTTGAGAGCATTCCAGAGGGAAATGAAGAGGTGGCTGCTGCAAATGATTTGGTCCCCATAGTACCTCAGTATCTGTTTTGCCAGCAAGCTGCCTTGAGCTTCTAGGACTTTTTCAATATATCCCACTTTTCTGTCTTCTTGGAGAAACTCCAGTGATGTTCCTCTTTATTGCTCACCGTTAAGAATAATATCTCTCATTTCCTCAGTTCCAACCAAGTCCCCAGACATGGGTTATTTAATTTAATTCTTGCAACAACTATGCAAAACAGGCTTTGCTAGCTCCATTTTGAAGATGAGAAAACTGAGCACCCAAGAGTTCACATAATTTGGTAGCAGTGGCAGATCTTGGCATTGAATGGAGGCTTTCAATTATGAAGCTCATTTTTTTCCATTTTACATGGTTTCTAAATATTAATTTGGCTTATCTGTGTGCTACAACCTTGCTTTCAAGTAAGAGCATGTGTATCTAATAGCCAAAATCATTTAATGGATATTTTAAAAAATTTAAATGTTTTATTTTGAGATAATTGTAGATTCACATGTGGTTGTAAGGAAAAATACAGAGGAGATCTTGTGTATCCTTTATCCTACTTTTCATAATGATAACATCTTGAAAAACTGTGGTACAATTAGGAAGAGAAGAATTGAGGCAAGTCCTAACGATTGCACACGACTATAACATACTACAAGGATTTAACATTGACACAATTCATTGATCTTGTTCCTATTTGCTTTGTTTTACCCCTACTTTTGTGTGTGTGTGCATGCACATGTGTATATGTGTTTAGTTTTGTGCAATTTTATCACATGTACAGGTTTGTGTATATATCACCACAGTCAAGATACAGAACAGTCCCATCACACAAAAATCCTTCACGTTGCCTTTTTACAACTACACTCATTTCTCCCTGCCTCCAAATGCCTTGCATTCTTAACACCTGGCAATCACTAATCTGTTCTCCATTTCTATAGTTTTGTCATTTCAAAAATATTATATAAGTGGGATCATATAGTATATATCTTTGGGATTGTCTTCCCCCTCCCCATTCATCATAATTCTGTAGAGATTCATTCAAGATGCATCTATCAATACTCCAGTCCTTTTTATTGCTGAGTACCATTCCATGTTATGGGTGTACTACAGTTTGATTAACCATTGAATGGGTTGATATTTTACGCCTCTTAGGAAATATGTGCATTTTAATAATGACTACCAGCAGTCAATGTCCTAATTCAAAGATAGAGAATTTAATGTTGAGAACATCAGTTGATAAAGACTAGAGGATTTTAGGGAAAGGTATGATCTTAAGCTTCTTCTTGGTTACACCATGCAAGTATATGATAGTAGGAAACGTACATTTCCATTTTATGCTTAATCTCACTGACGGTGTTTCAGATGATGCTGCCATGGTATTTCCTGTAACTGGATGAGATACAGTGCTTTGCAGGAGAAAAAATGCTTTCATCTCATGTACATTGTCTTGAATTTTAAGAAGGGTTTCTATGTAAGCAAGCATGGTTCAGTTTTACAAAAGAAAGAAAGACAGACAGTAATGAGAAATGTCATGTTTATCTTTTATATCTTATGGATGAATCTCAAATAGTTTTTCTTTTGGCTGCTTATTCTCAACTCTAACCAAGTGTCACCACTTATCATCTGCTGTAAACCTCAGGTAGGGCAAATTTGTGAATTGCCTACTGTTGACCCAGGAAGCTTATAAGGTTCTTTTTTTCTTGATGCAAGTGGTTGGTTTTATTAAAACAAAAAAGCATATATTCTTTATGTGTTGCTTGGCCTCAATTTGCTTTACAGGTTTCAATTACTGATCCTCTTACTATGTTTGATTGTAGGTATCCAAGTTGCCTCACTGGTTTCCTCCTGTCCTGCCTATACTTACCTTGAGACTTACCCACATTTTAACACAATTCTTTTCATTATTGCATATCCACTGCCCATTTAAATTCACTGGCCAGTGAGGGTTTAAAACTAAAATCTGTGTAGTGCTATGATGTATTTGACTGAGGAATATGCACCTTTTCTTTTAAACTATGAGCCTGAGTTTTTATGAAGAGAAGGGTGAATAGCACTTCAATTTCTATATTAATTCAATTCATATTTATTGAGCACTTATATTATGTAAGTCACCATGACAAATGTGATGACCGTGGAGATGAGTTGACCTTCAAGGAACATGTTCTAACAGCAAAGATAAGACAGGGTTATCTTATCTAATGCGAGATTTATCTAATACAAGATGCTGATAAGGCTAATGGAAACCAGAAAGGATCATGAAGATTTGTTGACCTTAAATTTTCGTCTTGTAATATTAGTCTGATGACTGTTACCTGCTACAGTTTGCAGAATGCATTCACAGCTTACATAGATATTCTTATTTAATATTTATGATTCTTCTTTATAGATTAAGACAGTGAAGCTTGCACATGTGGAGACAGAGTTCAAAGAAAAACCCAAGACTTTGAATGTGGCATTTATGAGACTTTACCAGAAGGCTTTACATTAATATGTTTTGTTTCAGCAAGGATCTTAGGTTCTAACATTTTACCTAAGGTTGCATAGACTATCTTGCAACTGAATGATATAGAAGTGATGAATTCACAAGTCAATTAAAATTCCTTCATTTTCCTTTAAAATAATAACCCTCAAAATAAATATATTTTTCTCCTATAAAATATGTGAATTAACTCTCTCTCCATGGATATAATTTTGAATTATGTTGATTAGAGGGTAAATCAGGAGAACTGCATATGAGAATATGAATGTTTAAATAATTATCGTTAATTTAAGTGTCCTTAAGAGAGCTTTAGCTGCTCAAGTGAGCATTTGCTTAATTTAAATTGAATGAAAAATGATCTATGGGGGAAACAGTTTCTAAAGCACAACCAGAGTTTCATGAAAATGAGAGGAATCAGAGATGTGTTACAAAGACCTAACATGGCAAGGATGGAATTTTGAGCCACACTGATGTAGATATTCCTAAATGTTATATTTGTACAAAATTACAATGTCAAATAGTGCTTCACAGAGCAGAAAACTTAATGCTGAATTTTTCTTTCCAGTGGCACAGAGCTCTATGAAAGGTTCATTTCTTGCTTTCAAATTTAGGAGGATCTATGAAATTCCTTGAAGGATAATTTTATGTAGAATGTATTAAAATATTCCAATATTTTTTCACATTCTGGGAGGCTGATCAGAACTTACAAGGAAAGGACAATACATAAGGGCTCATAAGTAACATTAAATAGGTGAAGTTTCCTTGTTTTAGATACATAATTTTAGGGAATTACATAAACAAACCAGTATATATAGTATGGTTATTGGTTCACTGATGGGAATCACTTGAGCGTGGTTTGAATCTTAAAATCATCCTGTCTGGCTTGGTACCTCTATTTCAATGGGAAAAGCACTGCTAGAAGCAAGAGTAGAAAGTGATGAGAGGGACAGCAGCTCTAGAAAAGCGCTAGTGGAAATGAACAGTACTGTCACAAATATGAGGAGGCTCTTGTGTACTTGTCACTGCCATCATTGTGCTTTGAATACTGATAAAAGAAGGTGCACAAGACTGCCTTTCTTTGTTTACCAAGTAGGTGAGGTCAGGCAGCTGAGGCCAAAAAAAAAAAAAAAAAAAAAAAAAAAAAAACCTGAAAAATCCAGCTAAAGACCTTAAGACATGGCCCCAGGAAGTTTAAAAAAATTTAAGAGGGCTTAATCTTCCAGAATGTATGAGATTGGGAAAGGGGTTCAAGTCAAACTCATCTAGATCTCAGGTGGCAGGGAACCTGCATAGGAAAGAGCTAACATAGCTGGGCTGAGACCATTTTTAGAAAGGCCTGGTTGCAGGGTTGGCCCTTGGCTGGCATCTGGGTACTTAGATTTTGGGCATGTTTCCCACCATTCTCTGACTTATAAGAGTAGTTTATTGTGCTTAAACTATTTGTGCAAACAATGTGGCTTATGTTAAGCACCTGCTTTCATTCTGAGAATCTGGAATTTAGGTATGTCCTAGGCAGAGATTCTTATATGGCCAGCTCCCAGTAAAACCTTGGGCACTAAGTCTCTAAAGAGATGTCCTAGGAGGCAACATTTTACAAGTGTCACAGTTCAATGCTGAAGAAATTTAAGTTGCCTTATGTAACTCTACAGGGACAAAATTCTTAGAAATGTGTACTTGGTTTTCCTTAGACTCTGTCCCATGTACTTTTTCCTTTTACTGATTTTGCTTGTACCCTTTGGCTGTAGTACATCATAACTGTGAGTTCTGTGAGTCTGCCTAGCACATCACCAAATCTGGGGATGGACTTGGGGACTCCAGGCACAGAACCATAACTGGAATAGACTTATAGGTGAAATAAAAGTTGTCATGTGGGATATGATATGTTCTGGAACTTTAACTAAGGATGTTTGAAATAACTCTTTACTAGTATTTAAACTCTTGACAACTGTATCCAGAAATTAACATGTGTGGACTGAGGCCCTTCTAACATAAGAACAATAAAATCAGATTAAGGGAAGTAGAGCCCATATAATGTTCCCCTGCTCTCAATATAAATGGAATCTTGTGAATTTAATCTATTAGAAGAGTAGCTAATAATCTCCTAATGGAAAATCCCTAAATGGATCTTTTGGTAGAAAACTCCTAGTTCTAGCAATGCAGGCACAAATAAGGGGAGAAAGCCCCACTGACAGCATGACAAGAATTTTATGACCTGATGTTAAGCATCCATAGTTAATGTGATAAATTTTTCTTAGTTAAATGCAAACCAAGTTCCTTTCACCTTTCTTCTTTGCTGAATGTTTTTAAATGTTAGAGTTTGACAGCAAACTCCATTAGAAATCCAAGGAAAATGCCCTTACATCTAAGAGAAAGTGCTAACTGAATTGTAAATGCGTGCAATTTAGTGTTAGGACATAGTCTGACTTGTACAACGTGTCCAAGTGGGACAAAGGCTCCATTTGGGGAAATAAATCCCTTTGCTTAAAAAAGTTGTAACAAAAAAATTCCAGTCTTTTCAAAGACTATTTAAAAGAATGTTTGACTTTTCTTTTATCTATTCATTCTCAAACTGAAGTAGGAAAATATGCCTTTGAAGCTGTTTTTTTTTTAATATGCAGTTTATTTATATAGCCCTTTTTGGTGTTTTGACACTAAAAGGTTTATGAAAGCATGGAGAGCTGCTTCTCTACTACATTTAGAACTCTACAAAACTAACATTGAAGGTAATGACTTCTTACATGAACAAACAAAACTGGATTTATACACTGCGCTGTTACCAGAGATAGGACCTAAATTAAGGGGGAATCTTGAAGTCATGTTTTCCGGGTTCTGCCTTGTTCTTACTATCGACTACTGGTTGGTGTCTTCACATACTGATAAGGTAACTGGCATGTTACTCAAAAAGCAAATGCATTTGGAATATGTGATATAGTTGATTAATTTGGATATTTTAGATTAAGATGAATTATTTTGGAGAGAGGTGAGGGTGTTACTTTCCTTTTTTATGTAGAGATAGGTCTTTGAATTAGATCAAATAGGATGATCATAAAACGTATCATTCAACAGAACACTTTTGAGAGTGAAAGGGAAAGCTATTAATAATTACATTGGGATAAAATGTATAATGTATAAACTGGGATTATTCCTGACAGAACTGAGATATGTGGTCATCTCAACATTGAACACTTATTTTCTACTCTTTTTTCTTTCATGGGTATTATGGGTATTTGTGAGATTGTGAAATATTTTAAATGTTGTGGGAGAAAATAATCATCAAACCTATGTTCGTTGATATTAAAATACAGCCTCAAAATTCTTTGTCACTTAACCCATTGAGAAGTGGGGTATTATTTTCTCTATGACATCACCCCTTGTATCTGAGTGGGCCTACGGCTTCTTTGAACAATAGAGTATGATGGAGGTGAAGCTGTGTAATTTACAAGACTGAGTCAATAGATGATGTAGCTTTTGCCTTGTTCTCTGGGGCACTCCTGTTTGGAGCCCTGAGCTGCCACACAGGAAATCTAATTACCCTGGGACCATCATGCCATGAGGAAGCAAAGCCACATGCTGGTGCTCTGGTCAGCAGTCCTAGTCTTCACGTCATCCCAGAGTAGATGTATGTGAGTGAACAGGCCTTTAGATGACCCCAACATGTAGCCTTTAAATCTTCCCAGTTGAGACCAGTGTCACTGTGGAGCAGAGATGAGCCATCCTTGAGTTACCCTTTCTAAATTTTCTGACTCACCAAATACGTGAGCATAATAAAATTTTTTTTTTAAGCCATTAAGTTTTAGGGAAATTTGTTATACAGTAATAGTAATGGGAATACTGAGCTTTCTATTTTTGCATTTATCTGTTTCAAGGTACTCCTGGACTTTCCCTAGTACCCTTGGCTCTAAGCAGAAAAATCTCAGATTTTTTCTTGATGATTATTTTCTTCCACAACATTTAAAATACTTCACAATCTCACAAATACCCATAATACCCATGAAAGAAAAAAGAGTAGAAAATAAGTGTTCAATGTTGAGATGACCACATGTCTTAGTTCTCTCAGGAATAATCCCAGTTTATACATTATACATTTTATCCCAGTGTAATTATTAATAGCTTTCCCTTTCACTCTCAAAAGTGTCCTGTTGAATGATACGTTTTATGATCATCCTATTTCATCTAATTCAAAGACTCTTGTTTATAATTAAGCATCTCTTGGCTTATGAAAGAAACAGCGGAGATGCAACAATGTGTTCTACAAATGCACTGTTGGTCCTCTCTGAGATGGATCCCTATGTCTTGAGTCACTCTATCAACATATTAGCTCTCTTAAGGCACATTTAGTTTCTTGAAATTTATTGTGGACTCTGATACACACTGGCTTTCTTCTGTGAATCATGACATTATCCAGTATAATATCAATAGTGTGTCAACAGAACTTTAGTCTATGCTATTTGTATTGCTCACTGTTGTTTTATATGTATCTTTTCTCCTCAGGTAGGTGGTAAAACAAGTTCCTTGAGGATAGGAGGCATGCTGTGTATTTTATATTGTGTAGCATAATATAGTGGTAAACACAGGGGAGAGATTATTTTCCTGGTACTTCCTGATACCATATTTGTATTTTCAATATTTCCCTTTGATCACAAAGTATGGTAGATCCCTGATATTGGCATTTAAAAGCCATTATCAGGGATAATTTTGAATTGTAAAGAAAGAACAGAAGAGATTATTTTAGATGTGCTTGTGCAAGATAAGTTAATGAGATACTGGAAAACAAAAGCACAAAATGAATAGCTTTATTTGTGGGATAAACAAGGCTCTCAGAGTGTGCCAATAAAAAATTCTTTATTATTAGGTGGATTTAGATGTTTTAAAAGCTTTTGATCATGTTTTATGGCTAATAAAGTTTCTTCAGGGAAAAGTAAAGTCTAAAATCTTTCCCATAAATGAGTTGATGCTTTTATTTTTCCTAAATCCATGATCATGTTCAAATAAGGAAAGCTTTAAGGGAGATTCCTTAGCAATGGATAAAAAGAAATTCTTAAAGAATTAGAAATATGCTAAGGAGATGCAGAAGAACGTTTTAAGGTTAATTGCCTAGGTGGATTTTCAGTATTTTCAGGTTCCAGGAGTATAAAGATAGGGTAGTCTTGATAAAATGTGTTACTCCTGCAGTGTCTTCTGGGCTGACAATAATACCATTTATTTCCTCTTCCTCATCCTTACTCAATGCTGGAATCTACAGTAGAAGATTGGAGTAAAAGTTTCTAAGTTCTCCATTTCATCTTTTGGGAGTAGCATAAAGTAGCAAGGAAGATTTGAATATGGAAAAAATATGTGAAACTGTAGATAAATGTTGTCAGAGAACATTCAAATAAACAAACAATGAAGACACCATTACACAAAACTAGTCATCTGAGAGTGCTCTCTTGCTTAGTAGTTTTAAGAAAGAGTAAAAGCCCAAATGTAAGTTTTAATTTGCTATAGATTTTTGATTATACATGATGATCCTTCAGTTTCTGCTTCTCAGGATTTTATTCTATCTCAGAAGTTGCCTTCTTCCAGGTCTCCAGGTCAGCATAATATCTTTGTTCCTATAAAAAATTTTCACATTCTACTACTTTGAGGATGTGATAAAGGGTTCAAGAGATAAAGGGTTCAAGAGTTTTTAGTAATTAATCACTTGTTTAAAGTACCTTTGACTTTACCAGTTCTGTGACTCCTAATTAACCTTACCTTTGAGCACTAGAAGTAATGCTTGACTCAGAAGGTGTTCTCTTTTTAGACCCCACACGGGAAGACTGTTCAGGATGTCTGTGCCACAACTGTTCTTGGAATAAGTTCAGGAACCTAATGATATATGCCGATGGGCTCAGAAACCAATTTTAATCAGGTGATTTAGAAAACATTTCAAAATATCAGTCAGTGAATGCCCACAGGGCAATTGATAATGGATACATAGCTTAATTTTAAAGTGTAGCAACATGAGCAGAAAGAGGTTGGCACAACATGCCCTGTGGCTTCTACATCTGAGGACTTGGTTGCTCAAAGGTAAAGTGAATTGGGTCTGTTAACTCTTGTTTATAATTAAACATCTCTTGGTTTATGAAAGAAACAGCAGAGATACAACAATGTATCTTTGAGAATCATATACATTTAAAAAGTATGCAGCTCCAAGTCATTAGAGAAAGGGTGGATTCTGCAGCACACATATATGTTGTGGTTGATAGTCTCAGTGGTGGTCATCCTCTGCTTCTTTGTTGGCTGGGTATCTATGAACATAGGGAAAGGCAGGTGGCAGCATCTTTCTATGTTCTGAATGAAATTTTAGAGAGTTCTGTATCATGCATTCTACTTGAAATGAGAGGTTCACAGTGAGCAAAGATTAAGAAAGGAAGAAGAAAAAGTCAAGTCATAGTTTCCCATGGGCCAGGAAACATTTGTATCAAGGAAGGACAATAATAAAATTTACAAATTAGCTTTTTGCTTACTTTTAATAAAAAAACTATGTTTAGTAAGGTTGATTAGGCATTTGGGGAATGAAGTATAAGCAGAAGCACAATTCACTAATTTGTTAATTATTTTCTTTGTTGTGGACCTCAATTAGTTTAGTGTTTAACAGTGATAAAGCATAGTCAGAAAGAAGTGAACCTTGTTAAGGGAAACTGCTTACTGGCTATTATTCACTCTGAGTCCCAGAAACTGTCCATACTCCCTATTTGTACAAGTACTATGCACTCTTACTATATATTTTTAAAATATAAAGTAAGAAAACAAAAATCCTTACATTGCTACTCTAGATAGAACTACTCTTAACATTTTTTCTCATTCATAATTTTTTACATTATTGAGATACTACTGAATATATAAAATTTTCCTGCTTTTAATATAAACATTTTGCAGGTTTATTGCAAATTCTTCATGAACATGTTTAACGCTGACATAATCTGTTGATTCCTGATTTAATGCCCACAACCTACTTTGAGCAGAGTTGACCCTTCTGGGTATTAGCAAGCAATAGAGTGAGCAATCTAAATGGCAGGCTGCTGCAATTGATCCAATCTCAAGCCAATTTACCCAGGCCATCAGGAAAATGAGCTTTGTGTTTTTCCAGCTAAAAGTCTCTTTCTGGTAATGATGCAGAAGAGTATAATACATTTTTATGAATGCACAAAACTCCTTTTGTTTATACAGGTTATCACCAAATTCAGCAATAGGAACAATGGGTCTACCATACCTAAGACATTCCCAAGCATCCAGCTGCAGTGAAATTCCTGAAATATGAAACCCAAATTTATTCTCTTTGTCATTTAGAACCTTTTACTTGACTAATTCAGTGGGCCTGTCTCAGAACTTTCCCTAAGATGAAACTAACTAGGACATTTTGCTTTACTTCTAGTTAACAATTACCACATTTATATATGGAATTTTATCAAAATATAGATGGCATAAAGAGAAGGAACCGATCTTAGGACAACAGAAAAAGGTACATTTTCAATTCCATTTTTGCTTACATCTTAGCCCTACTAGGTTAAACTCCCACAGAGGTATTGGCAAACCTCACTTCTATAATTATAACACTGTAAATTTTCTGTTGAGTTTTTCCTGTTTCATCTGATTTTGCATAGGGTTACACTTATTACTATATTCTACTGTGAATTTACTGACTGATGACTTCTTTTGTTTCTAACAATACTTAATAACAATTTATCCTCCAGTATTGATATCTCTGATCAATACCATCTAACACATTACCTAATATATTCCAGTGTATGAAGATACTATAATTTTCTAACATTATGTAATGTGAGCATCCTTGAATTTTTTTTTTTTTTTTGATGTGTGTTGGCCCCTTCATTCTTAGGATATATTTCCTGAAATAAAATTACTAGACCAAAATTTGTCAGAGCTGGGTGAAGTGGCAGATGCCTGTAATCCCATTTATTCAAGAGGCTGAGGTGGAAGAATTGCTTGAGCTTAGTTTGAGACCAGCCTGGGAAACATAACAGGACCCCCAAGACCTCAAAAAATTTTTTTTAAATGAACGTTTTAAAGTTCTTAATATATATATCCAAAGTGCTTTCCACTGTGGCAGCATATGGTATAAGTATGAGGCAATTACTGGTAGTGATGTCAAGATTGTGACTATGTTTGTTAGGAAGCATCTATTAGATATAAGTGTACTTTAATGTATATTTATGGTTATCTGTCTATGAGATATTTTTAATTTGAAGCTTTATGATGAAACAAGAAAGACTGCGCTTCCCAACATACAAATGAATGATAGTACATTTACTCTGTAATTAATTTAAGCACATATTAAATATAAAAACCGTGAATACTATAAATATTGTTGTAATATCCATTTCCAGTTGTTACTAAGGAATCAGGAAACATCCTTTGTTTATTATGCCAAGAGAATGGTTGCTCTTTCAGTGTGAGCTCTCTCTAAAATTCCCTTGTCTAAAGATCAAAATACTCTTTTGCATGTTCCATCCTCTTTCCTAACTCCCTCTCAGCAGTTGGTCCTTTTATTATTGAAGGGTTCTTCTTACCATTTGCAAGAATTTCTTGTTTTTGTTACTTCTAAATACCCAAAATTTCTTAACGTCATAGATGTTTGTTGACACATTAGTTAAGAAGTGTTGCTTTTGCCATTAGATTTTTGGTAGCATGCTTTACTCATTGCTTGGGAATTGCTTCTTCCTGCTCTCTCTCTTTGTCTTATTCATTTTCTTATTGCCTAGTAACTCACCTGCTCACATTCTGAATGGTGATCTCTACCTATTGTTTTAAGTGTCTCATTTATTTAAATGTTAGCCAGTAACTCCCAAATTTTCAACTCCGTCCCAGGTCTCCCCAACTCCAGATTTGCCCAGATCTCTCCCCACTTCATATTTGTATATCCAGCTGCCTAATTGATGTTTTCACTATGATGTTGAATAAGCATCTTAAACTTTATATATGTAAAACTCAACTTCTAACCTCCCTATTCCTAATTCCTTTTTTTTATTATTATACTTTAAGTTCTAGGGTACATGTACACGATGTGCAGGTTTGTTACCTATGTATACATGTGTCATGTTGGTGTGCTGCACCCATTAACTCGTCATTTACATTAAGTATATCTCCTAATGCTATCCATCCCCTAGCCTCCGAACCCACAACAGGCCCTGGTGTGTGATTTTTCCCCACCCTCTGTCCAGGTGTTCTCATTGTTCAATTCTCACCTATGAGTGAGAACATGCAGTGTTTGATTTTCTGTCCTTGTGACAGTTTGCTCAGAATGATGGTCTCCAGCTTCATCCATGACCCTATAAAGGACATGAACTCATCCTTTTTTATGGCTGCATGGTATTCTATGGTGTATATGTACCATATTTTCTTAATCTAGTCTGTCATTGATGGACATTTGGGTTGGTTCCAAGTCTATTCACTATTGTGAATAGTGCCGCAATAAACATACGTGTGCATGTGTCTTTATAGCAGCATGATTTATAATCCTTTGGGTATATACCCAGTAATGGGATATCTGGGTCAAATGACATTTCTAGTTCTAGATCCTTGAGGAATCAGCACAGTGTCTTCCATAATGGTTGAACTAGTTTACAGTCCCACCAACAGTGTAAAAGTGTTCCTATTTCTACACATCCTCTCCAGCAGCTGTTGTTTCCTGACTTTTTAATGATCGCCATTCTAACTGGCATGAGATGGTAACTCATTGTGGTTTTAATTTGCATTTCTCTGATGGCCAGTGATGATGAGCATTTTTTCATGTGTCTGTTGGCTGCATAAATGTCTTCTTTTGAGAAGTATCTGTTCATATCCTTTGCCACTTTTTGATGGGGTTGTTTTATTTTTTCTTATACATTTGTTTAAGTTCTTTGTAGATTCTGGATATTAGCCCTTTGTCAGATGGGTAAATTGCAAAAATTTTCTCCCATTCTGTAGGTTGCGTATTCACTCTGATGGTAGTTTCTTTTGCCGTGCAGAAGCTCTTTAGTTTAATTAGATCCGATTTATCAATTTCAGCTTTTGTTGCCATTGCTTTTGGTGTTTTAGTCATGAAGTGCTTGCCCATGCCTATGTCCTGAATGGTATTGCCTAGGTTTTCTTCTAGGGTTTTTATGGTTTTAGGTCTGACATTTAAGTCTTTAATCCATCTTGAATTAATTTTTGTATAAGGTATAAGGACAGGATCCAGTTTCAGCTTTCTGCATGTGGCTAGCCAGTTTTCCAAGGCAATTTATTAAACAGGGAATCCTTTCCCCATTTCTTGTTTTTGTCAGGTTTGTCAAAGATCAGATGGTTGTAGATGTGTGGTATTATTTCGGAGGGCTCTGTTCTGTTCCATTGGTCTACATATCTGTTTTGGTACCAGTACCATGCTGTTTTGGTTACTGTAGCCTTGTAGTATAGTTTGAAGTCAGGTAGCATGATGCCTCCAGCTTAGTTCTTTTGGCTTAGGATCATCTTGGCAATGTGGACTCTTTTTTGGTTCCATATGAACTTTAAAGTAGTTTTTTCCAATTCTGTGAAGAAAGTCATTGGTAGCTTAATGGGGATGGCATTGAATCTATAAATTACCTTGGGCAGTATGGCCATTTTCATGATATTGATTCTTCGTATCCATGAGCATGGAATGTTCTTCCATTTGTTTGTGTCCTGTTTTATTTCGTCGAGCAGTGGTTTGTAATGCTTCTTGAAGAGGTCCTTCACATCCCTTGTAAGTTGGATTCCTAGGTATTTTATTCTCTTTGAAGCAATTGTGAATGGGAGTTCACTGATGATTTGACTCTCTGTCTGTTATTGGTGTATAGAATGCTTGTGATTTTTGCACAATTGATTTTGTATCCTGAGACTTTGCTGAAGTCTTAAGGAGATTTTGGGCTGAAATGATGGGGTTATCTAAATATACAATCATGTCATCTGCAAACAGGGACAATTTGACTTCCTCTTTTCCTAATTGAATACCCTTTATTTCTTTCTCCTGCCTGATTGCCCTGGCTAGAACTTCCAAACTATGTTGAATAGGAGTGGTGAGAGAGGGCATACTTGTTTTGTGCTGGTTTTCAGAGGAAATGCTTCCAGTTTTTGCCCATTCATTATGATATTGGCTGTGGGTTTGTCATATATAGTTCTTATGATTTTGAGATATGTCCCATCAATACCTAATTTATTGAGAGTTTTTAGCATGAAGGGCTGTTGAATTTGTTGAAGGCCTTTTCTTCATCTATTGAGATAATCATGTGGTTTTTGTCTTTGGTTCTGTTTATATGCTGGATTACGTTTATTGATTTGCGTATGTTGAACCAGCCTTGCATCCCAGGGATGAAGCCCACTTGATCATGGTGGATAAGCTTTTTGATGTGCTGCTGGATTCAGTTTGCCAGCATTTTATGGAGATTTTTTGCATCGATGTTCATCAGGGATATTGGTGTAAAATTCTCTTTTTTTGTTGTGTCTCTGCCAGGCTTTGGTATCAGGATGATGCTGGCCTCATGAAATGAGTTAGGGAGGATTCCCTCTTTTTCTATTGATCAGAATAGTTTCAGAAGGAATGGTACCAGCTTCTCTGTGTATCTCTGGTAGAATTCGACTGTGAATCTGTCTGGTCCTGGACATTTTTTGGTTGGTAGGCTCTTAATTATTGCCTCAATTTCAGAGCCTGTTACTGGTCTATTCAGAAATTCCACTTCTTCCTGGTTTAGTCTTGGGAGGGTGTATGTGTCCAGGAATTTATCCATTTCTTCTAGATTTTCTAGTTTATTTGCATAGAGGTGTTTATAGTTATTCTCTCATGGTAGTTTGTATCTCCGTGGGATCAGTGGTGACATCCTCTTTATCATTTTCTATTGTGTCTACTTGATTCTTCTCTCTTTTCTTCTTTATTAGTCTTGCTAGTGGTCTATCAACTTTGTTGATCTTTTCAAAAAACCAGCTCCTGGATTCATTGATTTTTTGAAGGGCTTTTTGTGTCTCTATCTCTCAGTTCTGCTCTGATCTTAGTTATTTCTTGCCTTCTGCTAGCTTTTGAATGTGTTTGCTCTTGCTTCTCTAGTTCTTTTAATTGTGATGTTAGGGTAATTTTAGATCTTTCCTGCTTTTCTTGTGGGCATTTAGTGCTATAAATTTCCTCTACACACTGCTTTAAGTGTGTCCCAGAGATTCTGGTGTATTGTGTCTTTGTCGTCATTGGTTTCAAAGAACATCTTTATTTCTGCCTTTGTTTTGTTATGTACCCAATAGTCTTTCAGGAGCAGATTGTCCAATTTCCATGTGGTTGACTGGCTTAGAGTGAGTTTCTTAATCCTGAGTTCTAATTTGATTGTGCTGTGGTCTGAGAGGCAGTTTGTTATAATTTCTGTTTTTTTACATTTGCTGAGGAGTGCTTTACTTACAACCATGTGGTCAATTTTGGAATAAGGCAATGTGGTGCTAAGAGGAATGTATATTGTGTTAATTTGGGGTGGAGAGTTCTGTAGATGTCTATTAGGTCCGCTTAGTGTAGAGCTGAGTTCAGTTCCCAGATATCCTTGTTAACTTTCTGTCTTGTGGATCTGTCTAATGTTGACAGTGGGGTGTTAAAGTCTTCCATTATTATTGTGTGGGAGTCTAAGTCTCTTTGTAAGTCTCTAAGGACTTGCTTTATGAATCTGGGTGATCCTGTATTGGGTGCACATATATTTACGATAGTTAGCTCTTCTTGTTGAATTGATCCCTTTACCATTATGTAATGGCCTTTGTCTCTTTTGATCTTTGATGGTTTAAAGTCTGTTTTATCAGAAACTAGGATTGCAAACCCTGCTTTTTTTTTTTTTTTTTTTTTTTCCATTTCCTTGGTAGATCTTCCTCTATTCCTTTATTTTGAGCCTATATGTGACTCTGCATGTGTGATGGGTTTCCTGAATACAGCACACTGATGGGTCTTGTCTCCTTATCCAATTTGCCAGTCTGTGTCTTTTAATTGGAGCATTTGGCCCAATTACATTTAGGTTAACATTGTTATATGTGAATTTGATCCTGTCATTATGATGTTAGCTGGTTATTTTGCTCATTAGTTGATGCAGTTTCTTCCTCACATCGATAGTGTTTACAACTTGGCATGTTTTTGCAGTGACTGGTACCAGTTGTTCCTTTCCACATTTAGTGCTTCCTTCAGGAGCTCTTGTAAGGCAGGCCTGGTGGTGACAAAATCTCTCAGCATTTGCTTGTTTGTAAAGGATTTTATTTCTCCTTCACTTACAAAACTTAGTTTGACTGGATATGAAATTCTGGATTGAAAATTCTTTTCTTTAAGAATGTTGAATAGTGGCCCCCACTCTATTCTGGCTTGTAGAGTTTCTGCTGAGAGATCCACTGATAGTCTGATGGGCTTCCCTTTGTAGGTAAGCCAGCCTTTCTCTCTGGCTGCCCTTAACGTTTTTTTTCTTCATTTCAGCCTTGGTGAATCTGAAATTATGTGTCTTGCAGTTGCTCTTCTCGAGGAATGTCTTTGTGACATTCTCTGTATTTCCTGAATGTGAATGTTTGCCTGCCTTGCTAGGTTGGGGAAGTTCTCCTGGATAATATCCTGAAGAGTGTTTTCCAGCTTGATTCCCTTCTCCCCGTCACTTTCAGGTACACCAATCAGACGTAGATTTGGTCTTTTCACATAGTCCCATATTTCTTGGAGGCTTTGTTCATTTATTGTTACTCTTTTTTCTCTATACTTCTCTTCTCACTTCATTTCATTCATTTGATCTTCAATCACTGATACCCTTTCTTCCAGTTGATCCAATTGGCTACTGAAGCTTGTGCATGTGTCATGTAGTTCTCATGCCATGGTTTTCAGCTCCATCAGGTCATTCAATGTCTTCTCTACACTGTTTATTCTAGTTAGCCATTCATCTAATCTCGTCTGAAGGTTTTTATCTTCTTTGTGACGGGATCGAACATCCTCCTTTAGCTCGGAGAAATTTGTTATTACCAATCTTCTGAAGCCTTCTTCTGTCAACTTGTCAAAGTCATTCTCCGTCTAGCTTTGTTCTGTTGCTGGCGAGGAGCTGTGTTTCTTTGGAGGAGAAGAGGCACTCTGATTTTTAGAATTTTCTTCTTTTCTGCTCTGGTTTCTCCCCATCTTTGTGGCTTTATCTACCTTTGGTCTTTGCTGATGGTGATGTACAGATTGGGTTTTGCTGTAGATGTCCTTTCTATTTGTTAGTTTTCCTTCTAACAGTCATGCCCCTCAGCTGTAGGTCTGTTGGAGTTTGCTGGAGGTCCACTCCAGACCCTGTTTGCCTGGGTATCACCAGTGCAGGTTGCAGAACTGCAAATATTGCAGAACAGCCAATATTGCAGCCTGATCATTCCTCTGGAAGCTTCGTCTCAGAGGGGCACCCGGCCATATGAGGTGTTGGTCGGCCCCTGCTGAGAGGTGCCTCCCAGTTAGGCTACTCAGGGGTCAGGGACCCACTTGAGGAGGCAGTCTGTCTGTTCTCACATCTCAAACTCTGTGCTGGGAGAACCACTACTTTCTTCAAAGCTGTCAGACAGGAATGTTTAAGTCTGCAGAAGTTTCTGCTGCCTTTTGTTCACCTATGCCCTGCCCCTAGAGGTGGAATCTACAGAGGCAGGCAGGCCTCCTTGAGCTGTGGTGGGCTTCACCTAATTTGAGCTTCGTGGCCACTTTGTTTACCTACTCAAGCCTCAGCAATGGCGGACGCCCCTCCCCTTGCTTCCACCTTGCAGTTCAATCTCAGACTGCTGTGCTAGCAGTGAGTGAGGCTCCGTGGGCGTGGGACCCTCCAAGCCAGGCACGGGATATAATCTCCTGGTGTGCTGTTTGCAAAGACCGTTGGAAAAGCATGGTATTGGGGTGGGAGTGACCCAATTTTCCAGGTGCCATCTGCCACGGCTTCCCTTGGCTAGGAAAGGGAATTCCCTGACCCCTTGCGCTTCCCAGGTGAGGCAATGCCTTGCCCTGCTTTGGCTGACGGTCTGTGGGCTGCACCCACTGTCCTGCACCCACTGTCTGACAAGCCCCATTGAGATGAGCCTGGTACCTCATTTGGAAATGCAGAAATTGCCAGTCTTCTGCGTCGCTCACTCTGGGAGCTGCCGACTAGAGCTGTTCCTATTTGGCCATCTTGGAACCTCCCCCTTCTAATTCTTACAACAGAGATACTGAAATGTGATTTGTTAGCAGTTTTGTTTGTTTGTGTGTTTTGCTCAGTTGATGGCAATTTATTCCTTCTAGATTTTTCAGGCCAAAAGTTTGAACTGATCATTGACTTTTCTCTTCCACGTTTTACTTTTAGTCTACTCATAAATCTTGTTAGTTTACCTTTAAGATAGAACAAAAATCTAACATTTCTTACCATCTCTACTGCTAACCATTTTCAAGTACCATTAATTTTTACTAATGAATTATTGTAATCACTTTCTAACAGGTCTTCTTGCTTACATCCCTGACTTACTATACTGAGCTGAATTGTGTTCCCCCCCTGGAAAAAAAGTTCATATCCACCTGGAACCTCAGATTATGACCTTATTTGGAAATAGGGTCTTTGCCGAGATAATTAATTAAGATAAGTTCTTACTGGATTAAAATGAGTTATAATCCAATGGCTGGTGTCCTTATAAGATGAGTAAGCAGAGACACAGAGACACACAGAGGGTGAGAAAGCTGTGGGAGAATGGAAGTGAAACGAACCTCTATCTACTATAAGCAAAGGACTGCCAAGGACTGCCACTAGCCACTAATAGCTAGAAGAGTCAAGGATGAATCTTCTTGAGTTTGCAGAGAGAGTGTCCCTACCAACACTGATTTTGTACTTCTAGTCTCCAGAACTATGAGAGAATGAATTTCTATTGTTTTAAGCCACTCAGTTTATGATACTTTATTATGAAAGCCCTAGGAGATTAATACACTCACTATCGTTGATTTTCAGTAGAGCAGCCATATGGCTGAAGAGTTATCTCTCTTATTCCTTTATGGTGATTGCACGAATGTCACCTTCTTAATGAGGCCCAGCCTGACCACCATATTTAAAATCATAAACTGCTCCCTGCTCTGACCCCATTCCTGATCTTTTTTAAAAAGTTATTTTATTTATTTATTTATTTATGACAGAGTCTCACACTGTAGCCCAGGCTGGAGTGCAATGATGCAATCTCAGCTCACTGCAAGGTCCACTTCCCGGGTTCACACCATTCTCCTGCCTCAGCCTCCCAAGTAGCTGGGACTACAGGCAACCACCACCACGCCTGGCTAATTTTTTGTATTTTTACTACAGACAGGGTTTCACCGTGTTAGCCAGGATGGTCTTAATCTAACCTCATAATCCACCCACCTTGGGCTCCCAAAGTGCTGGGATTACAGGTGTGAGCCACTGTGCCAGGCCAAAAGTTATTTATTTTTAATTTCTGTGGTTACATAGTAGGAGTATATATTTACGGAGTAAATGAGATGTTTTGGTACAGGCATGCGATGTGTAATAATCACATCGTGGAATATGAAGTATCTATCCCTCAAGTATTTATCCTTTTTGTTAAAAAAATTCAATTATACTCTTTTAGTTATTTTAAAATGTTCAATTAAATTATTATTGACTATAGTCACCCTGTTGTATTATCAAATAGTAGATCTTATTCATCCTTTCCAACTATTTTCTTTTTTTACCCATTAACCATCCCCATCTTCCCCTGATTCAACTGCCCGCTACCCTTCCCAGCCTCTGGTAACCATCCTTCTCCTTCAGCTATCTCTATGACTTCAATTATTTTGATTTTTAAATCACACATGTAAGTGAGAACATGTGATTTTTGTCTTTGTGTGCTTGGCTTATTTCAGTTAATATAATGATCTCCAGTTCCATCCATGTTGTTGCAAATGACAGAATCTCATTCATTTTTATGGCTGAATCGTACTCAATTGTATATATGTACCATATTTTCTTTATCCAGTCACATGTTGATGAGCACTTAGGTTGCTTCCAAATCTTGGCTATTGTGAACAGTGCTGGAACAAACATGAGAATGGAGATATCTCTTTGATATACTTACTGATTTCCTTTATGTTAGGTATATACCCAGCAGTGGGATTACTAGATTATATGGTAATACTATTTTTAGTTTTTTGAGAAACCTCCAAATTGTTCTCCATAGTGGTTGTACTAATTTACATTCCCACCAAGAGCATACACATCCTCACATCCCTTCAGCCTTTGTTCTCCACATCCTCACTAGCCTTTGTTATTGCCTGTCATTGGATATAAGCCATTTTAACTGGGGTAAAACAATATCTCATTGTGGTTTTGCTTTGCAGTTCTCTTATGGTCAGTGATGTTGATGTTGATCATATGCCTGTTTGCCATTTGTATGTCTTCTTTTGAGAAATGTCTAGTCAGGTCTTTTGCCTATTTTTTAACTATTTGATTTCCTTCCTATAGAGTTGTTAGAGCTCTTTATAGATTTTGAATATGAATCCTTTGTTAGATTGGTAGTTTGCAAATATTGTCCCCCATTCTGTGGGTTATCTCTTCTCTTTGTTGATTCTTTTCTGTGCTGTGCGGAAGCTTTTTAACTTCATGTAATCCCATTTGTTAATTTTTGCTTTGGTTGCCTGTTCTTATGGGGTATTACCCCAGACATTTTTGCCCAGACCAATGTCCTGGAGATTTCCACTAATGTTTTCTTGTAGTAGTTTTATAGTTCGAGGTCTTAGATTTAAATTGGTAGTACATTTAATTTAATTTTTGTATATGGTGAGAGATAAGGGTCTAGTTCCATTCTTCTGCATAGAGATATCCAGTTTTCCCAGCACCATTTATTGAAGAGACACTCTTTTCCCCAATGCACGTTCTTGGCACCTTTGTTGAAAATGAATTTACTAAACAACAGATGTTGGCGAAGTTGTGGAGAAATAGGAATGCTTTTACACTGTTGGTGAGAATGTAAATTAGTTCAACCATTGTGGAAGGTGGTGTGGTGATTCCTCAGAGATCTAAACCAGAAATACCATTTGACCCAGCAATCCTATTACTAGGGATATACCCAAAGGAATATAAATCATTCCATTACAAAGATACACACACTCGGATGTTCATTGCAGCACTATTTACAATGGCAAAGACATGGGATCAACCCAAATGCCTATCAACGATAGACTGGATAAAGAAAATATGGTACATATACACCACACCATGGAATACTATGCAGCCACAAAAAGTGACAAGATAATGTCTTTTGCAGGGACATGAATAGAGCTGGAAGCCATTATCCTCAACAAACTAATGCAGAAAAAAAAAAAAAAAAAACCTCAAACACCACATGTTCTCACTTATAAGTGGGAGCTGAACAATGAGAATACATGGGCACAGGGAGGGAAACTACACATACAAGGGCCTGTTGGGGCTAGGGTGGGAGGAGAGAAGGCATTAGGAAAAATAGCTAATGCATGTTGGGCTTATTACCTAGGTGGTGGGTTGATAGGTGCAGCAAACCTCCATGGCACAGAAACCTACACATCCTGTACACATACCCCAGAACTTAAAAGAGAAAGAAAATGAATTTACTATAGGTGTATGGATCTGTTTCTGAGCTCTCTATTCTGTTCCATTGGTCTGTGTGTCTGTTTTTATGCCAGAACCATGGTCTTTTGTTTAATATAGCTCTGTAGTATAATTTGAAGTTAGGTAATGTGATTCCTCCAGTTTTATTCTTTTACTCAGGATAGTTTTGGCTATTCTGGGTCTTTTGTGGTTCCATATAAATTTTAGGATTTTTCCCCCTATTTCTGTGAAGAAAGTCCTTGGCATTTTGACAGGGATTGAATTAAATCTGTAGATTGCATTGGGTAGTATGGAAATTTTAACAATATTGATTCTCCCAATTCATGAACATGGAATATATTTTCAGTTTTTGGTATCCTTTTCAATTTATTTTAACAGTGATTATTAGTTTTCCCTATAGATATCATTCACTTCTTTGGTTAATTCCCAAGTATTTAATTTTATTTGTGGCATTTTAAATGAGACTACTTTTAGGATTTCTTTTTCAGATTGTTTGCTGTTGCCATATAGAAATGCTACTGATTTTTATATGTTCATTTTGTATCCTGCAACCTTCCTGAATTTGTTGATTAATTCTCATAAACTGATACTTGTGTCAGTTTTCTGGTGGAGTCTTCAGGTTTTTCCAAATATAATATCAGATCATCTGCAAATAAGGATAATTTGATTTCTTTCTTTCCAATTTGGATGCACTTTATTATTTCTTTGCCTGATTGCTCTAGCTAGGACTTCCACTGCTATGCTGAATAACAGTGGTAAAAGTGAACATCCCTTACAAAATCAACCTAGAAAAATCACTAGCATTTCTATACACCAACAACAGTGAATCCAAGAGCCAAATCAGGAATGCAATCCTGTTTACAGTTTGCACAAAAAGAATAAAATACCTAGGAATACAGCTAATCAGGGAGGTGAAAGATCTTTACCATGAGAACTATAGAACACTATTCAAAGAAATCAGAGATGACACAAACAAATAGAAAAACATTACATGCTCATGGATAGGAAGAATCAATATTGTTAAAATGGCCATACTGCCCAAAGGAATTTATAGATTCAATTGTTTTTAGCAAACTACCACTGACATTCTTCACACTACTAGAAAAAAACTATTTTAGAATTTATATGAAACCAAAAAGAGCCCAAATAGCCAAGACAATCCTAAGCAAAGTGAACAAAGCTGGAGGCATTCCTTCTCCATGTTATTCTGAATTTCTTTGAGTTTCCTCAAAACAGCTATTTGGAATTCTCTGTCTGAAAAGTCACATATCTCTGTGTTTCCAAAATTAGTCCCTGTTGCCTTATTTGGTGAGGTCATGTTTTCCTGGATTGTCTTAATGCTTGTAGATGTTTGTTTGTGTCTGGAAATTGAAGAGTTAAGTATTTATTGTAGTCGTCACTGTCTGGGCTTGTTTGTGCCTGTCCTTCTTGGGAAGACTTTCCCAGATATTCAAAAGGACTTGGGTGTTATAATCTAAGCTGTATCTACTTTAAGGGTCACCCCAAAACTGGTAAACTTGTGGTTCTTGCAGATGCATAGAGGTACCACCTTGATGGTCTTGGACAAGATCTGGGAGAATTCTCAGAATTAACAGCCAGAGACTCTTGTTCTCTTCCCTTACTTTCTCCCAAACAAATGGAGTTTCTTTCTTTGCTCTGAGCTACCTGAAGCTGGGGGTGTAGCGTCACAAGCAACCTTGTGACCACCACCATTGTGACTGTGCTAGGTTAGACCTGAAGCCAGCACAGCATTGCGTCTTGCCCAAGGCTTGCTCAAATCAACTCCCTGGCTGCTGCCTATGTTTGCTCAAGGGTATGAGATTTTACAATCAGCAGGTGACAAAGCCAGCCAGGCTTGTGTCCTTTCCTTCAGGGTCACAAATTCACCCAGGCCCTGGGTGAGTCCAGAGGTACTGTCTGGGAGACGGAGTAGAGTAAAAAACCTTAGAAACCTATCTGGTGTTCTACTGTACTGCAGCTGGGCTGGCGGTCAAACCACCAGACGCAGTCTTTCCCACTCTTCCCTCCCCTTGGCAAAGACGGAGGAACCTCAGCCTGCGGCCACCACTTCCACAGGCCCATAGGGAATACTGCCAGACTACCACTGATGTTCTTTTAAGGCCCAAGGGCTCTTTAGTCTGCTTTTGGTGAATGTTGCCTGGCCTGGGACACACCCTTCAGGGCAGTGGGTACTCCTCTGGCCCAGGGCAGGTCCAGAAATGTCATACAAGGCTGAAGTCTTAAAATTGGAGATCCCAAGAATCCACTTGGTGCTTTACCGCCCTATGGCCAAGCTGGTACCCAAGGTTCAAGACAAAGTCCCCTTTATTTTTCCCTCCACTTTTATTAAGTAGAAGGGGTCTTTTCCCACAGCCACCACAGCTGGGACTGTGATGAGTCTCACCTGAGGTCAGTAAATCTCAGAATCTCACTCAAGTCCCTCAATATAATACCTGGGTATTGCTGCTGGTTATTCAGGGCCCAAGGGCTCTTCAGTTAGTAGGCAATGAATGGTGCCAAGACTCAGTCCTTCCGTTTAAGGTAGCAGGTTTCCTTCTGGCCCAGGGTGTGTCTAGGAGTATTATCTAGCAGTTTGGGCATGGAGAGGAGGCCTCATGACTCTGACTGGTACCCTATCCTGCTGTGGCTGAGCTGGTATTTCGAGATACAAGGCAAAGTCCTCTCCACTATTCCCACTCCTCTCTACAAGCAGAAGGAATGGGTCTCTTTTGGAGCCATGAGCTGTTCAGCCTGGGGTTAGGAGAGGGGTGATGCCAACATTCCCTTAGCCTCCCTGGCTGATGTCTCAGTATGTCACGTGTCCTCCTATCCTCTGGCTCTTGGCCCAATTTATCACTAGGACTCATCTAGGTGTTGCAGCCTAGACTGCCTTTCAAGTTTATTTAGAGCTCCAGAGCACATTAACCCCTGGTGGTGATGCTTGTGGAAACTCAAGTACTCTCCACTGGGATTAACAATTTCACCCCAGCTAGGGCTCCTTCCATAGGTTGGCATAAGCTGAGTTTGGTCCACTTTTCATTTCTGTTTTAACACGACATTTTACTGAGTTCAATCCCTCAAATTGCTGTGCTTTCCCTGCCTCAGTGCACAGAAACCTCTCTGGACCACTCTGGCACTGCTGTCAGAGGATGGGAGAAGGGTAGTGTCAGTGATTCAAGACTGTTCTTCTACCTTTTCAGTGTCTGTTTCAGCAATATGAAGTTAAAGTCAGGTACTGTGGCTGGGCGTGGTGGCTCACGCCTGTAATCCCAGCACTTTGGGAGGCCGAGGTGGGCGGATCACGAGGTCAGGAGATCGAGACCATCCTGGATAATACGGCGAAACCTTGTCTCTACTAAAAATAAAAAAAATTAGCCGGGCGTGGTGGCGGGCGCCTGTCATCCCATCTACTCGGGAGGCTGAGGCAGGAGAATGGCATGAACCTGGGAGGCGGAGCTTGTAGTGAGCCGAGATTGCGCCACTGCACTCCAGCCTGGGCGGCAGAGCAAGACTCTCTCTCAAGAAAAACAAAAACAAACAAACAAAAAACAGGTACTGTGAGCGGTCCCCTGGTTTTTGACTCTTATGAAGGTGCTTTGTGTGTGTGTATGTGCATAGATAGTTGTTAAATTGTTGTCCTTGCAGGAGGGATGATTGGCAGACCCTTCTATTTCACCATCTTGTTCCACCTCCCCACTGCTGATCTTTATCTTCCCCTGTTTATTTTTCATAGCAAAATTATCTTCTAATATACCAAATAATTTATTTACTTTTAAGTACTATGTATTTCCCCTTACAAGCATTATAAATGTGGCAACATTTGTATGTCTTGTTTAATAGAACAGTGTCTGGCCTGTAGGAAGTCTTCAAATATTTTCTAATGGATTCATTCATTTATTCCAAAGTATTTTACTGTGTATGATGTGTTATGCAGTGCTCTTACTGTATTTTCATGTGCTGCATTTTCTGTAGTGCTATAGTTCATGGAAGTATTTTAAATTCTTTTAATAACTATCGTTCAGGGCTATTTGTATTTTGTGAGTTGTTAGATATAATGTACCTAGGACAATCTTGGTACGTACTAAGTGACATATAAACGTTAATTTTACTTTTGGAGGGAAAAGGAATTGCTTCCTATAGTAAATACATTCTAGGTTGGAAATAGATTTCCTAGGCTGGAAAGAAATATAAATACTATTATTTCTTGGCTTTCTTGAATACAGCAGCTCAGAGGTGTTCTTTTAAAATAATTTCACATGCACCATTTTATAGGATATAGTAGAATATATATAATGCAACCATGCTATTTTATATGATAAAAAAGGGCTTTATGTGAGACAAATGGGAGTGGGTTGGTGGGAGAGTAAATATACTTAGTAGATTCATTTGATTTTCAAGTAAGTGTATTTTTAGATTTTGGTACGCTTTAAATTTCTTTCTGAAGGACCAGCATTAGTATATTTATCCTACAACATTGTATTTACAGAGAGTACATTCTTTTAAAAATTCCAGAGATTCGATATTCACTTGAAAACTCAGTGTAGCCTATACTAATCTAAATAAAATAAGGAATATGATAAATGGAATTGCAAATAAAAATCCTTTCTTAACTCTTTGCTGAGATTCGAATAAACTCTAGGACAGAATAAAAGCTGATACAAAAATAAAGTGTCTAAGTGAATGTATATATGTAAGTGTATGAGCATATATATATATTTTTTATTTTCTTCTCTATAGGTCTATGGATGTATCTGGTTCTTCAATCTTTTTCTATATCATTGCTTAGGTATTTCCTTAGTCTTCTGTTTCTACTTGACCAGTGTGGTGGTGTTTTTTTCAAAAGCAATTTTTATTTTCTCACAATTTTTAAAATCTGGTACACTGTTTTCCTTATGTTTTATGTATATCAAGCTCGAATTATTTTTACACATTTAATTTGCCACAAGTGGATTTTTCATGTTTCATTATTTGTACTTGCAATTCTTAATAACACCTTTTTATTTATTATTTTTTTCTATTTCTCTCACCATTTTTCATGTCCACCAAAGTAAAGGTTATTTCATTTTGTCTCACTTTTGCAATGATCTTTTGTTTCACTGGTATACCCATTCCCCTCTTCCTCATCCAGCAAACCTCTACTTGTCCTTCATGATTCAGCTCAGGTAAATGCCACCTTCCCTGTTAGGTCCTGGCTGACCACCCACACCCTTCCCAGATAGGAATAGGTGGTCCTTTTCTGCACTTCTGCACCAACCAGTGCATATGCCTATAATCACATTTATTTTTTATTTGTTTGTCTTTTATTTGACAGCGGGATTCTTTTATTCACCTCTGATTTATCATATCCCCACGCATCTCCTGGAACAAAGTAGATAACTCCATACCTTCATTTTAAAGATCCTTGATAAGACATTTTGTATTTTAAAAAGGTTTATAGGTGGGAAAATACTTTCTTTTGTAGATACTTAAATTCAAATTGTTTAGATGTATTTGAAATAGTCCAGAAATCTTAAAAAATGCTAAGCATTACAAAACAAACATTTGGCCAAAGTATATTTTTTACAGATATCAAAGTAATTATTCTAAGACATTAACAAGAAGTTTATGTACACCATTAAGGCACTGTGTCATGTGGTTTTCCTAAATGTATTCTCATTTTGGTTCTTACAACAACCTTGCCAATATAATTATCATGTTTATAGAAATAGATACTGAGTGAAAAATAATGTCCCTCTTTACCTCTTTAGAAACTAATAATGATCTTCTGTGACTTATCTCTTTCTCTTTGGTATTTACATTCTTAGTGAATGGCATCTGTCTTCACCAGGTTGTTTCAGTCAGGAACTAAGGTGCCATTAGTGACTGACAGTCTTGTCTCTCCCCACCTATAGCCCATCACAAAGTCCCATTGACATACCTACCTCACAATAGAATCCATCCACTTGTCCCTGTTAATGTGGCTGCTCAATTAATCCAGGCTGCTTTCATTGCTTACCTGGGTTCCTGCCACAGTTTCCTAACAGGCCGCCTTGTGTCCAGCCTACCTGCAATTCAATTTGATTTCTATCATTCCTCTTGCAATGAGAGGAATCTTTGTGTAATTGTGTCACTGTCCCTCTAAAAATATGTTCTCAGGATAAAATAAAAATTCCTTCCTTATCTGGATCTTTCTTTTCTTCCCTCTTCATGAATCACTGTTCTGCAGTTTACTCAGTCCTCCAGTCAGATAGGATATTCTGTTCTCCTGAGCTTTCTTGCTCTTCTCCCTTCTCCCTTCTTTCTAGGACTGCATGTGTTTTATGTGGCCGTGGAACATTTTGCCTGCCTGCCTTCCTGTTGTTATCTCATGTTTCTGATACCTGCTCATCATCTTAGCCCTTATTCTAGAGATTCTACTCCTCTAAGACACTTTCCTGCTCAATGCTTATTTTGCCTGCAACACCATCACCTTCATTCAAATGAGATGTGCTTCCTCTGTGCTTCTTTGGCATCCTGCACTTCATCTTTAATAACATTTGCCATAGCAAATTGCTTCTGCCTATTTATTTCCCTGTGTCCCAAGGGCTGCGCCAGTGCCTTGTGCATTGTTATATTACAATCACTTAATGCTGTGCTTAGTATACCTTAGGAGGAATGCAAATAAAGATTTGCTAGATGAATGAACAAACTTTCAATCCCATCTGAAAAAAAGAAATTGCTGTATTGCTGTAAACATTTTTGAGTATATCTTCAGACAGAATTCAAATGTTAATGTCAAATATTTTATAAAATTATTAAAACTAATATGTTTGTTTCTATTTTTCTTTAAAAGGAGTTGTTACCTTTTTTTGCTCCAATGGACTTAATAGTTGGGCATTTCAGGGACCAAAACTTTAGTGTAATATATCAAGGAACATATAAAGAATACTAGCGTTAATTATATAGAGTCTAGGTCAATTTCTTAGATTGAGGTAGAGAGAAGTAACCCCATGGAATTTTTATGAATTAGAAGTTAAAAAGGTTATCTGAAATACATACGGGACACAGTGACTGCAAGACTCAGATTTGCTTAGAAACATGGGAAGAGTAGAATAAGCTAAAACATAATTATAAATCTGGCAATCATAAGAGAAACAAATATGGAAAGAAAAGGAAGGATGATATGTCCTTTAGCTGAAGGAAGAAAGGAATTCTTTTGGGGAGAATGATTAAGATATATGTCCATGTACATAGGTTCATAGGGTAAAGAAAATATATCACCCTTAGACCCAGAGTTTGCCTAGGACCATGAAAAAATAAAGAAATATCTTTTGAAAGTTGCAGATAGCGAGTCAATACAAGAGCATTTGGGGAGTCTTCTTTTGGTGACCAGAAAGGGTTCGCTAGTGATTATAGAAAATTTGGACAGGCTTGAGATGGCTAAGCTGGAAATTTCAGCACCAACCTTGGACATTATTTGATGAGTCAGGGTGAATAAAGTAATTGCAGGTAAGGAAGCACATATTTTTAAGTCCTTTGGGGGAAACATTGCCATGAACTTATAAACTTTTTGACTTTATGAGAATGCACATTAATTATGAGGCACATTAAAAATGAGGATTTTCTGTTAGGAATTCGAGGATGAATAGACATAAGTACAGGGTAAGTCACATCAAACTATTCTCTTTTCACTATTAGTATGCTTATGATATTGATAAAGAATGCCTAACAATAGATGTACTATACCTTTATGTTATTAGGGCACTTGACAAAGTATCTTATGATCTTTGTGCCAATAAAATGGCAAAATGTAAGCTGAATGAGAGGACAAGATTAAGAGGCAGCTGAAAGCTTGCCATCAGAAGATTGGTTAGCCAGAGTGGTGTCAATTTGAATCTAACTTTTAAGTAGAGCAGGATTGGAAATATATACCTGAATTTATCTTAGTGAATAACTGTATCCTGCAAAGTGAGAGTAACCAGCAATATTTTGGGATACATAGAGTTTATGCAGTATGCTTTTCTCCCTGAAAGCACAGGAAAAATCCCCAAACCCAAGAGTTATATTTACAGGCTTTTGAAAGTCATCTTCTGCCATCATGGATCTAACTCTTAAATTTTTCACTGACAGAACACCTACTATAAATAACTGGGAGATAAACTCTGATTATAGCTTCCATTTAATTAACATCCACTCCTAACAGAGCTTATTATTTGCTCATGAAACTGAAATTTACTATGGTATAGAACAATTAATGTCTCATATGTATTTTAGCTCAGAGGAGAAGAAACGTGGAAGTGGGAAGTTAATGAAGAAAATGGATGTGCATCAAGCTAGAAAGAAAATGCTCACTTTTGTAAATAGGATTTTACTTTAGGGCCATGGTTCTTAACCAGGGGATACTGTGCTTTCTAGGGGACATTTGACAATATGTGGAGATATTTTTGATTGTCATGACAGGTGATGGACTTCTACTGTCATCTAGTAGGTAGTGCTTGGGATGCTGTTAACCTGTCTGCAATGCACAAGATAGCTCGCCAAGACAAATAGCTATCTGGTCCAAAATGTTAATAGTACCAAGGTGGAGAAACCTTTCTTTAGAAAGAGCTTCTTACATTTTGGTGAGCATCAGAATCGCCTGGAGAGTTTGTTAAAACGTATTCCTATGTGGGGGTCTAGAGTTAGAATGAGAGTTTCTAATTCAGGATGTCTGGATGGGACCTGAAAATATAACACATCCTAGAAACCCTGATGTTGCTGCTCTGAAGATCACACTTTTCAAATCACTGCTCTAGAGCTAGTATTTTTATTGTATTTATTTATTTATTTGAGATGGAGTTTTGCTCTTGTTTCCCAGGCTGGAGTGCAATGGCACGATCATGGCTCACTGCAACCTCCGCCTCCCAGAGTCAAGAAATTCTCCTGCCTCAGCCTCCCGAGTAGCTGGGATTACAGGCATGCGCAACCACACCCGGCTAATTTTTGTATTTTTAGTAGAGACAGGGTTTCACTGTGCTGGGCAGGCTGGTCTCGAACTGCTGACCTCAGGTGATCCACCCTTTGGCCTCCCAAAGTGCTGGGATTACAAGTGTGAGCCACCGTGTCCGGCGAGCTAGTATTTTTAAAAGCAATTTTTAAAACTGCTGAAATAAAAAATAAAAATTAAAACTAAAAACTACCAATACTTTCATGATATAGAACAGTTTCATCACTACAAAAAATTTTCCTGAGTAATCCGTTTGTAGTCACATCTTCCTTCTACCCCTAATCTCTGGCTAATCACTGATTTATTTATGGTCACTATCTGTCTTCCTGAGAATGTCATGTAAATGGAAGCATGCAGCGTGTAACCTTGTGAGAAATCTTTGGTTTCTTCCACTTAGGCTTATGCCTTTGCAATTCAGTCAAATAATTCTGTGAATCAGTAGTTTTTTAAATTGCAGAATAGTATTCCATTGTATGGATACATCACAGGTGTTTTGTTTGTTTCTTTGTTTAATCCAGTCACCTGTTGATGGGCATTTGGTTTGCTCCCAGATTTTTGTGGTTATAAATAGATTTGCTATAAGCATTCCAGTGGTACAGGTTTTTGTGTGAAAATAAGTTTTCATTTCTCTAAGGTAAATACTCAAGAGAAGTACTGTTGGGCACATGATAAATATTTATTTATTAGAAGCTGCAAAACTGTTTCAAGAGTGGCTATACCATTTAAGGTCCCCAAAAGCTATGTATGAGAATTCCAATTGTTTTGGATCCATCTCAGCACTTGGTATTGTCAATAATTTTTATTTTAGTCATTCTAATACATAAGTAGTGATATCTTAGCATGGTTTTCATTTTCCAAATGGCTAATGATGTTGAACATTTTTTCATGTGTTTATTTGCCATCTGTGTGTCCTTTTCCATGACATGCCTGTTCAAGTTTTTTTTTTTTTTGCCCATTTTAAAGACTGGATTATTTGTCTTCTTACAGTGGAGCTGTAAGAATTTTTAATATATGTTCTGAAATATATATATATATATAATATATCTCTTGTTGGATATATGATTTGCAAATATATTCTCTAGTCTTTTGCTTATCTTTTCATTACCTTAATTGTGTCTTTTGCAGATAAAAATTTTTACTTTTTTTTCTGTGAATTGTGGTTTTGGTATAATGTCTAAGAGCTTGCTAGTTGTTTTCTATTTGTTCCAACTATTCCTTTTGTTCACCCTCCTTTGCTATCTACTCATGGATTATTTGAGTACTTTTTATGCTTCTATTTTATCTCCATTATTGACTTACTAGTTATACCTCTATTCTTAATTTTAGTTGGATGTCCCAGGGTTTAAAATAAACATTATTAATTTATCACATTTTCAGTTTATCATAGAATAATATACCATTTCATGAGGAGTGTAAGAATCTTAGAACTGTATAATTCCCATTTGTTTCTCTCATTCTTTGTACTATAGTTGTCATATATTTTATTTTACATATGTTATAAATTCAGAATATATTATCTGAAGCAAAAAATACTATTATCCATTAAAGTGATTGAGAATAAGAAAAAAGTATCTTTTAAAATTATCCTTTATTTTTGCTAATTTGGGAACTCTTAATTTCTTTTAGTAGCTTCAAGTTTCAATCATTTCTTTTATAAAAAGAATTAAAGAATTAATATTCTGAAAAATAAAGGAGGAGGGAATATGTCCAAACTCATTCTACAAGGCCAGTATTACTCTGATACCAAGCCCACACAAAGACACATCAAGAAAAACCCACAAAAAACAAAAAACAAAAAAACAAAACTATAAGCCAATATTCCTTATGAATATTAATGTAAAATTCTCAACCAAATACTGGTAAACTGAATTTAACAGCACATTAAAAAGATTATTCATCATGGCCACATGAGATTTGTCCCAGGGATGCAAGGATGGTTCAACATTCACAAATAAATTAATGTAATACATTATATCAACAGAATGAAGGACAAAAACCATATGATCATTTCAGTTGCTGCTGAGAAAGCATTTGATGAAATACAATATCCCTTCAGGATAAAAAAAAATCTTAAAAAAACTGGATGGAGAAGGAACATACTTCAACACAATAAAAGCCATATGTGACAGACCAAGAGCTAGTATTAAATTGAATGAGGAGAAACTGAAAGCCTTTCCTCTAAGATTAGGACTACAACAAGGATGCCCATTTTCACTGCTGTTATTCGGCATAGTACTGGATATTCTAGCTAGAGCAATCAGACAAGAGAAGGAAATAAAGGGTATCCAAATAGGAATGAAAGAAGTCAAATTATCCTTGCTTTCAGGTGATATGGTCTTACATTTGGAAAAAATCTAAAGACTCCACCAAAAAATCTACTAGAACTGATAAAAAAAAGCGCGGTGGCTCAAGCCTGTAATCCCAGCACTTTGGGAGGCCGAGACGGGCGGATCACGAGGTCAGGAGATCGAGAGACCAGTCCGGCTAACACGGTGAAACCCCGTCTCTACTAAAAAATACAAAAAACTAGCCGGGCGAGGTGGCGGGCGCCTGTAGTCCCAGCTACTCGGGAGGCTGAGGCAGGAGAATGGCGTAAACCCGGGAGGCGGAGCTTGCAGTGAGCTGAGATCCGGCCACTGCACTCCAGCCTGGGTGACAGAGCAAGACTCCGTCTCAAAAAAAAAAAAAAAAAAAAAAAAAAAATTCAGTAAAGTTGCAGGATACAAAATCAACATACGAAAACCAGTAACATGTCCATACTCCAACAGTGAACAACCTGAAAAAAAAAAATCAAGAAAGTAATCGCATTTACAATAGCATCAAATAAAATAAAGTAAAATAAAATACCAAAGAGTAAACTTACCCAAAGAAGTGAAAGATCTCTATAATGAAAACTGTAAAACATTGATGCAAGAAATTGAAGAGGACACAGAATAAAATGGAAAGATATTCCGTGTACATGGACTGGAGAAATCAATATTGTTAAAATGTCCATACCATCTAAAGCAATCTACAAATTTAATGCAATGCATATGAAAATAGCAATGACATTCTTCACAAAAATAGAAAAATTAATCCTAAAATGTACACAGAACCACAAAAGCTCCAGAATAGCCAAAGATAATCTTGAGCAAAAGGAATAAAACTAGAAGAATTACATTACCTGACTTTATACTACAGAGCTATAGTAACTGAAATGGCACTATACTGGCATAAAAACAGACACATAGATCAGTTGAACAAAATAGAGAACCCAGAGATAAACTCATAGACCTACAGTGAACTCATTTTTGATAAAGGGCCAAGAATACACATTGGGGAAAGGACAGTCTCTTAAATAAATAGTGCTGGAGAAGCTGGATATCAATATGAGAAGAATAAAACTAGACTACTGTTGCTCACCATATACAAAAATAAAATCAAAATGCATTAAAGACTTAAATCTAAGACCTCAAGCTATGAAATGTCTAAATGAAAACATTGAGGAAACTCTCCAGGAAATTGGACGGGGCAAAGATTTATTGAGTAATACCCCACAAACACAAGCAACCAAAGCAAAAATTGACAAATGGAGTCACATCAAGCTAAAAAGCTTCTGTGCAGCAACATAAATGATTAACAAAGTAAAGAGACAACCTGAAGAATGGGGAAAATATTTGAGAACTACCCATCTGACAAGGGATTAATAACCAGAATATATAAGAAGCACAAACCAACTCTATAGGAAAAAATCTAATAATTCAATTAAAAAATGGACAGAGGATATGAATAGACATTTCTCAAAGAAGACATACAAATGACAAACAGGTATATAAAAAGATGTATGAAATCATTGAACATCAGAGAAATGTAAATCAAAACTACAATGAGATATACTCTTACCCCAGTTAAAATGGCTTATATTCAAAGACAAGCAATAAAAAATGCTGGAGAGGATGTGGAGCAAATGTAACCCTCATATACTGTTGGTAGGAATGTAAATTAGTACAGCTGCTATGGAGAACAGTTTGGAGGTTCCTAAAAAAAACTAAAAATAGAGCTACCATACGGTCTAGCAATCCAGCCTTGCTTATTATTGAAGCACTATTCACTATGACAAAGAAAGGGAATCAACCTAAGTGTCCATCAATGGATGAATGTGTAAAGAAAATGTGGTAGACATATACAATGAAGTACTATTTAGACATAAAAATGAAATCATATCCTTTGCTCCTTTGCAGAGACATGGATGAAACTGAAGGCCATTATCTTAAGTGAAGCAACTCAGACAAATATCATATGGAAACTCATTGGGCTGATGAATGCAGTCTTCCTGATGCGAATGAGATTGAAGAGCTTGTCAAAAAACATGAAGCCAACTTCACCCTTGTCACTGAACTGAGACTTTTCAACCAAACCTGTTACAAAGAAAAGAAAATACCAAAAGAATATTCATCAATCTGTAAATAGTGATTTTCTGTGGGGGTATGTGTGGAAAATTATAGGAGACTTTTAAATATTCTACACTATAGATTTTTATAGTAGTCTATTTTTATAATTAGTGTATTATGTTTGTAATTATAAATTGACAACAGCAAAATATAATTTAAAGACTCAGAGTTTTAATAAAAATATTTAGAATTGGATACATTCATCTACGTGGCTTTAAAAGTAAAGTTTAAGATCTCTGTTGGTTATTTGGCCCTCTGGTTCCAATCTTTGCATTTTGGTAATATGTCCTGTAAAGATTCATCTCTCTCATATTCACGACACATATTTGTTAAGCACTTACACTATTCCAGACACTGTTCCAGGTACTGAGATTGCAAGAGATGATTCTTGACATGCTAGAATGGTGCTTCAATGTGGGAGACAGGAAAAAAAGAATGAAAATATCGTGCATAATTATGTTGGGGGAATCTTGGGAATAGTACTTAGGAAAATCTTGCAGACAATTCTTGGGAAAACTACCCACTATTGCCCAGGGTGTCAGGCATAGCTTTCTAGCAGAAAGGTTTTTTGTTGTTGTTGTTGTTGTTGTTTTTTTTTTGATGCGGAGTCTCTCTCTGTTGCCCAGGCTGGAGTGCAGTGGCGCGATCTCTGCTTATGGCAAGTTCCGCCTCCCGGGTTCACTTCATTCTCCTGTCTAAGCCTCCCGAGCAGCTGGGACTACAGGCACCCACCACCATGTCCAGCTAATTTTTTTTGTATTTTTAGTAGAGACGAGTTTTCAGTGTGTTAGCCAGGACGGTCTCCATCCACTGACCTTGTGATCCGCCCGAAGGCCTCCCAAAGTGCTGGGATTATAGGCGTGAGCCACCGTGCCTGGCCCAGAGGGGTTTTTTAAAGCTGAGACCTAAAGGATGAAGATAGTTTAGCAAGGTGAAAGGTGGATATGAACAGGGAGAGAGTGTTTTGAGGCAGAGAGAACAGTATGTATACAATCCCAAAGGAGAATGCAGTAACTTCAGAGAGTTGAAGACAACTCAGAATTGCTGAAATACAGATTGTGGAGTAGCAAAGTGGTGAGACAAGTAAGGAAAGGTCAGTGACAGCCTGATGGGCCTTATAAAGCATAAGTTATTTGATTATTTGATAATCGTTTTTGTATAAAAAGTCACTCTTGGTATTGATTAGTAAATAGATTGGATTGGGGCAAGATTAACGTTAGCATACCAATTAGCATACCAATTCAGTCAAGAGATGGTAGTGGTTTGAATAAAGATAAAACAGTGGAAATGGAAAACATTAGATGAATTTGGAAAGTCATTTTAAATTTATCGTAACTCCATTAGGATGATGAAAGACAACAAGGTAGGAAAGATGGTGCCCTCAGTCTCTGGGCTAGGCAACCACAAGGAAAGTGGTCTGAGTCACTGAGACGGAGGTAACCTGAAGCTGCAGCAGGTTTTTGAGGAGATGATTTCATGTGGGACATTCTGTATGTGAAGTGCAAATAGCCCAGTGAAATGTAGATGTATATGGTATAGGAGTCTGAGCCCAAGAGCTAGATGCGGGTAGAGTTGTGAATGTAGGAAGAGTAAGTACGTATGTAGCAACTGAAGTCACAGAAGGGAGGTCTGGACAGGTGTCTCAGGAAATACAGGAAATACATCCAGGAGAGATACAGTGCCTGAGGAACCAGGAGAGTGATGGAAATGGAATGGGCAGATAGCAGAGGAGCAACAAGGAGAAAGATCTGTGACGAGAAATGCCCGAGGAGGCAGAGAATATGGAGAGAGTCTTCAGATCCACATGCAGATCTGATTGTTATGCAGGAGAGAGGAAAGGAAGCATTTAAAAAGGGAAAAACACAGTAATTTGAAGTATTAGCTATTTGAATCATGTGAAATTGCCGATATTTTACCATATTTGACCAAATAACAAGAATTGCACATTAGTCAAGTTAATACATAATATTGGAGACCATCACATATGATAAGGCTTAATATTGCTTTGTTAAACTCTTGTTTTATTCTAGATTAAAAAACAAAAAAACTATGCTTCATGATCAAAAGAATTTGAAACTCACTGTTCTAGACCGTCCTCATTCTCTTGCTGAGTCACACCACCGTGTTCTAGAGCACACACCTACCTATGTGTTGGGGGACAAAACCTAAGGACACAGTCTAAGGCTGGACAGTAATGCAGGCTTCAACTTCATTTGAGTTTTTTACATTTATTCAGCCTAAGACTTATACACTGTATTTTCTTTTTCTTTATTCTCTCCTTCTCTTCCTTATTACCTTCTTCTTTCTCTTCTCCTCATCCTGTTTCTCCTCCTTCTACACCTTGTTCCTTTGCTGGTTGACTTAATTTTAAATTAATGAAATGATCACAATGTGCTATGGAGTGATTTTTTTTTTTTCCTGATTCGTGAAATTGTCAGGCATCTTACTTAAATTATTTCATTTTTACTTACTCTTATTTGTTTTTGTTGCTTCTTATGCTTGGACACTGTGGGAAATATTTCTGAGTTCATGTTTTGTAAAAATGTTTTAGAATACTTGGGAAAATTGAGATGCTACTGTATCATATATTTGTTTATTACTTTAATTAACTTTTACTTTGGGACGGTAGGAAGTGTTTTCATTTGTAGATGAGGAAACTGAAGTACAAAAAGATGACATGAATCTGCTTCACTTTTTGCTAAGTGAGAAATGTGGCAGTGTCTCTTTTGTAATAAACAGACTCTCCCGAACTAATGATGGTGAATGGTATGAAGGTGAATATGCATTTGACTCCTTCTGGAAAAGCTTTTAAGACTGTCTCTATGGATTCAGATACCAATGATTCCACCCAACCTCTATTCTTCTTAGTCTCTTAATCATTTTACCTGGATTTTATACCACATATCCTCTTCACTTTAAAACCAAAATATCCCAATGAACTGCATAGCAATTTGAGGGTTTTATTTATTTGTTTGTTTATTAGCCAGGATAAATTTTCTCCATTCATCAGGCCTTTGCATAGCTTATCAAGAGCTCTTTACACTATGAAATAGAATCTTCAAGCAGATGCTTTTAGAAAGCTGCTTGCCACAGACTATGTGCTTTTATATCTCTTTAACAGCTCAACATGAATTGCTGTCACTGGGTATTAAGTCAGCTACAATATTGCTTGCCATTAATAGTCTCTGTTACTTTGCCGTCATAATTGCTGACCTTAGCTTGGCCCTCTGCTGTGAATTAGAATTTCTGTTAAGAGGGAATATTAGTGAAACAAAGTTAAATTCCTCAGCAGTTTTCAATTGGAATTGAAGTCTCCATTTAATTCTTGAAAGAGAATGGCTTTGAATGGCTTTGAATCTATAAATATTGCTATTATGACTTCAAAATGATAGGCAAGATGCATGAAAATCATTATGCACCGAAGCTTTTCTTTTTGAGGATGTTGATATAGGTATTTTGTTCACTTTATAAAGTTCTTTGAAGATTAAAACATTTATTCTGAAGTTCTGGTATAAATATAAAGGATAATTTACCCAAAGTAGGTATCAGCTAAAGAATTACTTAGTGAAAGGCACAAGGAGAAGTGCATTCTAAATCACTAGGTACTCTACTAATTTTAAATTAAAAACTAGGCCAGACCATTATTTCTTTACATGCACAAACACTGAAGCATAGAGCATATTCTACGCTGTTTTTGAATGTGGGATTTTATGTTTTACTAAATTTCCCAGAGACACCATGTGCACATATTAAGTATCAACTTATATTTTTTATAGTGGAAATAAGGGTTGAGTGACATGTTAATTGAACTGGGTCATGCATCAGGACAATCATATAAATGACTGCCATGCTGATAGAAATATGACTGGCTTTGGAGACTTCGTGGTTGTGGTTTTTTTTTTTTTTTTTGAGACGGAGTCTTGCTCTTGTCACAAGGCTGGAGTGCAGTGGCACGATCTTGGCTCACTGCAACCTCCACCTCCCTGATTCAAGCAATTCTCCTGCCTCAGCCTCCTGAGTAGCTGGGATTACAGGCGCTTGCCATCACACTGAGCTAATTTTTATATTTTTAGTAGAGACTGGGTTTCACCGTGTTGGCCAGGATGATCTTGATCTGTTGACCTCGTGATCTGCCCGCCTCAGCCTTCCAAAGTGTTGGGATTACAGACGTGAGCCACCGCATAGTTGTGATATTTAAAAAGCACTCTGTAACCATTTTTCGGGCCATATATAAATGTAGAATTTAAAATTTTACCTTTTACTCTTATTATACTGTCTTGTGGGACACCTGACATCATCACTGAATCTAAAAACTGGGTAAAATCTTCTCAATGATATATTCTAATTGCTTCATTTTAAAAAACGAGAACCTTATTTTGAAATTTTAGCTAATTTATAGCTATTCAATTTAATGATAATAATTTATTTAATTTATTGCTTCAAATAGAAGTTTTGCTTTTGAGATTATTTCCTTGCACTAAATCTGTCTACTACTGTATTTCCTAGGTTTGAAGGACATTACTTTTTCACTTATCTTCTTTTTAAGGATATTTACTAGGCTAGCAAAGGTTAGCAGCAAGAGGTATTATGCAACTCATCTGGCATTCTGAGTCTCATTTACTACCTCAGTATGACTTTATTACCTCTGAACACTGCTATGGAATGGAATATTCTTAGAACTTTTTGAAATGGCGTTAAGGCTCTCTGTCTCTCTGTCTCTGTCTCTCATATCTCCATGAGATGATAATATAGATAAAAAATTGGCTGGTATCACTATGCCATTTCAAATGATAGAAAGATGACATGATTTAAATATTTATGTGCACTTAAGGAATTTGTACAAAATAACACAGATAACACCTATTCCTAAAATAGGATACTAGTTTTCAGCTAGTAGAGATGTTGCCCCAATGACCTATAATCCTAAAATCTTGTATTAAAGCTGGATCTAACCAGAGGATCCAAAATCTTCCCTTCTCACTGCTTTGCCTGCCTTCTTCTTCTTCTTCTTCTTCTTCTTTTTTTTTTTTTCAAAGTGGAGTGCTTATTTGGGAGTTGAATAAAATTTTTCTTCATAGTTGTGGGATAAAGCAATAGGTTTAAATGTGAGATAGTGGGGAATAGATGATTTTAAAATGAAGAGAACTTGGCTGGAAGATTTGATTTGACTATCTACCATAATTCATTCTCTTAGAAGTCTACTGGGATAAAGTTTCAGAAACAATCATCTAGGTCAATTAGTTTGATATCTGTATTCAGTTTTCTGGCAAGAAAACTCTCATTGCCAACCCCAGTTGAAAGGATTGTGGCTTCAGAAGAATACAACATAAATATTAATTCTACAAGATAAAAAATTAAAAGACATGTCAAACTACGTAATTATCAGAGCAGCTCAAATAATTTGGCAATCATCTTATAACCATACAACTATTTTCCTCCCCTCAATCTGGCAGGTGTAAGGAGAGCCAAGGAAAAAATTAAAGAAAACTTAGCAAGGTTATTTAATGTCTGACCTTCTTGCTCAGACTCTATGACATCCCCTCAGAAATTGGATTATCATGGGGACTTCTTTTCTGGGTAGATAGTCTAGGTAGCTGTAGTTCAGTCTGAATGTGAAAACTCAATGTTTAATCTCCTGTTAAGATAAAAGTCAAGTTAGGCAGTTTCAGTAAAACATTTCATTTGGTTTCAAGGTATAAGCACTTTTGATATAAACTTTGCTCGGTGAAAAAGATGCACATTAATAACTAACAAGATTATTGTAAGGTTAAAAAGTTTGGAATATTCAGACATAAACCTAACTGAAATTTATTTTTTGATTATCTGTGAAAGTTGGAATAAACAAATTAATAATATAAATAAAGATGTAGGCAATTTTCTATTATATATTTTAAGATGTACACATGTGGTTTTGATATGCATAGTGAAATAATGCTATTGTTGAGCAAACTAATCAATCCATCACCTTCTATAGTTACCTATTGTGTGGGTGGTAAGAGCATCTAAAATCTACTCTCTTAGCAAATTTTCAGTATATAATAGAATATTATTAACTATAGTCCTCATGCTGTCCCTTAAATCTCTAGACTTATTTGTCCTACATAATTGAAAACTTGTACCTTTGACCTATTTATCCCTATTTCCTCCTTTTCCATACCATAGTAACCACCATTCTACTCTGTTTTTATGTGTTTAGCTTTTTAAAAATTCTATACATAAATGAGATCATGCAGTAGTTTTCTTTCTGTATGTGGCTTATTTCACTTAGCATAATGTCCTCCAGGCTCATCCATGTTGTCATATATGGCAGTATCTTCTTCTTTTTAAAAGCTTAACAGTTCATATATCTCAATTTCTTTATCCGTTTATCCATTTCATTCGTGGACACTTAGGCTATTTCCATATCTTAGCTATTGTGAGTAACACTGCAATAAAGATGGGAGTGCAGATAACTCTATGGCATGCCGATTTCATTTTCTTGGGTATACACCCAGCAGAGGGATTGTGGGGTCATATGATAGTTCTATTTTTAGTTTTTTTGCAGACACTCCATACTGTTTTCTATAATGGCCATAATAATTTACATTCTCACCAATAGTGCACAGGGTTCCACTTTCTCCACACCCTTGCTGATGCTTATCTTGTCTTTTTAGTGATACCCATTCTAACAGGTGTGAGGTAATATATCACTGTGGTTTTTATTCACATTTCCCTGATGATTAGTGATGTTGAGCACTTTTTATAAACCTGTGGGCTATTTGTGTATCTCCCTTGGAGATATGTCTGTTTGGGTCCTTAGCCCATTTTTAAATAGAATTAATTGATTTTTTTTGCTGTTGTGTGAATTCTTTATATAATTTGGATATTTGCCCCTTATTAGATAAATGGTTTGTAAATATTTTCTCACAATCTGAAAGCTGCCATTTCATTTTGTTGTTTCCTTTGCTTGCAGAAGCTTTTTAGTTTGATATAATCTCACTTGTTTATTTTTGTTATGATTGACTGGAATTTTGGTGTGATTTCCAAAAAATCATTGCCAAGGCCAATATCGAGGAGCTTTTTCCATTATGTTTTCTTCTGGGGGTTTTAGGCCGTCAGGTCTTATGTTTATGTCTTTAATCTGTTTTTGAGTTGATTTTTGTGTATAGCATAAGGTCCAGTTTCATTCTTATGCATGTGGAAATCCAGTTTCTCCAGTATCATTTACTGAAGAGGCTATCCTTTTCCCATTGTGTCTTCTTGGTGGCCTTGTCAAAAATTAGTTGACTGTATATGCTTGGGTTCATTTCTGAACTCTATCCTGTTCCATTGATCTATGTGTTTGTTTTTAAGCCAGCACCATAATGTTTTGTTTATTATAGTTTTGTAACATGATTTGAAATTAGGAAGTGCGACACCTCTAACTTTGTTTTTCTTAAGATTGTTCTGGATATTTGTGGTCTTTTATGGTTCCATACAAGTTTTCAGATTTTTTTCTATTTCTGTGAAAAGGTTATTGAAATTTTGATGTGGTATCAGGATTGCATTGAATCTATGGATTGCTTCTGATAATATGAGCATTTTGACAAAATTAATTATTCCAATCTATACACATGAGATAGCTTTCCATTTATTTGTTTCTTCTTCAATTTCTTTTATTAGTGTTTTATAGTTTTAATTACACAGATCTTTCACTTCCTTGCTTAAACTTATTTCCTAAATTCTTTAATTTTTTTGATGCTATTGTAATTAGGATTGTTTTCTTGATTGCTTCCTCGGGTAGAATAATATTGGTGTAAAGAAATGTAAAAATGTTTTGGTGTTAATTTTGTAACCTGCTCCTCTACTGAATTCATTTATTCCAAAAGTTTTACTGTGGGTGGCATCTTTAGGGTTTTCTACATATAGGATCATATCACCTGCAAATAGGGATAAGTTTACTCCTTTCTGATTTGGATTTATATTATTTCTTTTTCTTGTCTAATGTTCTTGCTAGTTCTTCCAGTACTATATTGAGTAGAAGTGGCAAGAGGGACATTCTTGCCTTGTACTGGGTCTTAGAGAAAAAGCTTTCAGTTTTTCCCATTGATTTTGATGTTAGGTGTAAGCTTCTTATTAATGACCTTTATTAGGTTGAAGCAAATTCCTTCTATACCTATTTTGTTGAGGGTTTTTATCATAAAGTTTTGCTGAACTTTGTCAAATGCTTTTTCTGCATCTACTCAGATGATCGTGTGGTTTTTGTCTTTCTTTTTGTTAATGTGGTATATCACATTGATTGATTTGCATATGTTAAACCAACCTTGCATCCCATGGATAAATCTCATTCAATCATGTATATAATCTTTTTGATGTGTTGTTGAATTTAGTTGGCTCGTATTTTATTGAGGACTTTTCCATCAATGTTCATTAGAGATACTTGCCTGAAGGTTTTTTTCTTGTGGTATCTTTGTCTGGCTTTGGTTTTAGGGTGATGCTGCCTTCATAAAATGAATTTGGAAGTATACCCTCCACTTCTATTTTTTGAAGAGATTAAGAAGTATTGGTATGAATTCTTCCTTGAATTTTGGTAGAATTCAGCTGTGAAGCCATCTGGCCCTGGGCTTTTCCTTGTTGAGAGGCTTTTGATTACTACTTCATCTCTATTTGTTATTGGTCTGTTCAGGCTTTCTGTTTCTCCTTGATTTAGTCTTGATGGGTTGTATGCTCCTAGGAATTTATCTATTTCCTATAGGTTACCCAATGTGTTGGAATATAATTGTTCATAACAGTCCCTTATGATCCTTTTTATTTCTGTTGTAATGTCTCCTCTCTCATTTCTGATTTTACTTATTTGAGTCTTCTCTCTTTTTTCTTTCTCCTGCCTAAGGGTTTGTTGATTTAGTGTGTATATATATATACATTTATACATATATATATTTTAAACTCACTTTTGTTGAATTTTTTCTGTAGTCTTTGTTTTCTCTATTTGTTTTGGTTTTTTTTCTCTGATTATACTTATTTCCTTCCTTTTGCTTACTTTGGGTTAATGTTTTGTTTGATTTTTAGTTCCTTGAGGTATAAAATTAGTCATTTCTTTGAGATGTTTTTCTTTTTAGATGTAGGCATTTATTGGTATAAATCTTTCTCTAATAGCTGCTTTTGCTGCATCCCCAAAATTGTGGAAAGTTGCATTTTTGTTTTGGTTTGACTACAGATATTTTTAAAATTTCTCAGTTGATTTTCTAATTGACCCAATGGTTGTTTGAATGTCTTATTTAATTTTCATATATTTGTCAATTTTCTTGCTGTTACAATTTCTAGTTTCATTCCATTGTGGTTGGAAAAGATACTTGGTATAATTTTAATCTTAGATTTGTTAAGACTCTTCCATGTCCTCTGATCCAGGAGGCCTTAGGTAACTCTCCTGCAGCCTCTGTTGCCCTGTGACCTGCAGGTACTGGAAGATCCATAGAGAGAATGATAAGACACCTGGAAGCTGGGAAATGGTACAGGGAGATTCATACTATGAAGTCAGGATACCTCAGAAGCTGGGAAATGTTTCTAGGTTTAAGAGTGATTGAATTGACTGTTTCCAAAATGGCCAACTACATGCAACTAGGAAGTGCTGCTCCTATAGAGAGAGAACACAATTTCAACTACATCGACATAATTTTAACAGATCTTTGGAGACATAACACTGAATGTGGATGGAGAAAAATATGCAACTGTTGAGGCTGAAGATGGAGGAAATTGGGAATCCCAGGCAGAGTGCCTGAATGCTATAGCCAGTCCCCTGTCCTGAATGAAACCTGGGAGAAGGGGTAAGTGAAGGGACTGGGGGTCTGCTCATTCCCATCATTGACCTCTGGACTCCATACCCACACTGACTTGTGAGCTGGCAGGGGCATCTCCCTGGAGATTAGACAGAGATGAAGCTGTAGTAGGCACAGAGCCAGGAATATTGGAACATGGGTCAGCTCTGGTAAAGCTTGGACATAAGTGCCCAACCCCAGGGCTACCAGCCTCCCTCAGAGAGGCTATGGCTCCAGCTAACTGCTCAGGACAAAGCAGAACCTGCTTCCCCGCAGAATTGGAGCACATCTGTCCTGCAGGCCCAATGATGCCCTGCCAGCCTTTCCCAGGGCTCCTGCCTTGCTGTGGGGTAGGAGCATGTACACAGTGCAACCTTCTGCCCAACCTCGGTACTTTGCACCACCTGAGTGCATTCCGGCAGCATGGGAACCCTTCAGATCCTACACTGCACCTGAAACTCAACCTGGTGCATCTGGAGGAAGGAGCCCAAGTGGGTCCTGTAGCCTCAGGACTGCAGCCTGTGGTTCAGGAGTGCCAAGCTGGGATCTGCACTTGGCAGTTGAATGGGGGAGACCACACTTTCAGAAATATGAGATAGCTGAGTCACACAGGTTTTCAAACTGGTGTGGGACCTAGCCATGCCTCCCTCCCCAGAGTTGGTATGGTAAGGGTGTGGCCTATTTCCCTACCAGACTTCTGCCCATGGGAGACCAGCGGCCCCAAAGACATAACAACAGTAGCAACATCACGGGCATAGTGCCAGTGATTGGAGGTGGCTGCCTTAACCCCGGAGTAGACCTGGCAAGGGTGTCATCTCTCTCCCCTTCAAACCACACAGCACAGCTACAAATACCAGAGTCGTCAAACAGGAGCCTATTGTCCATTGCTCTCAAGCACCATCTACTGGATTGCAGCCCAAACTACAACACAAAAAAATCACTACTGATTCTGTCTACTACAAAACCAAGAAAATTCTACCACAAGGACCCTGTGCAGAGTCTTAGTTCCCTGAAAACGTCCACAAATGAAGCCAACAGACTATACGCAATTTACACCACAATTAAAAGAATACCAGCCCTCCAAATGAGAAATAATCAGCATAAGAACTTTAGCAATGGCAGGGCGCGGTGGCTCACGCCTGTAATACCAGCACTTTGGGAGGCCGAGGCGGGTGGATCACCCGAGGTAAGGAATTCGAGGCCCGGCCTGGCCAACATCGTGAAACCCCGTCTCTACTAAAAATACAAAAAATTAGCTGGGCTTTGTGGCGGGTGCCTGTAACCCCAGCTACTCAGGAGGCTGAGGCAGGAGCATCGCTTGAACCCAGGAGTCGGAGGTTGCGGTGAGCCAAGATTGCGTTATTGCACTCCAGCCCCAGTGACAAGAGTGAAACTCTGTTTCAAAAAAAAAAAAAAAAAATGGCACTTCAGCAACTTAAAAAGCCAGAATATCCCCTTATCTCCAAAGGAACTCATTAGCTCTCAAGCAGTAGTTCTTAACCAGACTAAATTGTCTGAAATGACAGACATGTAATTCAGAACCTAGATGGCAAAGAATTTCATTGAGATCAAGGTGAAAGTTGAAAGTCAATCCGAGGAAACCAAGCAATCCAATAAAACAACTCAAGAGCTGAAAGGCGAAATTCCCATTTTAAGAAAGACCTTTGGGAGGCCAAGGCGTGTGGATTGCCTGAGCTCGGGAGTTGGAGACCTGCCTGGGCAACATGGTGAAACCCCTTTTCTACTAAAACACAAAAAATTAGCCAGGTGTGGTGCATGCATCTGTAATCTCAGCTACTCAGGAGGCTGAGGCAGGAGAATTGCTAGAACCTGGGAGGCGGAGGTTGCAGTGAGCTGAGATTGTGCCACTGCACTCCAGCCCGGGCGACAGAGCAAGACTCCGTCACAAAAAAAAAAAAAAAAAAAAAAAAAAAAAAAAAAAAAAAAGACAGAAAGAGCCAATTGAACTTCCTGAGTGGAAAAATTTCATAATACAATAAGAAGTATCAGCAGAATAGACTAAGCTGAGGAAAGAATCTCAGAGCTCAAAGACCGGTTCTTCGAATCAACTCAGACAAAAATTAAAATAAAATTAAGAAAAATGAATAAAACCTCCATGAAATTTGAACTTATGTAAAGAGACCAAATCTGCAACTCATTGGCATTCCTGAGGCAGAAGGAGAGATAATAAGCAACTTGGAAAATATATTTGAGAATATAGTTGATGAGAATTTTGCTAATCTTGTAAGAGAGGTCAACATGCAAATCCAAGAAATACAGAGAACCAGAATCTCTGAGATGGAGCCAAAGCAGTGTTAAGGGAAATGTTTATAGCCCTAAATGCCTTCATAAAGACATTAGAAACATCTCAAATTAACAGTCTAACTTTTCACCTAAAAGAACTATGGGAAAAAAACAAAACAAACCAAACCAACTCCAAGGCTAGCAGAAGAAAAGAAATAACTAAAATTAGAGAAGACCTTAATGAAATTGAGATGCAAAAATCCATACAAAAGATCAGTGAAACCAAGACTTGGTTCTTTGAAAAAATAATTCAAATTGATAGACCCCTAGCTAGATTAACAAAGAAAAAGAAAGAGTAAATCCAAATAAGCACAATGAGAAATGACAAAGATGATAGTACAACTGATCCCACAGAAATATGAAAGATCCTCAGAGACTACTATGAACAAGTTTATGCACATGAATCAATAATATAAAATCTAGAAGAAATGGATAAATTCCTGGAAGTGGACAATGTCCCAAAATCGAATCAGGAAGGGATTGAAATCTGAATAGACCAATATCTATTTTTGAAATTGGATCAGCAACAAAGAATGTACCAACCAAAAAAAGCCCTGGACCAGATGGATGGATTCACAGTTAAAGTCTACCACACCTACAAAGAACTGATACCGATCCTGCTGAAACTATTCAAAAAATTAAAAATGAGCAGTTCCCTCCTAACTCATTCTATGAAGCCAGCATCAGCTTGATACCAAAGTCTGTCAGAGACGCAATGAAGAAAGAAAACTTCAGACTCATTTTCCTCATGAACATAGATGCAAAAATCCTTAGGTAAATACTAGCAAATCAAATCCAGCAGCACATCAAAAAGTTAATATACCACAATCAAGCAGGCTTTATTCCTGGAATGCAAGGCTGGGTCAACATCACCACATAAAGAGCAAAAATCATATTATCATATCAGTAGATGTAGAAAAAGCCTTTGATACAATCCAACATTCCTCCATGATAAAAACCCTCAACAAACTAGACATCAAAGGAACATACCTCAAAATAATAAGAGCTATCTATGACAATTCCAGAGCCAACCAGTATCATACTGAATGGGCAAAAGCTTGAACTATTTTCCTTGAGAACTGGAACGAGACAAGAATGCCCACTTTCACCATTTCTATTCAACATAGCACTGAAAATTTTAGCCAGAACAATCAGGCAAGGAAAAGAAATGAAAGACATCCAAATAGGAATAGGGGAAGTTAAAAGATCTGTATTCACAGATGATAGAATTCTATACCTAGAAAACCCCATAGACTCAGTCAAGAGGCTCCAAGAAGATTTAATGATTATTTAATCATTTAAATGCATGATTTCAATAGAGTTTTGGGATACAAAATCAATGTACAAAATTCAGTAGCATATCTATACACTATAAACATCCAAGCTGAGAGTGAATCAAGAACCCAATCCCACTCACAACTGGCACTAAGAAAATCAAATTCCTAGGAATACAACTAACCTAGAAGATAAAAGAGCTGTACAAGGACAACTACAAAACACTGTTGAAAGAAATCAGAGATGATGAAAATAAATGAGAAAACATCCCATGCTCACTGATTGGAAGAATTTACATTGTAAAAATTGTCATACTCCCCAAAGCAATTTACAGATTCAGTGTTATTCCTGCCAATCTACCAGTGTCATTCTTCACAGAATAAAAAAAAAAAAAAAACTATTGTAAAATTCATATAGAACAAAAAAATAGAACCGCCAAAGCAATCCTAAGCAAAAGGAACAAAGCTGGAGGCATCACACTACCTGATTTTAAGCCATACCGTAAAGTTACAGAAACCAAAACAGCTTGGTGCAGGTACAAAAACAGACACATAGACCAATGCAACAGAATAGAAAACTCAGAAATAAAGCCACACACCTACAACAATCTGATCTTTAACACAGTTGACAAAACCAAGCAAGGGGAAAAGGAATCTCTATTCAACAAATGGTATTGGGATAACTGGCTAGCCATATTTAGAATTTTGAAGCTGTACACCTACATTTCAACATATAAAAAAATTAACTCAAATGGATTAAAGTTGTAAGTGTAAGACCTCAAACTATAAAAATCCTAGAAAAAAATTTAGGAAATACTCTATTTGACGTCAGCCTTGGCAAGGAATTTTTGACTAAGTTCCCAAAAGCAATTGCAACAAAACCAAAAGTAGACAAGTAGAACCTAATTAAACTAAATTGCTTCTGCACAGCAAAGGAAACAGAAGATCTACAGAATGAAAGAAGATATTTGCAAACTATGCATCTGACAAAAGCCTAATATCCAGAATCTATAAGGAACTTAAATCAAGAAACAAAAAACAACCCCATTAAAAAGTGAGCAAAGGATATCAAGAGATGCTTCTCAAAGGAAGACATACATGTGGCCAACAAACATATGAAAAAATGCTCAGCATCACTCATCATCAGAGAAATGCAAATCAAAACCACAATGTGATGCCATCTCACACTAGTCAGGAAGGCAACTATTAAAAAGTCAAAAAATAACAGATCCTAGAGAGGTTGTGGGAAAAGGGGAACACTGACACACGGTTAGTAGGAATATGGATTAGTTCTTTCACTGTGGAAAGCAGTCTGAAGATTCCTCAAAGAAGTGAAAATAGAGTCACCATTTGACCTAACAATCCCATTACTGGGTATATATCTAAGAGAAAATAAATTATTCTATTAAAAAGACACATGCACTCCTATGCTTATTTCTACACTAGTCACAATAGCAAGGACATGAAATCAACCCAGGCGCCTATCAATGGTAGATTGGATAAAGGAAATATATACTATGGACTACTATGTAGCCATAACAAAGAATAAAATCATGTCCTTTTCAGCAACATAGATGGAGCTGGGGTCCATAAATCATAAACAAATTAATGCAGAAACAGAAAACCAAATGCTACATGTTCTTACTCGTAAGTAGGAGTGAAGCATTCAGCACACATGGACATAAATATGAGAACAATAGACACTATGCGCTACTAGAGGGTGGGTTTAAAAACTACTTATTGGGCACTTTGCTCACCACCAGAGTGTTGGGATTTGTCCTCCAAACCTCAGCATTTTGCAATAGTCTGATGTAACAAATCTGCACATGTAACCCCTGTATTTAAAGTAAAAGTTGAAATAAAAATTTTATTAAGGCTTGTATTGTGTTCTAGCATGTGATATATCCTGGATAATTTTCTATGTGTGCTGGAGAAGAATGTTTACTGTTTTGCTTTTTGTGAAAAGTTCTGTATATGTCTGTTAGATATGTTTAGTCTATAGTGTTAAGTCTGCTGTTTTTTAAATTGATGTTGTCTGGTTGTTCTGTCTATTATTGAAAGTGGGGTACTGGAGTAGCCAACTATCATTGTATTGCTGTCAATTTCTCCTAGTTTTATATACTTAGGTGCTCTGATGTTGGGTGCACATATGTTTATAATCACCATGTTTTCCTATTGAATTGACCCTTTTTATCAGTATGTAGTCATTATGTAATTATCATTATATCTTCTTTGTCTCTACAGACAGTTTTTGACTTAAAGTCTACTTCGTCTGATATAAGTATAGCCACTCTTGCTTCCTTTTCATTACCATTTGCATGGAATATCTTTTTCCATCCTTCCACTTTCAGCCCATGTGTGTCCTTAAATCTAAAGTATGTTTCTTAGAGAAATTATTAATGAACACAGTGAAATTACTAATTTTTTCCAAATTTTTAAGCATAAATTATATATCAATACTTTCTGGAATTAGAAATCAGTTTCAACTTTTTATTAAAAGATCTGGACATGGTAACATTTATATTTTTACTGGATATTAATAAGCTTTCAAATACTTAACATATTTTTAAAAATAAATGTTAGTAATTCTTATTGTTCTTTCTCTCAGTCTGAATTATGAGGTTATGCTAAGTTATGTAATTACACTTGAGATATATTGACTGTTTTAAATGAACAAATAACTTCCTATTGGTTGCAGAGAGATCCTTTGTTGGTTGCAGAGAGATGGATAGGACATACACAGAAATACCCTAGACATAAGTAAATGAAGGATAATGTGACATGAAGGTGTCAAAATGCATCCCAGCTGCCAACATGTTGATCTCTGTAATACATAACTACTTTAGGTTAAAATACAAAATACCTCTGATAATCCCAACTGTATCAAACTACTCTTAGCCAATGATGTTAACTGGAATGAATGTCTTAATCCATGTGTTTGTTTACTCTCATATTGCCATCAAAATGGGGAGAGCATACTACCTAGAGGGAGGCATTCAGGTAATAAGAAAGGCACTAAATCTGTAGAGAAGTAGGAAAAAGAACAGGTGAATACAAGGTTCACCAAGGGAGGACATTGAAAGTAAAGTTTTGCATTTTGGCTGAAAGTTTGTGTGTGCTGATTACGTGGGGGATGTGATAGAAGGTGGAATAAAGTTATACTCTGCAAGGTTTTGTTGTCAGGGTGATGCTGGCCTCATAGAATGAGTTAGGGAGGAGTCCCTTCTTTTTAATTTTTTGGAATAGTTTCAGTAGAAATGGTACAAGCTTTTCACTGTACCTCTGGTAGAATTCAACTCTGAATCCGTCTGGTCCTGGGCTTTTTTTTTTGTTGGTAAGCTATTGATACTGCCTTAATTTCAGAACTTATTATTGGTCTATTCAGGGATGGGATTCAATTTCTTCCTGGTTCCATCTTGGGAGGGTGTATGTGTCCAGTAATTTATTCATTTCTTCTAGATTTTTTAGTTAAGTGAATAGAAGTGTTTATAACACTCTCTGATGTTTATTTGTGTTTCTGTGTGGTCAGTGGTGATATCCCCCTTGTCACTTCCAGTTGTGTTTATTTGAATCTTCTCTCTTTTCTTCATTAGTCTAGCTAGCAGTCTATTTTTTCTAAAAAAAAATCAGTTCCTGGATTTGTTGATTTTTGAATGGTTTTCTGTAGTCTCTATCTCCTTCAGTTCAGTTCTGATAATGGTTATTTCTTGTCTCCCGCTAGCTTTGGGGTTTATTTACTCTTGGTTCTCTAGTTCCTTTAGTTGTGATGTTAGGTTGTTAACTTGAGATCTTTCTTGCTTTTCAATGTAGGCATTTAGTGCTATAAATTCCTCTCTTAGCACTGCATTAGCTGCATCCCAGAGATTCTGGTATGTTATATCTTTGTTCTCATTAGTTTCAAAGAACTTATTGATTTCTTCCTTAATTTCATTTTTTACCCCAAAGTCATTCAAGAGCAAGTTGTTCAATTTCCATGTAGTTGTATGGGTTTGAGCGACTTTCTTAATCTTGATTTCTAATTTGATTGCACTGTGGTCTGAGAGACTGTTATGATTTCAGTTCTTTTGCATTTGCTGAGGAGTGTCTTTCTTCTGATTATGTGATTAATTTTAGAGTAGGTGCCATGTGGCAATGAAAAGAATGTATATTCCGTTTTTTCAGGTGGAGATTTCTGTAGATATATATTTTATTAGTCCATTCTCAAAACTGCTCTAAACCTGCTACCTGAGACTGAGTAATTTATAAACAAAGGAGGTTTAATTGACTCACAGATCTGCGTGGCTGGGGACGCCTCAGGAAACTTACAATCATGGAAGAAAATAAGGGAAGGAAGGACATTCTTCATATGGCAACAAGAGAGAGAAGAACGAGTAAAGAAGAAACTCACCAAACACTTATAAAACTATCAGATCTCATGAAAACTCACTATCATGAGAACAGCATGGGAGAAACAACCCCCCATGATCCAACCAACTTCCACCAGGTTCTTTCCTTAACGCCTGGGGATTATAATTCAAGATGAGATTTGGTTGGAGACACAAAGCCAAACCATATCATCTATCAAGTCCACTTGATCCAGAGCTGAGTTCAGGTCCTAAATTTCTTTGTTTATGTCAGTGGGGTGCTAAAGTCTCCCACTATTATTTTGTGTTAGTCTATTTCTCTTGGAAGGTTTCTAAGAACTTGCTTTATGAATCTGGTTGCTCCTGTATTGGGTGCATATACATTTAGGATAGTTAGCATTTTTTTGTTGTTGAATTGAACCCTTTACTATTATGTAATGCCTTTCTTTGTCTTTTTTGATCTTTGTTGGTTTAAAGTCTGTTTGTCAAAAACTAGGACTGCAACCTCTGCTTTTTGCTGGTTTTCTTTTTGCTCTGGAAATATTCTTCCATCCCTTTATTTTGAGCCTAAGTGTGTCCTAGCATGTGAGATGGGTCTCTGGAAGACAGCATACCATTGGGTGTTGGTTCTTTATTCAGCTTTCAGTTCTGTGTCTTTTAATTGGGACATTTAGCTTATTTACGTTTAAGGTTAATATTGTTATGTGTGGATTTGATCCTGTCATCATGATGCTAATTGGTTATTTTGCAAACTGGCTTATGTCGTTGCTCCATAGCATCACATGTCTGTGTACCTCAATGTGTTTTTGTAGTGGTTGGTAAAAGTTTTTCCTTTCCATAGTTAGTGCTTCCTTCAGGAGCTCTTATAATGCAGGTCTGGTGGTAACAAATTCCTTCAGCATTTGCTTGTCTGAAAGGGATCTTATTTCTCGTTTATTTATGAAGTTAGTTTGGCCAGATATAAAATTCTGGGTTGGAAATTCTTTTCTTTAAGAATGTTTATTATTGGCCCCCAATCTCTTCTGGCTTGTAGGGTTTTCACTGAAAGGGCCACAGTGAGTCTGATGGGCTTCCCTTTTTAGGTGTACTGGCACTTCTTTCTGACTGTCCCTAACATTTTTTTCTTCTATTTTGACCTCAGAGAATTTGATGATTTTGTGTCTTGGGGATGATCTCATGGAGTATCTTACTGGGGTTCTCTGTATTTCCTGATTTTGAATGTTGGCCTGTCTAGCTAGGTTGAGGATGTTCTCCTGGATGATGTACTGAAATATGTTTCCAAATTTGTTCCACTTTCCCCCTCTCTTTCATGTACCCTAATCAGTTGTAGATTCAATTTCTTTACATAATTCTGTATTTCTTGTAGGTTTTGTTTATTCCTTTTCATTCTTTTTTCTTCATTCTTGTCTTCCTGTCTTATTTTAGAAATATGGTCTTCAAGCTCTGATATTCTTTCCTCTGCTTGGTCTTTTCTGCTATTAATATTTGTGATTACATTGTGAAGCTCTTGTAGTGTGTTTCTTAGCTTTATCCAGGTAGATTATGTTCCTCTCTCTACTGGCTATTTTGATTGGTAGCTCCTGCATTGTTTAGTCATGTTTCTTAGCTTCTTTGCATTGGGTTACGATATGGTCCTTTAGCTCAGCAAAGTTTTTCCTGATCCACATTCTGATGCCTACTTCTGCCTTTTTAGCCATCTCAGGCTCAACCCATTTCTGAACCCTTGCTGGAGAGGTGTTGTGGTCATTTAGAGGAAAGGGAGCACTCTGGCTTTTCGAGTTTTCAGCATTTTGCCTGATCCTTTCTTAACTTTTTGGCTTATCTGCCTTCAATCTTTGAGATTGCTGACCTTTGGGTGAGGTTTTTGTGTTTGTTGTTGTTTGCTTGTTTTTGTTGTAACACTCTTCTGTAGGGCTGCTGTGGTTTTCTGAGAGTCCCCTCCAGACCCTAGTCACCTCAGTTTTTTCATTACCTGGAGGTATCATCAGTGAAGGCTGTGAAACAGCAAAGTTGGCAGCCTGCCCCTTCCACTGGAAGCTCTGTTCCGTAGGAGTATTGACCTACTGCTGGCCTGAACATGCCTGTAGGTGGCTGGAGATCCCAGTTAGAAGCTCTCATCCAGTCAGAAGGAACAGGATTAGGGACCTGCTTAAAGGAGCAGGCTGGCTGCATTTTGGTAGAGCAACTGTGCAGTGTTGAGGATTCCTTCAGCTTCTAATCAGTTTGGGCTCTCCAAGGCCACATGATGGACTGGCTGAGATGCTGAAACAGCAAAGGAGGTGGCCTGCCCTGCACTCCCTGGACACTCTGTCCCAAGGAGAAATTAGATCTCTGTTACCTGTAGAACATGGGCTGGGGTGGCTGGGGTCCTTGACTTGGAGGACTCAGGAGGAATGGATCTGGGTAGCATTTATAGAAGCAGTCTGGCCACACCTTGACAAAACAGCTGATGAACCACCTCTGCCCCAGGTCGGCTTGGACTTTCCAAAGCCTGCAGGCTGAAACGGCAGAGCTGCCAAAATGGCCACTAGCTTCTCCCCTCAGGCACTTGGTACCAGGGAGAAATCAGAACTGTGTCTGTAGAATACAGGTGGGGATAGGTGGAGGCCCCAGCTGGGAGGACTCACCCCATAAGGAAGAGTGGATTGGGGTCCCATTTAAAGAAGCAGTCTGGCCATGCCTTGACAAAGCAGCTGTGCTGTGCTGGGTAAATGCTTCTGCCCTGGTTGGCCTGAACTCTGCAAAGCCCACAGGCTAGAATGGCTGAGTGGTCCAAACAACCAAGGTGGTGGCCTGCCCCTCCCCCTGGGCACTTCATTCAGGGAGAGATCAGAGCTCCATCTATAGAATATAGGCAGGTGGGGTAACTGAATGCCGTGACTGGGAGGACCCACCCAGTGAAGAAGAATGATCAGCCATCCACTCAAAGAAGCAGTCTAGTCATGTTCTGGCAAAGCAGCTGTGCTGTGCTGGAGGTACCCTTTCTCATCTGGACCATTTGAACTCTCCAAAGCCCACAGGCTGGAATGGCTGAGTTGGCAAAACAGCAGAGATGGTGGCCTGCCTCTACCCCCAGGCACTCTGTCCCATCTCAGGCAGGCCCCACCCTGTTGCCGGTGGCTGGTTGGAATTCCAAGCCAGTGGGTCTTATAATGTGAGGTGTGGCGGAAATGGGGCTTGTAGACTGATGCTGCTTGGCCTCCTGGATTCAGTCTCTTTCCTAGGGGCATGTATGGACCTCCCACTTTGCCAGGGATCCTGGGGCCAGAGTATGTAAAGCCCCTGGCTCTCTGTGCATACCTGAGCGGCTGATTTGCTGAGACTCCACACAGCTCTGTGTGTTGGATTCAAGCCCTGGTGGCATGGACTCATGAGGGTATCTCCTGATCTGAGGGTTGCAAAGATCCATGGGAGAATTGTGGTTTCCCAGGCTTGCACATTCTCTCACAGCTTCCATTAGCTGGAAGTGGGGGTTCCCTTGGCTCTGTGTCACTCCCAGTTGGGCTGTTTCCCCACTCTGTTTTCCTTCATTCTCCATGGGTTAAGTTGTTTTCCTGATCAGTCCCAATGTGAATACCTGGATATCTCAGTTGAAGGTGCTGTATTCACTCGCCTCTTTTGTTTCTGTGAGAGTCACACACCACTGCTTCCACTTGGCTATTTTGACCCCCTCCAAATTATAACTTTCAAATCTACCAGTGTTGTATTGTTGCCATCAAGGATATTTTTCTTTTAAGTGACTGCTTAATACTAATTCCATGTCATGTAGTGATTCCTGAAATTATGATAAAGATACAAAACATCTGCTGCCTTTTGCAGAAAATTGTGTCTCAGGGGTAAACCAGGATTAGATGTAATCAAAGTTCATCCTTTGGTTCCTCATTTTGCCACAGACCCACTGCGTGTCTTGAATTAAACCCATTCTTTCTATTCATAATTTACTGAAGAATCAGACTAATTTAGTCCCACTTGACAAACAAGGTTGTTATTTGTGAGTGAATTCTATTATGTAATACAAATTTAGCACACAGAGAAATTAATTGATGAAATAAAACATTTACTTAAGTCATAAAAAGTGGAATAAAGAATTGAGAAAATTATCTGCAATAATTCAGACCTAGAGTAACTTTCACCTAAATTTTGAAATAATGGAGAAAAATACTATGTGAACATTTTATTTTGCATACATTTTCTGTTCAATTGCTTTGTCTGCTGTGTGTATAAGGAAACCATCCACTCATCCATCTTCTATTCTACAGATATTTATTGAACACCTTGTCTGGCTAAGAACTGGGAATGTGTGGTGAGATGAATAATACCATCCCTCCAGAAACTTGCTGTATTGTAGAACTCTTAGTCTCTTAATAGCTGGTTTTATTACTTTGTAAAATATAAATATAATACAGATAAATCTAAGCAGTTTTAAGGCTTACACTTGAGATGTTAGCTATGAAGAACAAAACCAGATCAATTGCCGAATATTCTGAAAAGCAGTAAAATATTCACTTGAGTCTCTTGAAGCATGCCAAGTGGGATTGAAATAATAAAGCTCAGCTAAATCTCCCACTTCCACCACTTCTCACACAAATGAACTCTGTCCGTTAAATCTCTGAGCTCCCTCCCTCTGAATGCCCTAAAAATCTCTTCAGTTCTTGATTTCTCCCTTCCATAGCTCCACATTCTTTTTCCCAGTAACTCTGACTTGTCAGAGTTCCTCAGTTCTTCCCTTGCGGACTCCATTGACTTGGGCCAAAAAAAGACATGTCATAGAGATATAATTTTCCTTCAGTGAGGGACACACACATCCTTTTTCTCCCATACCATCACCTCCCTGTGTACTTTGTTTTCTGTAGCATGAAACTTATGAAAGAGTATTTGAGTTAGATTTGTAGGATATCTGAAAATCTGAGAAAAATGTATTGTCAAATCTAAAACATCAATTAGTTTATTGTTCCAGTCACTTAATATTAATGAATTGAATATAATAATTTTCTTTTGGTTTAGACCTTCATAACCTTGGCCCAAAGCAGTATGCCTAGGCTAAACCATTTTGCAGTTATGGAACAGCCAAGTAGGCTATGATATATGTATTATGATTGTTTCATAAACAAACTTATTTGTAAATAACTTATATTTTTAATTACTATGAGTATGTAATAGGTTTATATATGCATGGGGTACATGTATTCTGATAAAGGTATATCATGTATAATAATCACATCAGAGTAATTGGGGTATACATCATCTCAAGCATTTATCATTTCTTTGTATTAGGGACATTCCAATTTTACTCTTTCAGTTATTAAAAAACATCCAATAATTATTGTTGACTATAGTCACCTTGTTATGCTATCAAACACTAGATCTTATTCATTCTATTTAACTATATTTTTGGACCCATTAACCATCCCCACTTTTTTTTTCCTCCTGCCTCCCTCTACTATTCCTAGCCACTAGTAAACATCATTCTAGTCTCTCTCTGTGTGAGATCAATTGTTGTAATTTTTATCTTCCACATATGAGTGAGAACATGAGAAATTTGTCTTTATTTACCTCATTTATTTTACTTGACATAATGTTCTCCAGTTCTACCATGTTATTGCAAATGACAGGATTATATTTTATTTAATGACTGAATAGTATTCCATTGTGTATATGTACTGTATTTTCTTTACCTATTCATCTGTTGATGTACACGTAGTTTGATTACAAAAACTTGGCTATTGCGAATAGTGCTACAAAAAACATGGTGGTGCAGATATCTCTTTGACATCCTTATTTCTTTTCTTTTCTATCTTTTCCTTTTTCTTTCCTTCTTTCTTTACTTTACTTTTCTTTTCTTTTCTTTTTTTTTTTTTTTTTTTTTGAGACAGTCTTATCTGTCACCCAGGTTGGAGTGCAGTGGCACATCTTGGCTCACTGCAACCTCTGCCTCCCGGGTTCAAGCAATTCTCCTGCCTCAGCCTCCCAAGTAGCTGGGATTACAGGCACCTGCCACCATGCCTGGCTAATTTTTGTATTTTTTAGTAGAGATGGGGTTTCACTATGTTGGTCAGGCTGGTCTTGAATTCCTGACCTCAGGTGATCCACCTGCCTCAGCTTCCAAAAGTGGTGGGATTACAGGCATGCACCACCATTCCTGGCCTCCTTTCTTTTTAATATATACTTAGCAGTGAGCTTGCTGGAAATGTTAATACTATTCACAGTTTTCTTGAGGAACCTCTGTACTGTTCTCCATAGTAGCTGTACTTTTCCATTTCCACCAACAGTGTACAAGGGTTCCCCTTTCTCAACATCCTTTTCAGCGTTCATTATTGGCTGTCTTTTGGATGAAAGTGATTTTAACTGGGGTAAGATAATCTCTTATTTTAGTTCTGATCTGCATTTCTGAAGACTGATCATTGATCATTGATGATCAATGATGTTGAGCATTTAAAAAAATATACCTGGTTGTGAGTGAATAAAGAAACTGTGATATATCTATATCTATATCTATATCTATATCTATATCTATATCTATCTATCTATCTATCTATCTATCTATCTATCTATCTATCTCATGGCATACTACTCAGCCACAAGATGGAATGAATTAATGACATTTGCAGCAACCTGGATGGGGTTGGAGACTATTATTCTAAGTGAAGTAACTCAGGAATGGTAAACCAAACATCATATGTTCTCACTCATAAGTGTGAGCTAAGGTATAAGAATGATATAAGTGGGTGATATAATGATATACTAGTTATAATGATATAATGATCATAATTATAATGATATAAGTGAATGCAAAGGCATAAGAATGACATAATGAACTTTGGGGATTCGGGATAAAAGAGTGAAAAGGGGCTGAGGGATAAAAGACTACAAATAGGATTCAGTGTATACTGCTGAGGAGATGGATGCACCAAAAATCTCACAAATCACCACTAAGGAACTTACTCATCTAACCAAATACCATCTGTTCCCCAAAACCTATGGAAATTAAAAAGGTAAAAATATATACCTGGTTGCCATTTATATGTCTTCTTGTAAGAAATTTCTATTTATATCTTTGCCCATTTTAAAATCAGATTATTAGTTTTTTTCCTGTGGAGTTGTTTGAGCTCTTTATGTATTCTAGTTATTGATCCCGTGTCAGATGAGTAGTTTGAAAATATTTTCTCTCATTCTGTGTGTTGTGTCTTCACTTTGTTGATATTTTTCCTTTGCAGTGCAGAAGCTTTTTAGCTTGATGTGATCTCATTCGTCCATTTTTGCTTTGGTTGCCTGTACTTCTGAGGTATTACTCAAGAACTTTTTGCCCAGTCAAATGTCCTAGATAAATTTTCCAGTGTTTTATTCTAGTAGTTTTATAGTTTCTATTTCAATTTGATTTTGGTATATGGCAAGACATAGGGGTCTAGTTTCATTATTCTCCATATAGATATCCAGTGTTCCAAGGACCATTGATAGAAGACACTGTTTTACCCCAATGTATGTTCTTGGCACTTTTGTTGAAAATGAGCACACTGTAAATGTGTGGATTTATTTCTAGGCTCTCTATTCTGTTCCATTTGTCTATCACAAAACACCAATACCATGCTGTTTTGACTACTATCGCTCTGTAGTATAATTTGAAGTCAGGTAATGTGATTCATCCAATTTTGTACTTTTTACTCAGAATGGCTTTGGCTATTCTGGGCCTTTTGTGGTTTCATAGCAATTTTAGTTTTATTTTATCTATTTCTGTTAGGAATTTCATTGGTATTTTGATAGAGATTGCAGTGAATCTATAGATTGCTTTGGGAAGTATGGATATTTTAACAATATTAATTTTTCTAATATATGAACATGGAATATCTTTACATATTTTTGTGTATTCTTTAATTTCTTTATTCAAGTTTTATAGTTTTCATTGTAGAGATTTTTCACTTTCTTGGTTAAGTTTATTCTTAAGGATTTGATTTTATTTGTAGCTAATGTAAATGTCATTACTTTTTGGATTTCTTTTTTTAATAGTTCACTGTTGCCATATAGAAATGCTACTGATTTTTGTATGTTGATTTTGTATTCTCCAACTTTACTGGATTTGTTTATCACTTCTGATAGTTTTTTTGATGGTCTTTAGGTTTTTCTAGATAAAGATCCTATCAGCTGAAAACAAGGATAATTTCACTTCTTCTATTTCAATTTGGATGTCTTTTCTTTCTTTCTCCTCTCCCATTGCTATAGCTAGGACTTTCAGTACAATGCTGAATAACAGCGGTGATAGAGGGCATCCTTATCTTGTTTCAGATCTTTGAAAAAAGGCTTTTAGTTTTTCCCCATTCAGTATGTGGGTCTGTCATATATGGCTTTTATTGTGTTCAGGTATATTTGTTTTATAACAAGTTTTTTGACAGTTTTTATCATGAAGGATTGTTGGATTTTATCAAATGCTTTGCAGCATTAGTTAAGATAATCATATGGTTTTTGTCCTTCATTCTGCTGATGTGAAGTACTAAATTTGTTGATTTGTGTATGTTGAACCATTTTTGCATTCCTGGAATAAATCCCACTTGGTTACCAGTAAAAGGACTGGTCCTTTTACTGTGTTGATGAATTTGGTTTACTAGTATTTTGTTGAGAATATTTGCATCTATGTTCATCAGGGATATTGATCTATAGTTTTTGTTTTTTAAAATGTGCTTTTGTCTGGTTTCGGTATCAGGGTAATACTAGCCTCATTGAATAAATTTGGAGTGATTACCTCCTCTTCAGTATTTTGGAATAGTTTGAGTAGAATTTGTATTAGTGTTTCCAATAAATGTTTGGCAAAACATTTATTATGACTTCAGTCTCATTACTTGTTGTTAGCCTGTTCAGGTATTGGATTTCTTTATGGTTCAATCTTAGTATGTACAGGTACATAGACATAGTTGTTAGCCTGTTCAGGTATTGGATTTCTTTATGGTTCAATCTTAGTATGTACATGTACATAGACATAGACATAGACATAGACATATGCAACATATATGTGTCTCCTTTTTCATCTTTGATTTCATTTATTTGGGTCTTTTTTTTCTAAGACTGGCTACAGTGTTTTATTTTGTTTATCTTTTTTAAAATCAACTTTTTGTTTCATTGATCTTTTGTATTTTTTTGTTTCAACATTCAATATCCTTTATTTCTGCTCTGATGTTTGTTATTTCTTTTTTTTCTACTAATTTTGAGTGTACTTTGCTTTTTTTAAATTTCTTCAAGATACATTGTTAGGTTGTTTATTTGATGTTTCCTACTTTTTAATGTAGGTGTTTATTGATATAAACTGTCCTCTTACTACTGCTTCTGCTGTATCTTATAGGTTTTGGTATGCTGCATTTTATTTTTATTTGCTCCAAGAAATTTTTAAATTTTCTTCTTAATTTCTTCATTGACCCACTCGTCATTCAAGAGCATATTGTTTAATTTCCATGTGTTTGTGTAGTTTCCATAATCCTGATATGGTTTGGCTCTGTGTTCCCATCCAAATCTCATCTTGAATTGTAATCCCCATGTGTCAAGGGAAGACACCTATAATCCCAACATGTCAAGGGAGGGACCTGGTGGGAATTGATTGGATCATGGGGGCAGTTTCCCCTATGCTGTTCTTGTGGTAGTGAGTGAGTTCTCACAAGATCTGATTGGTTTTATAAGTGTGTGACTGTTCCTTCTTCACTTACTCACACTCTCTCTTCTGCTGCCTTTGAAGAAGATGCTTGCTTTCCCTTTTGTCATGATTGTGTTTCCTAATTTATAAAGAAAATTCGTCACTAGGAATTGACAAAACTGTAATTTTTGTCAAGCTCAATTAAATTGAGTTTTCTCAAAACTCAATTAAATATCCTGTCTTTATAAATTACCTAGTCCTGGATAGTATCTTTATAGCAGTGTGAGAATAGACTAATACAGTAAATTGGTACTGAGGTAGTGGGCACTGCTATGAAGATACTTGAAAATGTAGAAGTGACTTTGGAACTGAGTAAGGGGCAGAGGTTGGAACAGTTTAGAGGGCTCAGAAGAAGACAGAAAGATGTGGGAAAATTTGGAGCTTCTTAAAGACCTGTTGAATGATTTTGACCAAAATGCTCATAGTGATACGAACAATGAAGTCCAGGCTGAGTGGTCTGAGATGGAGATGAGGAATTTCTTGGAAACCAGAGTGAAAGTCACTTATGGTATGTTTTAGTAGAGTGACCTGTGGCATATTTCCCCTGCCGTAGAAATCTGTGGAACTTTGAACTTGAGAGAGATGATTTAGGGTATCTGGAGGAAGACATTTCTAAGCAGCAAAGCATTCAAGACATGACCTATATTATTCTGAAAGCATTCAGTTGTACAAGTTCAAAAAGAAATAGTTTGAAATTGGAACTTATGTTTAAAAGGGAAGCAGAGCATGAAAGTTTGGAAAATTTGCAGCCTGATGATGAGATAGGAAAGAAAAACCTATATTCTGGGGAGAAATTTAAGCCAGCTGCAGAAATTTGCATAAGTAATGAGAAGCTGAATGTTAATTGCCAAGACCATGGGGATAATGTCTTCAGGCCATGTCAGAGACCTGGAGGCATAGGAGGAAAAAACTGTTTCATAATCCGGGCGTAGGCCCTTGATGCATAGTGCAATCTGGGGCTTGGTGCCCTTCATCCCACCCATGGCTAAGAGAGGCCAAGGTACTGCTCTGGCCATTGCTTCAGAGGGTGCAAGCCCCGAGCCTTGGAAGGATTTCAGAGGATGTATGGAAACACCTGGATGTCCAGGCAGAAGTCTGCTGCAGGGGTGGGGCCCTTATCCTACTGCAGTGCAAAGGATAAATATGGGTTTGGAGGCCTCACACAGAGTCCCTACTGGGGCACTGCCTAGTGGAGCTGTGAGAAGATGGCCACCATCCACCAGCTCCCAGAATGGTAGATCCACAAAGAGCTTGTACCATGCACCTAAGAAATGCACAGACATTCAACACCTGCCCATGAGAACAGCTGCAGGGGCTGAATCCTGCAAAGTCAGAGGGGCAGAGTTGCCCAAGGCCTTGGTGGCCCAAGTTTTGCATCAGGATTTCCTGGATGTGAGACATGGAGTCAAAGGAGATTATTTTGAAGCTTTAAGGTTTAAGGACTCCTCTGCTGGATTTCAAACTTACATGGGGCCTGTAGCCCCTTTATGTTGGCAAATTTCTCCTACTTGGAATGGAAGCATATATCCAATGCCTGTACCCCCATTGTATCTTGGAAGTAACTATTTTGCTTTTGATTTTACAGGCTTCTAAGCAGAAGGGACTTGTTTTGCCTCATATGAGACTTTAGACTTGGACTTTTGGGTTAATGCTGGAATGAGTTAATAGTTTGGGGGATTATTGGTTTTGAAGATTTGATGGTTTTATAAGTGTTTGACAGTTCCTCCTTCACTCACTGACACTGTCTCTTCTGCCACCTTGTGAAGAAGGTGCCTAATTCCCCTTCTGCCATAATTGTAAGTTTCCTGAGGCCTCCCCAGCCATGTGGAACTGTGAATCAATTAATCCTCTTTTATTTATAAATTACCCTAGTTTTTGGTAGTATATGTATAGCAGTGTGAGAATAGACTAATACAGTTTCTCTTGTTATTGATTTCTAGTTTTATTCCATTGTGGTCAGAGAAGATATTTTATATGATATCAATTTTAATTCAATTTTTAAATAGTTGTTTTTTTGCTCAAATATATGGTCTGTCTTTGAGAATGATCCATGTGGTGAGGAGAATATGTATTGTGTAGGTGTTGGATGAAATGTTCTGTAAATATCTATTAGGTTCATTTGGTCTATAGTGCAGATTAAGTCTGAAGTTTCTTTGTTGATTTTCATTCTGGATGATCTGTCTGATGCTGAAAGTGGAGTGTTGGGGTCTCTAGCTATTTTTGTATTGGAATCTGTGTCTCTCTTTAGCTTTAATAATATTTGTTGAATATATCCTAGTGCTCTAGTGTTGAGTGTAAATATATATGCAATTGTTACAACCTTTTGTTGAACTGACTGCTTTGTTGTTATATAATAAGCTTCTCTGTCTCACAATTTTCTTTGTGAAATCTATTTTGTCTGATATAAGCATATTTAACTCTGTTCTTTTTTGGTTTCCATTGGCATGAAATATCTTTTTTTATTTCTTTATTTCAATCTGTGTGCCTTTGTAGGCAAATTATGTTTCTTGTAGGCTATAGATTGTTGGGTCTTTTTTTAAAAAAAATTATCCAGCCACTCCATGTCTTTTCATTGGGTAATTTAGTCCATTTACATTCAATGTTATTATTGATAAGTAAAGAATTACTCTTCTCATTTTGTTATTTGTTTTCTGGTTGTTTTGTGGTCTTCTCTTCCTTTTTGTCTTTCTAAAGGTGAAGATGATTTTCTCAGGTGGGATGTTTTGATGTCTCAAACTTATAGGACATGTCCTGTAAGAAATGCTAAAGAGAGCTTATCAGTCTGAAAGAAAATTATGTTAATGAGCAATAAAAAATTATCTGAAGGTGCAAAGCTCACTGGTAATTGGAATTATGGAGACAAAAATAGAATATTCTAGCACTTTGAATATGTCATGCCATTCTTTCCTGAACCATAAGTTTTCTGCTGAGAAGTCTGCTGTCAGATATATTGAAGCTCATTTGTACATTATTTGTTTCTTTTTTCTTGCTACTTTTAGGATCCTTTCTTATCCATGACTTTTTGAGAGTTTGATTAGCAAATGCCTTGAAATAGTATTTTTTGGGTTAAAATTGCTTGGTGTTCCATGACCTTCTTATACCTGGATATTAATGTCTTTCTCTAAGTCAGGAGAATTTTCTGTTATTATTTATTTGAATACATTTTCTACCCTGATCTGTCTCTCTACTTTCTCTTTCAGGCCAATAACTATTGGATTTTCCTTTTGAAGTTATTTTTTAAATCCTGTAAATGTGTTTAATTATTTTTTATTCTTTTTCCTTTTGTTTCCTCTGACTGTGTATTTTCACATAGACTGCCTGCAAGATCACTAATTATTTCCTTTGCTTGACCATTTCTGCTGTCAAGAGACCCTGATGCATTTTTAATTTGTCAGTTGAGTCTTCCAGCTCCAGAATTTCTGCTTGAATTTTGTTTGTTATTTCAATCTCTTTGTTAAATTCCTCTGATAGGATTATAAATTCCTTCTCTTCATTTTCTTGAAGCTCATTAAGCTTTCTCAAAATGGACAGTTTGAATTATCTGTCTGAAAGGTCACATATCTCTGTCTCTCCATCATTGGTTATTGGTGCCTTATTTAGTTCATTTGGTGAGGTCATGTTTTTCTGGATTTTTTAATGCTTTTGGATATTTGTCGATGTCTGGGTATTAAAGAGTTAGGTATTTAATCTTTGAAGTCTGGACTTGTTTGTACTCATCCTTCTTTAGAATGCTTTCCAGATATTCAAAGGGAATTTTGTGTTGTGATCTAACTCTTTGGTCACTGCAGGCCTATCTGCAGTGTGATGTGCTCCAGGAGTACTTCTTATGAAGGTGTATTTTTGTGTGGATGGTTGTTCAATATGGTGTTCCTGTTGGGGGACAACTGTTGGAGGGTTATATTTAGCCATCTTGCTTCACCCCCACAACTAAAAAAAATTAAGTCAGATATCTTCTTTCCACACTGGCAATATGGTCTGGTGTATGTCAGTGGCTCTTAGTCTTTTAAATCCAAAATGTTTAAAAAATACTCAACTATTTATGTTGGAAAAACTGTTGCTTTGTGCAGTAGCTTGAGTATGTGCCATAAAAAATTTGATCTCTAGTGCTACTATACCTATAAGATGTTATGGCAGCATTGCAATTATAATAGTTCTGTTGATGTCATAATTGCTCTGAAGGCCGTTACAATGTAAATATGCAAGTGCTTCTGACAAGCTGTGCTGTTAAATTAAACTACCTCAAACAAACTAAATATAATAATGTGGATATAACAGGCTGCTGAAGAAGTGGTGTTGAAGACACTGACTTCCTTCTTAGCTAAATGAGTAGGGAATAAGGAAGCAAATTGTTTGTATTTTTGTTTAAGAATTAAAGTAGAACCACAAACCTAGAAGGGCCTAAATGGTCATTTAGCTCATCCTTTTTACTTTTGAGAAGAGAGGAAGAGGCACAGGTAAGTTAAAAGACTTATTTGAGGTTTCACAGCTAATGGCCTAACCAGAACTAGAATTTGAGACTTGACTTCTGTTCAGAATTTCTTTCACTAGACAGTTCCCATTCAGCAACAAAGTAACTCCAAGTAAATATAGTTGTTCTAAAACACATGTTTCTCCATTTTGGGGAAAGTCTTGTTCCCTGTCCTATAAAATCTTAATCATTGTATCAGTCCGTTCTCACTCTCCTATAAAGAAATACCTCAAACTGGGTAATTTATTTTAAAAAAGTAGCTTATTTGGCTCAGGATTCTGCAGGCTGTACAGGAAACATGACTAGTGAGGCCACAGGAAACTTATAATCATGGTGGAAGGTGAAGAGGAAGGGGGCATGTCTTACATGGTGAGAGCAAGAGGAGGAAAGTGTGGGGAGAGGTGCCACACATTTTTAAACAACCAGATCTCGTGAGAACTCACTACCACGAGAACAGCAAGGGGGAAATCTGCCCCCATCATCCAACCACCTCTTACCAGGCCCCTCCTCCAACATTGGGGATTTAGTTTGACATGAGATTTGGGTGAGGACACAAATCCAAACCATATCAATCACCATGTACCTTGTTCTTCAAATGAAGGTGAAATGTTAACTAGCTTTTTGTTTCACTGACAAAACTAACCCAAATGAACAGTAGAATGCTCTTCTCATATAAATAAAAAGATTTTGGTGGGATAGAAGAAAATGCCTTCTAAAACGGGATTGGACTCTCCCTTTTCCAGGAGGGTAATCAGGTGACTGCCTGGGAACATGTTCTTTCTGGCCATTGCAGGATAGGGACAAGGAAAGCTTGGGGCAGTGGGTTAGTAAGGTCAGCAGAGGCCTGCTAGCCTGGATATTTAACTAATCATGGTATTTAGGAGTGGCCTGCTTGTTGGTCCTAGATCAACTTCATACTGAAAGAACTAAAGAGTTTGAAATGTTAAATTTTATTTTGTAGAGCATTATACATTTTAGTGAAATATTTCCATTGGAAACTTTTGATATAGGCTTCATTTCTCTTGTCTCCTTTCCATAAAATTAAATGTTGGTAAGAGTAAGCAACTACAGGAGAAGGCAGAACATCTTAATTTAGTGATTTATTAATTAAATATATATATTTTGAAAGGGGGTCACGCTTTGTTTCCCAGGCTGGAGTGCAGTGGCATGACTGCAGCTCACTGAAGCCTCAAACTCCTGGCTCAAGCATTCCTCCAGTGTCAGCCTTCTAGGTAGTTGGGATTACAGGCAATATTACAGTCACTTCATTAGTGACTTTAGTGATTCCTTAGAGATAGCTATTAAGCAACTATTGATAATTATTTGAAAAGTTACAGTTCTGTGTACTTTGTAGGAGAACCCTGAAGCACCTTGAGAGGGCAAAACCACAGTTGGCTTCCTTCACAAAGTGGCACTTGAGCTAACCTCAAACTGAGAAAGTAGTAGGAAATAAAGAGGTACAGAATAGAGGAAGACCTTTCCAGCAAAGGGCAAAGAGCTCAAAGTCTGAAGGAATATGGCTTATTTAAGAAACAGAAAAAGTTATTATAGCTGGGAAGCAGAAAAAAGAACAGGAATGTCCAGAAAAGAGGCTCATGAGAGTGATGATCAGATGATGCTTAGTAATCAGATATTTAATAAACTATAGATGTATATGTATTTGAGGCAGGTTTTTAAAGAATAGAGTGGAATGACATTTTAAATGAAAGGTTTTGTACTTCTAAATATTTAACTGAAGAGAGATTAACTGAGAGAATATTAGGAAAGAATATATTGATGTGTGAAGTTAATAATAGGCTTAATAAATTAGTTAATTAGTTGATATTTTGTGAATGAGTATATTTCAAAATCAAGAAAGATCAATTATTTTATTTAGAAGCAAATGTAACACATGCCTAACTTATAACGGAGTGCATTAAATATTGAAAGAGATTGATTTTAGTTATCACCATCCTTTCGCCAAGACAAGATATACTTGATTTTTTCTTTTCTAATAATTCATTATTATTGAATGAGCTTTGTTTATTCATTCAGCGTTTTCCTCATTTTTCTTCCTCTTGGTTGATTATATTCTGAAAGATTGCAACTTGTGAGTTTGAAAATAATTTTAAAAGTTATTTAACTCTAAATTGGCTGATTCATTTCTCAAACTTCAGATTAGTTTGCCATAGGTGCTGCTGGGAAATATATGCCAACTCTGGCTATTGGAGTAATGATAGGAGATGATCAAGCAAGCGAAGGAAGTAAACCTTGTGACTGAAACTTTTAAATACAATTTTCTGATGAAAAGTCAGCCATTAAAAATGGTTTAATGCATTTTATTTGCAAACTTAATAATATTAAATAAAAATCCCTGTATTGCACAGGCTTAAGTAGTGATAATATGGTTACTTTTAACTGGTTTTTATTATACTCTTTTTTGAAAAACTGTGATAGTCATATGGTAACACATCCCATTACCAGTGTAGGAGTCAAATTGAATATTTGTTATTTTTTTATACTTCCCATATAAATTTATTATTTAGGTATTCACATGTTTCTAATATGGAGTCATGTCTCAAATAGGTGCAGATGCAGATGGACTTTGTAGTGAGCATCAATCACAGGCCAGGTGCTGTCTTGGGCACTACAGCACAGTCAGGAGCTTATCAAGACAGGAATGATATTTATGCTCATGAGACTTTCAGTCTGGGTGGAGAAAAAGAAATTTTAACTCATTATTTAAAATACAGTATCAAGTTTACAAGAGCACATGAAGAAAGGGAACTAGTCTTATTTGGTGTGGTCCTGAGGGGGTGAGGGCACCCAGAAAAATCTTTCTTGTGTAAGCTACATTTAAGCAGAAAGCTGCAGATAATTACAAAAGAAAAATGAGCTAAGTGGGAGGAGCCCTTGAGGAAAGGCCTTGAAGTGGAGGGAAGTGGGATCAGGTCAAGGAACTAAAAATTCTAGGCAGAGGCCAGTGAGTGAGAGCTACCAAAAGTCAAGTATTGCCAGCTTCACCACTCTACATGCAGAGATTCTTTCTCTGCAGATATTAAATTTGTTGTTAAGATTTTTTTAGGTTCTTTTTACTTAACAGATTGAGAAAAATAAAAAAAAAATCATTGTTTTCACTGCCTTTTCTTCTCTTATGCCAAACATTGAAGATCATGAAAATTTGCTTGCTTCCAAAGAATCATGAAAAACTGGAATTTAAATTGGGCTTTTTCACAAGAATGAAATATAAAAAGCTTTCCAAGAAAAGATGAAAATAGAAGAAATTATACAAGGGGGAGTGGGAATTATCTTTTTGTGTTTTTTTTTAATTGAAGTCAGTGAAGACATCACAAAATATGAACCAGGATTTTCAAAACTTGAACTTTTAGGTATACATTCTAATTAGCCCACAGACTTAAATTTGCAGAAAAAACAGGCAGGCTAAATGGTGTTTGCCTCAGACCAAATCTGCCACTTTGTACCTACAGAGTCTAGTCTACTTTTGGGCAGGACTATTTTAAAATATGTAAGAAAGTAGAATATGTTCTCTTTTAAAAAACTGAAAAACATTTCATGCTATATAAACTTCAGTTTATTGTCAAAGAATTGTGATTAAATTTCCATTATGCTTCCTGCTGTATTACTTTTACAAACTGCTTCTCACAGGCTAGGCAGAGACAGAGGCAATATAGCTTACAAGTTAGAAAAAGACTCTGACCATAGATTGCTGGGGGTCCTATCTTGGCTCCTCCAATTACTGGCTATATGCCCGTGGGCAAGATGCTTGAATCCTTTTTGTTTAAAAGGGATAAATATTATACCTACTTCATGGAGTCAGTGATGAGGATTAAATAAGATACTATGTGATGCACTTAGAGGAGTGCCTGGCATATAGTAAGCAAAAAGTAAACATTAACTGCAAAGAGACTTGAACTTTCTGTGTCTGCTCAGGTGCATGCACTAGTACAGTGTAAGTCTGGTACAATAAACCAGGGAGGAGAAAGAGGTCTCTCTTACAGTCTTGAGAGGTGACATAAACTTAATAGTGGTCAGATGAAAGGCTGGTAGTGCTGCTATTGCTTCATTTTCTGTAGAAATTGTAGTTAATGTCCCCCCCCGCCACCCTGCCTTAAAATATTTTGTGAAATAAAAACATTCAGATTATGCCTTGGTAATTTTACAAACTCAAGTTCAGTGAATCAGGGAATGTGAAGCTTTGTTCAGGATTGATATGTAGAGGAGACTTATACTTGTTCCTTATTTTCTGTCTTACTGTAGGATATGAGTGTAGATCCCACAAGAGGCTGTGATTTCTTTGAATTTAGGCTTAGATAAAATAACAAAAGGTGAGATTTGTTGATCCTACCTCCCCTCCCTATTTACTGTCCTCCTTTTTATTCCTTCCTCAAACCTTTCCTCTTTGCCCTTGCTCCTCAGCTGCCTGCTTAGATCTCTATACTTTCTCATCATCTTAATCTGTATCTTCCTTTCTCTGAATCCTGCCTATCTTTTCTTTGTATTGAAGAGAGAAATGGGAAATGTTAGCTTGGGTCAGAAGTAAGGAGAGAGAAGAAAGAGAGGAAAATGTAGCAAATGGGGAGAGGTGGTCCTAAGAGACACATTAAGTATATCTGGCTTATGCACTGAATCCTCAACTCTGGCTTTTGCTGTGCATTTCTTGGACATAAACATGTTTAATCTTCTATTTGTTTGTGATGATTTGTGTATTATAATTCACTATAACTAGGCTGATTTTTGTCTCTTTTTTTTTCTTTTTCTTTTTCTTTTCATCGAGAGCATAGAAGAAAAGGGACAGAATGAGATCAGAAAAAAAGGAGATAAAATCTCTGGAAGAGCCTCTCCCCTGTTTGTGTCCTTATTTTATATTTTTATATTTATTTAGCTGATAAATTGCTGTTGCATTCCTAGAGTTCAGACTTTCTGCATCACAGGACCATTTATTTTTCATGCCGGGAGACCATTTACCTGACCTGCTTTCCCTGGTTTGCAGTGGGCCTACTGAGCTGCTATCTGACTCTGGCTGTTTAGACCTTTGCCACCACACCTCATCCCAGCCTGGCAGTGAAGATCCATCTCACGATGCTCTGACTCAGTGTCTGGCACCCTCCTGAGCTGCAGGCCCGCTGCTCACTCCACTGAACCTTTTTGTGCTAAGACCCCTCCTAAGCCCTGTTGAAAAATGTCAGACAAGTTCATGGACTATGTGTATTAGCATATTATCAGAGAGGACTAAAATCTAACTTACCATGCTCCCCTGTTGCTAAGAAGTGGCCTCAAGGAGGCTTTAAGCCCCTACTGGTGTCTCAGGGGAAGAGCAGTTCATAAAAAGTTTTCATATCCTGTTAGCCACACAGGTGGTTCTCTATGGGCACTAACTTTCTCTGCCAGTCTTTGATTTTGCTTTCCGCTCTGTCAGGAACACCTTTCTTGTCCTGGTCTAATTGTCAGTACCTAGCCTACACATCTTTCCTGACACTGTGCTGGGTCAGTTATATGTGATTTATGTGGCAGAGAACCATGCACACTCTTCTATCACAGGGCTTTGCACATTTGGATCTGATTTTGTACACACTGAACTGTCTACTGTATGTTCCCACCATTCTTGAAGCTCCTTCAGAGAAGGCACATATTCTCTTTGTTTTGAATTACCAGCACTTTGCACATCACTTGGAACCTTGTAGGTAGTCAACCCAGTATTAGCATGTTGCAAGAACATGCTATCTATGGTGGGAAGACTAATAGAGGAAATTTTGGGGCAGGTGACAGAGGTTTTGAGGGGAGGCAAAGAGCCATGTGTGGACTACGTAGTGATATCCCAGATGGTGTCATTTAAGGTGCTGTTTCCAGGATCTATTCCTAAGCTTAGATAATTATTCTTTGAAGGAATTATTTTGTACATATCTGCAAACAAATAACCTGGATGATTTTGTCTTTATTTTTATATGTGTGGCATAAGAGGCAATGTGATTGATTTCTTGAGAACAGGCATTTTTAATCTTACATTTCTAATTTTTAAAATTTCTTCAATAAAATATCAATTTTGGTTTAAAAAGTTTTGGCTTTTATTTTTATAAGCTAATATATCTTCTAAAAGTTTCAATCTTGACTTTTTATCATTTTCTCTCATTATTTTAGCTTTCTTGTAGCATTATGAGTGAAGAAGGTCCATGTAGAGAGGTCATTTCTTTGTCCTCTTGCCCCAGGTGGGACAGCTGTGTCAGTCAGACAGTTGGCCAGAATCTTGTAGAGGGACATGATGAAAGCTTGTCAATCTGTTTGTCATTCTGTGTTTTGAAGCAAATGGCTAGTTTAGAAATCCTCGTAGTAAAAGTCAGTTCAAATACTAAACCCTTGTTGCTTTATCTCAGTTCTATACTGCACAGAAATGATTTTAAACACTGGCGACTATAAATTGGTACAAGAAAGAAAATGTAGTCACTTATAATGTACATTCTAAATGGTGTGCACATGTATATTACTATTTCTCTTTGAAATATTATAGTTTCTCTCATTCATTCCAAGTAGGAAAAGAAACTAGGAATAAACAGATTTATGGATTCTCTCTATCATATATTATATAGATATTTGAGACACATGATTGATTAAAAATGCTACTAACAATATCAATATTGTTTTGAGAAAAAAGTAAACCAAAAATGAAAAGTAACTTATACCAGTATGGCATGTTAAGAAAAATTAAGATCTAACATATCCACTCACCTAGTTTCTAATATTCATCTTGTCTGTAGTTTGATCTTGGATAAGAGTCACTTTTTCAATGTTAAATCCAGACAACTCTTTGCTTTTTGCATCTTTAAAATGTTTTATCAAGCCCATGTTAGTAACATTTCTGTTAATTGTCTCTGAATATACTGAAAAACTGCTGTGAACGTAGAATCGTTACTTAAGTAGGATTAGAGGCTTGCAGAGCAGATTGTGAATTTTGCAATTGCATTTTAGAGCTGGCTCAACCTAGCTTATGACTGTTTTCTTGGCTTTTATTCATGTAATGGACATGGGTGTTTTCTACGAGCACCAGATTGAAATGAATATTGAAGTTTGTATTTCTTTACTTGGGAATTTTACTTTACTTATTTCTTTACTTTTCCAATTAGGCCCCAAACACAGCCCTCCTTATGGACAAAAATAATTAGAACATTCTCTAAAAAGTATATTTCAACCTTTCATCATATTAACAATGGAATGAAGGTTGAGAACTGCTCCCTGAAAGAGTGATTCTTAGAGTTTTGATGTGAATTTCTCACATGTAGAAATGTGGCATAATTGCTTTTCCATCCTCCTCCCCTCCTCTGTCCTATATCCCTCCTTTCTTTCCCTGCCTTTGGTGAGGTTAAGCAATTTTGATGAAAATGTAAAAAGTAAAATTTAAACTTTATTTTCCTTAGTTTACATTAGTTCATTTTCTAAGTAACTATATGGTATATGAATTCCAGTGTAAGATCCAATTTGTATCCTATAAAATCAGTGTGATTTGTACACACATACTTCTGACATACATATTTAAAAGGTTTATTTATTTATTTTTTAAAAAGACTATTTTCAGAGCAGTTTTAAGTTCACACCAACATTGAGGAGAAAGCACAGAGAGTTCCTACATACCTCTGCCTCCACGCTTGCACAATCCCCTTCACTATCAACATCTCACACCGGAATAAATTATCACCCAAAATCCATTGTTTACATTGGTTCACTCTTGATGTTGTGATTCTATAGGCTTTTTTTCTTTTTTAAGATGAAGTCTCACTCTGTCACCCAGGCTGGAGTGCAGTGGCACAATGTTGGCTTACTGTAGCCTCTGCCTCCTGGGTTCAAGCAAATTTCCTGCCTCAGCCTCCTGAGTAGCTGGGACCACAGGCGTGTGCTGCCAAGCTCGGCTAATTTTTGTATGTTTAGTAGAGATGGGGTTTCACCATGTTGGCCAGGATGGTCTTGATCTCCTGACCTCATGATCTGCCCACCTTGGCGTTCCAAAGTGCTGGGATTACAGGCATGAGCCACCATATAGGTTTTGACAAATGTATAATGACATGCATTCAGCATTATAATGTCATGTTAGAAATAATTTCACTGCTCTGCAAATCCCCTGAAATACTTATTTTTAATAATTCTCTAGTATTCCGTGGTGTGTGTGTGTGTGTTAGCCATATCCCTATTCCTTGACATATGTATCATTTTCAACATTTAAAAAAATTTATAACTTAAAAAAATGTCAAAAGTGATCCATATGTCAAAGAATAGGGATGTAGCTAACACTCATTGGAGAAGTTGATTTTTTCTTTGTTTTTGGATAATATCTTTTAAGTCAGAGTGTGCAAAGAAGAATTGGATTGATGCATAGAAGAAATGTTATAATACTTGTTTCTTTCATCCAATAAGCATTTGCTGAACACCATCTGTGTCTAGTCACTAAGGTTCTGGATGTAAATAAAGTATAATTTGCCTAGTCACTAAGGTTATGGATGTAAATAAAGTATAATTCTTGCTTGCAGTTTTTAGTATGATTGATGAGGGTAGGGGAATATACATGTAAGACAGAAAACAAATACTTGATGCAAAATGCCAAGTGCAATAACAGATGTGAAAAGTATCTGTTCTTTTGGTTCCTAGAGGAGGTGTGATAGCGAAGAAATATAACATAGTAAAATAAAAGACAAAAAAATTTAAGACAAAGGAAAATGTCTTTTCAGGTGGGTCTTGTGGTGGTTAATTTTAGGTGTCAGTTTAACTGGACTAAGGGATGCCCAGATAGGTGGTAAAATATTATTGCTAGGTGTGTCTGTGAAGGTGTTTCTAGAAGAGATTAGTATTTGAATCAGTAGATGAAGTAAAGGTCACTGTCAGCAATGTGGGTGGGTACCATCTAATCTATTGAGGCCCCAGATAGAACAAAAAAATGGAGGAAGATTACCTTTGTTCTCTTTCTTTTGGAGACGAGACATCCATTTTCTCCTACTCTTGGACATCAGAACGCCAGGTTCTCAGGTCTTCAGAGTCTTGGACTTGACAACAGTGACCCATAAGTTTGTCGTGGCCTTGGACTGAGAGTTATATTGTTGGCTTTCCTGGTTCTCAGGACTTTGGACTTGGAATCAGACTAAATTATACCACCTTCTTCCCTGGTTCTCCAGTTTGCAGACAGCATATTGTGGGACTCCTTGGCTTCCATAGTTGCATGAGCAAATTTTTTTAATAACTTTCCTCTTATATATCTTTATTTATCTTATTGGTTCTGTTTCTCTGGAGAACCCTGACATACCTGGAGGAACTGTGAAAAGTGTGGGAACCGTGGGTAATGAGACTGAATTCATAGGCTGTGAGAGATCCTGTGTCATTAAAGAAACTTGAGCTTTAGCCTGTGGACAATAGAGGGTCAGCAGGGTTTACCAGAACTCGCTGTGATAATATGGGGGCAAACAGGCAGGCAAATGGTGTGAATGACAACAGCAAATACTATGTAACCCAGTGATGCTCAAACTTTTATGTGATTCAGAGTCACTTGGAGAGCTAATCCAGTCATAAAAAATGACGCTTATTGAGGTAGAATAGGGCACATACCTCTGGATTTTGCCAGGTGAATTTCCAGGTAATTCTAATAGATGCAAAGGTTTGAGAACCACTAATGCATATGCGACAGCCATTGTATGGCTCACTTTCAGCAGCAAAGAAACTTTATTTCACACAAAATTAGAACAAGACAATTTAAGTATTTAACAAAGTCATTAAAATAACACCAAAATAGAATACCATTCATAACTTCATGCATCCTGCTTTCCCCAACTCTCTTTTTAAGTACTTAAATGAGTTGTAATATAAACTCTCTATGCTTTGATTTCTTTACTTTTACCTTCCTCATAGCCTTGTTATAGTGAGTAAAAAGTTAATCTACATAAATCCTTAGAATTGTACCTGGCACATAGTAAGGTTCAAAATAGAATTGTACCTGGCACATAGTAAGGTTCAAAATATCTCAAATTTGTTTCCTCTAAACTCCCACCCTCCCTGCTCTTTCTCCCACTAGTTTTGTTAGCTCTTGAATTTTCCATGGTTCATCTCTCACTTTCTTAACTGATTCTAGTTTTTGTTTTGTTTTGTTTTCCTGCCAGCTGCTATATGTGGTATATGTTCTCAGCATAAATCTTACAAGCCCCTCTGGCCTCTCTTAGGCTTTTAGATTTGATAGTTAACCGCTTTAATACCACAAAAGGCTTAAGACTTTTTCACTTAAAATGGAGAATCTAAGAAGGTTTTTGTTGTTGTTTGTGTGGTGTTATTTTTGTTTGTTTGTTTGTTTGTTTGTTTGTTTTGACACAGGGTCTCACTCTGTCACCCAGGCTGGAGTACATACAGTGGTTCAATCACAGCTCACTGCAACCTCAAATTCCTGGGTTCAAGTAATCCTCCCATCTTGCCTACTGAGTAACTAGGAGTACAGGTGTGTGCCACCACGTCTGGCTAATTTTTAAATTCTTTTTGTGGAGATGGGGGTCTCACCAGCCCAGGCTGGTCTTGACCTCCTGGCTTCAAGGGATCTTCCTGCCTCAGCTTTCCAAAGTGCTGGGATAAAGGCATGAGCCACCAACACCTGACCCAAAGAAGGTTTTAATTGAATCATTTTTCTTTTGACTAAAATTATATCAAAATAGTCTTTGATAATGAGTACTTCACTCAGTTAGATTCCTTTCTCTGATAGAGTTTCTGATGGTTCACATACTCCATGGTGGTCCTTAAAGCCCTACTCCCGTCATGTAGTTCAATTTTAATGTCTCTTTGACATGAACCCATGCCCAGGTTGACACTGATGTTTGGTCAATGATGATGATAATAATTATAACTATTAATATTTATTGCATGCATATTATATGTAAAACAGTAAGACTCTTACATGCATTAGACATGCAAAAAACACCACACTGTCCTAACCCCCTTTTAAATATTATTTATTTAATCCTTACAACTGTTCAGTGAGATAGGTCCTACTGTGACCCAGTATGGTGAAAGAAGTCAGGTAACTTACAACCTTACCCAGTAAGTGAGCAAAGGACCTGAGTCTAGATCTGAGCTCCCACCCAACTAATCTTGACTGCCTCTCACACTTCCTACAACTATCCTGCTTTTTGCTAAGTGTATTCATAATAATTTAAAGTATAGTATGTTTCATATAATTCTCAAACCACCCTATTCAGTAAGTATATTGTCATCCCTATTTTATAGGTAAGGAAAAATGAGTCTTGGAGAGACTGATTTGACCAGCTTTGTAAAACTAGTAAGTGGCAGAACCCATATTAAAACACAGGTATTAATAATATGATCTTAGCTCCTGGTATGTTTAACCAGTATGATAAATGAATCTCTTCCTTTTCTTCAAAGCTAAACTTCTCAAATCATTTTGGCTCCATCTGCTTTACTGGACTCTCAACCTCTGCATGTCTCCTGAATGTTGACATTTCCTCAGACACCTGTCCGAAGCTCGCTTCTGTGGCTTCAGCAGCTATCTATGTACCTATTCTTCCTCTACAACTCTACCCACATCTTGCTCTTGTGCTCAGACCCATATACCATATACATCCACATTTCACTGGGCTATTTGCACCTCACATACAGGATGTCCCACATAAAATCATCTCCTCAAAAACCTGCTGCAGCTTCAGGTTACCTCCATCTCAGTGATTCATACCACTTTCCTCACAGTTGCCTAATCCCGAAGTTGGGGGATCATCTTTAAGACTTTGTTCTCTTTTATCACCCAAATCCACTTGTTATAAACTTCAAATTTATACTTCAAAATCCACCTAATGTTCTCCATTTCTGCTCTACTATCTTGTGCTACCACCATCTCTTGACTGAATTACTGCAATAGCCTTCTAACTAGCATCCTAACTCTAATCTTGTCCCAATCTATTTATCAGTTGATACCAACAGCGACTTTTAATATATGAAAACGTAATTATCAAATAATCAAATAACGTATGGTTTATAGGACCCACCATCAAGATGCTGTCACTGACCTTTTCTTATCACTAACCACTTTCCCACTCCATATTCCATGTTTCAGCAATATTGAGTTACCTTTAGTTCCCGGAAGTCACTGCATCCTCTTTCTTTGGAAAAGATAACATATTGTTCTCCCTGCTTCAAAATACTCTTTTCCCTATTCATCTCTCCTCACCTTTCACCTTGCTAAATTATCTTTATCCTTTAGAGCTCTGCTTATAAAACCCTTCTCCTGGAAGATTATGCCTGACACCTTGAACAATTGTGGGTATTTTTCTATGTATTTTCTGGAAGATGTTCCTAGGTACGCTTCCCAAGAGTCTCCAACATAATTACTTGCCGCCTCTATTTCTTCTGTAGATTGAATGTCTGTATTGTCCCCAAATTCATGTGTTGAAACCAAATCTCCATTGTGATGGTATTAGTAGGTGGGGACTTTGGGAAAGTCCCAAAGTCCCATAAGTAAGTAATGAGGGTACAGCCCTCTATATGGGATTGGTGCTTTTATAAAAGGAACTTCAGAGAGCTTTATTGTTCCTCCACTATGTGAGGACACAGGAAGAATACAGCCTCCTATGACACTGGATTAATGTTTGGCCCTCACCAGACACTGGATCTGCCAGCAACTTTAAACTTGGACTTCCTAGCGTCTTGAACTCTGAGAAATAAATTTCTGTTGTTTATGATCTATCTAGCCCAAACAGACAAAAGCGTGTGTATCTTTTCAACAGTTTTAGAAAAAATTTTAGAAAATTCTTGGTCATTGTCTTTCAAATATTAATTCTACTCCATTGTCTTTGTTTTCTTCTCATGGTCCTACAATTAATTATAATGTATATTATAACTTGTTGCAATGCTTTCTCTCTTACCCTCTCTTCTTTTTTCATGCTTTTCCTCTCTCCTTCATTATGTTCAAGATATTCCAGTATGTCTTCCAGTTAACTAATTCTCATTTCACCAGTGTCTGTTTTGTTTTAAAATGCATCATCTATGTTCTTAATTTTAATTGTATTTTTCCGTGTTAAAATTGCTATTTAGTTTTGCTTCATAGCTATGCCATTTTTATAGTTTATCATTCTTTGCTTAAAAATGAATCTTTTATTTATTTGGTAAGCATAGTTATTTTAAAATCTATATCTGGTAATTTTCATGTCCACAGCCTTGGTGGGTCTGTTTTTATGATCTGCCGATTCTATTCATTCTTGTTTATGTTGTCTTGGTATTTTCATTTGCCATTTTCTATTGTTTGTCAGACATCATATTGAAAAAACCCTTTGTAAAAAATTTAAGTCCTGTCATGATGTTATTTTTCTTTAGAGATGAGTGTTTCATTCTGCCCCAAAGCATGTGGAGACAGTAGCAATTTTGATATTTAGTAATTGTTTTTCTTGGGGCCATGCATGGAAACGAAAGTTGGATTGCAGTTTGTGCAATGATTATGTTACTTCTGATTCACTCTAATTTTCTTTTTCTTTTTCTTTTTTTTTTTTTTTTTTGGATCACTGAAACAAACATATTAGGGCTCCATCCCATTGTGGATTCTGGCTTCTAACTACAGGCTTTCAAAAGTACTGCTTACCTTCTCATCCATGTCTTCTGGAATTGACAAATGCCCTCAGGGGTCAAGCAACCACAAATAACAGGTTTACTTTTCTGGGTATGTCTGTCGTAGATCATGGCTATAATTCTTCACTACAATGTTAGCTCTCTCATGCATTCATGTAGGTAGTTTTAATACATTTTATATTTTGCAGCTCTTCTAATTGACCTAAGCGAGTTATCTGAACTTACTCATTTATCATTTCTGGATGTGGAAGTTCAATTTTGCATTCTTTTATTTTCTACTTAAGTATGTTTTTAATAGTAAGATGATTCTTAAAGTAGTATAGAGGATAGACTGGAGGAGGGGAAGAACATATCATTACCACCAAATTGTTTCCAAAGCAGATGTACCCTTTGGCATTTCCACTAGCATTAAGTGAAAGTTACAGTTCTTCCTTGAGTATTTCTTTAACCTTGTTTACCTGGCTAAGAATCCCTGAAAACTATCTTGGGTGTAAAACAATGAATTCTGTCTTCAGTATAGGAGCTGAACTTCTGATGTGTGGATGGGAGGGGAGATGGCATATGACCTGGAGAAATAGGTAAGTAGCTTTTTTGGCAGGGGATCATGCAGGCTTCTGGCTTACATTAAGAGCTACAAAAATACTGCCTGCTTTTCTGGTGCCAGTGCCTACTCAAAATGTATCGTCAGTTAGAACTTATCTTCATAGCTTATTTAGAATATTACCTTGGGGATAAATGCTAGTATTACCCTCAAATATTCTGCTCTTCAATAATTACCTGGTAGAACCCCATGGCCTTCTCCTTTCTTCAGCTCCCCAGCCCATGTCTGTATCTGTCTCATGACTTCTGTGGTCTGCTGGGAGAACGACCTCAGTTGGAAGTTCCCCCTTGTCAGTTGTATGTAGTCATGGGTTTTTAGTCATTGGATTTGCCCATTAATTTATTCTCATTTGTTATATATTTTCCAGGAATTCTTCATTATTTTTTCTTGCATTCATACTGGTTACTTCCAGTGTTTTAAAATAAAATATTTGTCAAAAACAAATGAAAAATCATTCCATGCTCATGGATAGGAAGAATCAATATCGTGAAAAAGACCATACTGCCCAAACTAATTTATAGATTCAATGCTATTCCCATCAAGCTACCACTGACTTTCTTCACAGAATTAGAAAAAACTACTTTAAAGTTCATATGGAACCGAAAAAGAGCCCATATAACCAAGACAATCCTAAGTCAAAAGAACTAAGCTGGAGACATCATGCTACCTGACTTCAAACTATATTACAAGGCTACAGTAATCAAAACACATGTTACTAGTACCAAAACAGACATATAGACCAATGGAACAGAACAGAGGCCTCAGAAATAACACCATGCATCTATAGCCATCTGATCTTTGATAAACCTGAAAAAAAAACAAGAAATAGGGAAAGGATTCCCTATTTAATAAACGATGTTGGGAAAAATGGCTAGCCATATGCAGAAAGCTGAAACTGGACCCCTTTTTACACCTCATACAAAAATTGACTCAAGATGGATTAAAGACTTAAACATAAAACCTAAAACCATGAAAACCCTGGAAGAAAGCCTAGGCAATACCATTCAGGACACAGGCATGGGCTTCATGACTAAAATACCAAAAGCAATTGCAACAAAAGCCAAAATTGACAAATGGGATCTAATTAAATGAAAAAGCTTCTGCACAGCAAGAGAAACTATCATCAGAGTGAACAGGCAACCTACAGAATGGGAGAAAATTTTTGCATGAACAGGCAACCTACAGAATGGGAGAAAATTTTTGTAATCTATCCATCTGACAAAGGTCTAATATCCAGAATCTACAAAGAACTTAAATGTACAAGAAAAAAAAAAACAAACAACCCCATCAAAAAGTGAGCAAAGGATATGAACAGACACTTGTCAAAAGAATACATTTATGCAGCCAACAAACATATGAAAAAAAGCTCATCATGACTGGTCATTAGAGAAATGCAAATCAAAACCACAATGAGATACTATTTCACGCCAGTTAGAATGGTGATCATTAAAAAGCCAAGAAACAACAGATGCTGGAGAGGATGTGGAGGATCAGATATGCTTTTACACTGTTGATGGGAGTGTAAATTAGTTCAACCATTATGGAAGACAGTGTGGTGATTCCTCAAGGATCTAGAACTAGAAATACCATTTGGCCCAGCAATCCAAAGGATTATCAATCATTCTACTATAAAGACATACACACATATATGTTTATTGTAACACTATTCACAATAGCAAAGACTTGGAACCAGTCCAAATACTCATCAATGATACACTGGAGAGAGAAAATGTGGCACATATACACCATGGAATACTATGAAGCCATCAAAAAGAATGAGTTCATGTCCTTTGCAGGGACATGGATGAAGCTGGAAACCATCATTCTCAGCAAACTAACACAGGAACAGAAAACCAAACACTGCATGTTCTCACTCATAAGTGGGAGGTGAACAATAAGAACACATGGACGCAGGGAGGGGAACATCACACACTGGGGCCTGTTGGGAGTGGGGGCTAGGGGAGGCATAGCATTAGGAGAAATACCTAATGCAGATGACGGGTTGATAGGTGCAGCAAACCATCATGGCACATGGTATACCTGTGTAACAAACCTGCACATTCTGCACGTGTATCCAAGAACTTAAAGTATAATAAAATATATATATATATATAATATATATATAATATTTATATATATATATAAATATATATATATTTGTTAATAGTCTTTCATTTTTAGGGAGAGGAGGTAAATTTTGTATACTTAGAAATCTTGATATAGAAATGCTCCATAAATTTTTAAAGTAATTATCATTGATATATTTCAAAATAGCTATTTTTATAACTTCTGCTATTTATTTATGCTGTCATCAAGCAAATAATGCACACCCCCAAGAGAATCTAAAAAGAATAATTGCTTGGATATACATTACCAATCTCCTTTCTGTTCTTCATTGTTTTATCTTGAAAGTCTTAAATTTATCTGAAATTAAATGTTCAAATTTTATGTTAGTGAAGCTATGTTATTTAATAAAGTAATGTTTATCTTAGTTTTCCTCATTTTCAAATCTGTTTATCTTTTATTAATATTTTTCATCTTCTAACTCTCATGCTTTATCATTTTGACTATTACATCTTTAAGAATCATTCCAGGTTTTGAAATATTCTCCTGGTTTTGAAGAGAAAACTTTGTTGCTTTTTACTCTCTTTATAGTATCAATTCTGTCCTTTTTACATTTTTATAATTTTTTTCAACCTTTTAAAATTATAGTCTGAGGGAAAAGGAAAAAGCCTTATTTTCTTATTATCTTATTATTGCTAATTTAATTATGGATTCTTTTTATTTTAGATTGCACTGGTAATATGGTATCTAATTACTTTTTTAATTTTTAGTTTAGGGACAAGGTTTCACCATGTCACCCAGGCTGGTCTCAAACTTCTGGACTCAAGCAGTGTGCCTCCCTTGGTCTCCCAAAGTGCTAGGATTACAGGCGTGAGCTACTGCACCTGGCCAGCCTAGAATTTTAATTTGAGGGAAGGGTCAAGGCCTTGAGGATCTTGAGATGCAAAGATAACCTGTGCTCTTGTTGGTAAGATAAAGGAGTTTAGTTCAGTTGGTGAGAATAATAGATAGTAATACAAAAAGAATGCTTCAGAAGGAAACTAAAGAGGGGTTGGTTCAACATCCTCCTGTTAGAAGTGAAGATATTTTTAGGCTTACCAAGTTTGAGAGACTTGTTCAAGGTTGAGGAACTTATTCAAGGAAACTAAGTTGATGACAGACTTAAAATGAGATACCATGTCTTTTGCATCCTAGAGTAATTTTTGTACGTTTGAAACTGTACTTCTGCACAAAGTTTTAGTAGCAAGCATATCAAAACATTCTGGTAACTGGTTTCTTGGCACCACTATATCTAGCCACGGTAATTAGATTCCATTTCTTTTTGTTTGTTTGTTTGTTTTTTGAGGCGAAGGCTCGCTCTTTCGCCCAGGCTGGAGTGCAGTGGTGCGATCTCGGCTCACTGCAAGCTCCACCTCCTGGGTTCACGCCATTCTCCTGCCTCAGCCTCCTGAGTAGCTGGGACTACAGGCGCCCGCCACCATGCCCGGCTAATTTTTGGTATTTTTAGTAGAGACTGGGTTTCACCGTGTTAGCCAGGATGGTCTCGATCTCCTGACCTCGTGATCCTCCCTCCTCGGCCTGCCAAAGCGCAGGCGTGAGCCACCGCGCCCGGCCTAGATTCCATTTCTTCTCCACCCGTCTTGAGTAGTCTATACCTTTCCCTCATGTCCTTTGAAGTTTCTGCAGAAAGTTAAAAACTATTTATTTTTTACTTAGAGAGAAAAAAGAGAGAGAAGGAAAATGAGCACCCATAAATGTTTAACTGTGTCCTTATTTTAAAAATTTTAAAAATATTTTTTAGGGCAAGGTAAATTTTTATCATCAATGTGTTAATATTTAGTTTTCTTAACCTGGAATTCTGTAAAATATTATATATATTTTATGATGAGTTTCATCTTATACTATAATTTGATGATTTAAAAATTTCCTGGTTACAAATGGTGACAGTATAAATGATTTTGTAAAAAAAAAAATGGTTTTTAAAAACTTCTTCCTAGATGTAAAAGAAAAAAAATACCCCAAACCAAAAATAACCTTAATGTTATTGTGAATTTTTAATCTTCTGATATGACTTACTTTATTCAGAAGTAACTTCTTGTTAATGTTATTATTTCAATCTTATAGGGGGATGCTTTTATTTTAGAACAATTTGTTGTCTAGTTGGGTGAGTTACTTTTTAAATATTTATTTTAGGTTTGGGGGTACATGTAAAGGTTTATTACATAGACAAACACATTTCACAGAGGGTTTTTTGTACCTATTACATTACCCAGGTATTAACCTCAGTACCCAGTAGTTATCTTTTCTGCTCCCTCCCTCCTCCCATCCTCCCCTCTCAAATAGACCCCACTGTCTGTTGTTTCTTTCTTTGTGTTCATAAGTTCTTATCATTTAGCTTCTACTTATATGTGAAAACATGCAGTATTTCATTTTCTGGTCCTGTGTTAGTTTGCTAAGGATGATAGCCTCCAGTTTCATCCATGTACCTGCATGGATCATGCAAAATACACGATCTTGTTCTTTTTTATGGTTACATAATATTCCATGGTATATATGTACCACATTTTCTTTATCCAGTCTGCCATTGATGGGAATTTAGGTTGATTCCATGGATTTGCTATTGTAAAGAGTGCTGCCAAGAACATTCACGTGCATGTGTCTTTATGGTAGAATGCTTTATATTCCTCTGGATATATACCCAGTAATGGGGTTGCTAGGTTGAATGGTAGTTCAGCTTTTAGCTCTTTGAGGAATCACCATACTGATTTCCACAATGACTGAACTAATTTAAACTCCCACCAACAGTGTATAAGGGCTCCCATTTCTCTGCAGCCTTGCCAGCATCTTTTTTTTTTTTTTTTTTTGACTTTTTAATAATGGCCATTCTGACTAGTGTGAGATGGTATCTCATTGTGGTTTTGATTTGTGCTTCTCTAATGATCAGTGATATTGAGCTTTTTTCCATATGTTTTATGGCAACATGTATGTCTTTTTCTGAGAAGTGTCTCTTCATGTCCTTTGTCCACTTTTTAATGGGGTAGCTTTTCTCTTGTAAATTTAAGTTCTTTATAGATGCTAGATATTAGACCTTTGTCAGATGCATAGTAAATTTTCTCCCATTTTGTAGGTTGTCTGTTTACTCTGCTGAAGTTCTTATGTTTAATTAGATCCCATTGTCAATTTTTGCTTTTGTTGCGATTGCTTTTGGTGTCTTTGTCATGAAATCTTTGCTTTTTCCTATGTCCAGAATGGTATGGACAAGTGAGTTCTAAAATAATTATAGAAATATACACAATTTGTGTTCCTCTTAAACTTCTACATAATATTTTTTTTAAAAATAAGATTAATTTGAATATAAAAAAATCAACCAATTAAGAGTATTCATTTATTGATGAAGGAAAAAAACACTAACTTAATCTAATTGTATTCAGTACCATTACTTACCACCCTGGGCTATGTGGGCATACAGAAAAAATATATGTAAGGCATAGATACAAGGATAAAAAAGTGACACAAACACACTCACTAATGCACAAATACCGACATTTTCTGGCCTTCTCATTCATCAAGTCATGGCCTTATTGCCCTGTAAAATTTATAGTCATACTGGATTTTATACAGTTACTTTAATGTCCCATTTGTTTCTTTTTAGAATACTAACTGGTAAATCCAGCAACAATTCTGCCTTTTTTCTTGCATGAAATTCCTTTTTTACTTCAAGAACAGACTAACACCATGTGTAATTTATGGGGCTGACCCCATCCCACAACTCCAGGGATTGACACATGAATCAGACTCTGCCAGAGTATCCACATCCCTAGATTGAGTTATTGGTTTATGGATGGGCTCAGGATCAGAATCTTTCCTCCCCCTTGCTATTTTTGCTAGAATTACTGGAAAGGAGGCAATTTCTCCTTCTGAAATAAGTAAGCCTGGAATGTCTGGAAGCCATCTTTGCTTTCATGCATAAAAAGTGTTCAGAAAAATGAAGCCAATGTAAAGGAATACTAGAAGAGGGAGAAGACTTAGGTCAGTTTGAGTTCAGTCTCTGTACTTTGTAGCTGAAAGAATCTCAGTTAATAAACATTATCATTGCCATCCTCAAACTATTGTGTGTTAGGAACTGGGCAAAGGAAAATGACTGTATCTGAAGGATGTGTTGTGTTAACGTATGATAAAAAAATCTAAAGAACAGAGGTCATTTTGTTTCTGCATATGTCTACATAACTACTAACTTGTGATTGTCAAAATGTAAATAATAATGAATCTAATTCTGAATGCTTATAATTTTATCTGTATTATATTAGTAAAGTCATCTATGTAAAATTTTCTCAATGCCTTGCAGACTCAATCTTTACCACCAATCTTATATATTTTGGTTTTCCGGATACTGTTCTATTTTTCCAGCTGGAAAATATTCATAAGCTTTGTCTTTTCATTCCTCTATAGGCCATTGTTTTTCAATAAAGGTTGCTGGGTTTAGATTTAGTTTGAAGGAATCCATCATATTGACTTCACTTGTGATCTACGTTTTATTTTCACTTAAATCTCCAGAGCAGGAAACCTACCACTTGCACTAACTCTTCTCTTAGTGAGAATTCTGGATGGAGCAGAGAGCAAATTGCCAAAGGCAAATAAAATATACTGTGGAAAAATGTTCTGTTTCTGGCTGCACCTCAGAATAATTCAAGTTTGCTTATTTCCTCAAGCAGGAGCTTAAAGTAGGTAGTTTATCTAAAGGAAGTATTTGCTTAGACTTCAGTCAATTAAATATGCTGGGTCTTAGAATTCAAAAGTCATGGTTGTATTTTTATTCAAATGAGTCTAAACATTCAAACCATGTTTCTCTTTCCATAAGAAATAGAAAAGAAAACAAAACAATACATTTATTTTTAAGGTTTTAGAATGAAGATATGTTTCTTGATCTATTTAGAAGCTAATAAAAGAGTTACAAACTTAAGTTTGTTAGAGTCAAATTATTTTTTCGGAAATATTTTTTAAGTTTTAAAATTATTTTTAATTCATGTGTGTACATAGTTGGTATATATATTTTTGGGGCAAATGAGAAATTTTGAGACAGGCATACAATGCATAATAATAATAACACGATAACTGGGATATCCATCACCTCAGGCATTTATCATTTCTTTTATGAACATTCCAATTAAACTCCTTTAGTTATTTAAAAATGTATAATAAATTATTATTGACTGTAGCCACCCTATTTTGTTGACTGTAGGTATCCTGTTATGCTAACAAATACTAGATCTTATTCATTCTATCTAACTATATTTTTGTACCCGTTAACTATCCCCACTTCCTTCTTCCCCCAACTACCCTTCCCAGTCTCTGGTAACCATCATTCTTCTACCATCTCCGTGGATTCAATTGTTTCCGTTTTTTTTTTTTTTTTTTTTTTTTTTACCTCCTACAAATAAGTAAAAACATGCAAAGTCTATCTTTCTGTGCCTGGCTTATTTCACTTTACATAATGACCTCCAATACCACCCATGTTGTTGCAAAAGGTATATATCCCCTTTTCTTTATACATTCATCTGCTGATGGACACTAGGATGCTTCCAAATTTGACTATTGTGTATGGTGCTGCAATAAACATAGGGGAGCAGATATTTCTTCAATATACTGATTTCTTTTCTTTTGAGTATATATCTGGCAGTGGGATTTCTGGATAAAATGGTAGCCCTATTTTTAGTTTTTTGAGGAACTTCGATACTGTTCTCCACAGTGGTTGTACCAATTTACATCTCCACCAACAGTATATGAGGATTCTCTTTTCTACACCTACTCACCGGCATTTGTTATTGACTGATTTTGGATAAAAGCCATTTTAACTGGCATGAGATGATAACACATTGTAGTTTTGATTTGCATTTCTCCGATGATCAATGATATTGAGCACCTTTTCATATAGATACCTGTTCACCATTTGTTTGTCTCTTTTTGAGAAACATCTCTTCTGACCTTTTGCCCATTTTTAAATTGGATTATTAGAAGTTTTTGTCCTATAGAGTTGTTTGAGCTCTTTACATATTCTGGTTTTTGACCTCTTGTCAGTTGGATAGTTTCCAAGTATTTTCTGTCATTCTATGGCTTGTCTCTTCACTTTGTTTATTGTTTTCCTCACTGTACAGAAGCTTTTTATCTTGATATGATCCCATTTGCCCATTTTTGCTTTGGTTGCCTGTACTTGTAAAGTATTACTCGAGAAATCTTTGCCCAGTCTGATGTTTTGGAGAGTTTCTGCAATGTTTTCTTTTAGTAGTTCACAGTTTGAGGTCTTAGATTTAAGTCTTTAACTTATTTTGATTTGATTTTTGTGTATGGTGAGTGATAGGGGTCTAGTTTTATTCTTCTGCATATGGATATTCAATTTTTCCAGCACCATTTATTGAATATACTATCTTTTCCCCAGTTTATATTCTTGGCACCTTTGTCAAAAATGAGTTCACTGTAAGTGAGTAGATTTGTTTCTGAGTTCTCTCTTCTGTTCCATTGGTCTATATTTTTTTATGCCAGTATCATGCTGTTTTGGTTACTGTAGCTCTGTAGCATAATTTGAAGTCAGGTAATGTGATTTATCCAGTTGTGTTCTTTTTGCTTAAGATAGTTTTGGCCATTCTGGGTCTTTTGTGGTTCTATATAAATTTTAGGATTATTTATTCTTCTGTGAAGAATGTTGGTGTTTTAGAAGTGATTGCATTGAACCTGTAGATTGCTTTGTGTAGTATAGACATTTTAACAATATCAATTATTTCAATCCATGAACATAGACTATCTTTCCTTTATTTGGTGTTATCTTCAATTTCTTTCACCAGTGTTTTATGGTTTTCATTGTAGAGATCTTATCCATCTTTGGCTAAGTTAATTCCTAGGTATTTATTTGTAGCTATTGTAAATGGAATTACTTTCTTGATTTCTTTCTCTGATTGCTATTGCCATGTAGATATGCTAGTGAGTTTTGTATGTTGATTTTGTATCCTGCAACTTGATTGAATTCATCAGCTCTAACGTATTTCTGGTGGAGTTTTTAGGTTTTTCCAAATACAAGATTATATAACCTACAAACAAAAATAATTTGACTTCTTCCTTTCCAGTTTGGATATAATTTATTTCTTTCTCTTGTCTGATTGCTCTAGCTAGGACTTCTAGTACTATATGAAAGTGGGTATCACTGTCTTATTCAAGATCTTAGAAGAAAGGCTTTCATTTTTTTCCCATTCAATATGATACTACTACTTTAATTGTGTTGAGGTATGTTCTTTATATATGCAGTTTTTTGAGTGTTGTTATTAAGTGGTGTTGAATTCTATCAAATGCTTCTTCAGCATCAACTGAAATGATCATATGCTTTTTCTCCTTCATTCTGTTTATGTAATGGATCACACTGATCGATTTGCATATGTTGAACCATCCTTGCATCCCAGGGATAAATCCCACTTGGTCATAATAAATGATTTTTTAAGGCATTGTTGAATTTTGTTTACTAGTATTTTGTTGTCAATTTTTGCATCAATGTTTATCATGGATATTGGCCTGTAGTTTCCTTTTTTTTCATGTGTCTTTGTCTAGTTTTGGTATCAGGATAATACTGGTCTCAGAATCAGTTTGGAAGTGTTGTCTCTCCTTGATTTTTTGGAATAGATTGAGTAGTATTAGTATTTGTTCTTCTTTAAATGTTGGATAAAATTCAGCAGTGAAGCCATCAGGTCCTGAGTTTTTCTTTGCTGGGAGAATTTTTCTTATGGCTTTGATCTTATTACTTGTTACTGGACTGTTCAGGTTTTGGATTTCTTCATGGTTCAGTCTTGATAGGGTGTATGTGTCTAGAGATTTATCTATTTCTTCCAGGGCTTCCAACTAATTTGCTCATAGTAGTCTCTAATGATCCCTTTAATTTCTGCAATATCACCTGTATTGTCTCTTTTTTCATCTCTAATTTTATTTATTTGGGTCTTTTCTCTTTTTTTCTTAGTTCATCTGGCTCGAGACTTGTCGATTTTGTTTCTCATTGCAAAAAACCAACTTTTCATTTCATTGATTTTTTGTATTGTTTTCTAATTTTAATTTCATTTATTGCAGCTCTGGTTTTTATTATTTCCTTCTATTAATTTTGAGTTTGATTTACTTTTGCCTTTCTAATTCTTTAAGATGTATCATTAGATTGTTTATTTGAAGTTTTTCTACGTATTTGATGTAGAGCTTATTGCTATAAACTTCCCTCTTAGTACTGTTTTCTCTTTATCCCACAGGTTTTGATATGCTGTGTTTCCACTATTATTTGTTTCAAGAAAGTATTTAATTTCCTTCTTATTTTTTTCATTGACCCACTGGTAATTAAGATGCACAAGGTGCAATTTTTATGTGTTTGCATGGTTTCCAAGATTCCTTTTATTATGAATGTTAAGTTTTATTCCACTGTGGTCAGAGAAGATGCTTGATATTGTTTCTTTTTTTTTAAATTTAATACTTATTTTGTGACCTGAAATATAGTCTATACATATATCCATATCCTTATCATGAGAATGATACAGGTGCTATAGAAAAGATTGTAAATTCTGCAGCAATTGGATGAAATGTTCTGTAAATATCTATTAGGTCCCTTTGGTCTACAGTATCAATTAACTCCATTATTTATTTATTGAATTTCCATCTGGATAATCTGTACAATGTGAAAAGCAGACAGTTGAAGTCTCCAGATATAATTGTATTAGGCCTAGGTCTCTCTTTAGCTCTAATAATATTCTCCTTATATATCTGGGTGCTCCAGTGCTGGGTGCATTTATATTTACAATTGTTATATCCTCATGTTGAATTGACTGCTTTATCATTAAATAATGACCTTCTTTGTCTCTTTTTATAGTATTTGTCTTGAAATCTATTTTTTCTCATCTAAGTATAGGTATTCATGCTCTTGTTTTGGTTTCCATTTGCATGAAACACTTTTTTATTCTTTTATTTTCAGACTACTTCTGTCTTCATAGGTGAAGTGTGTTTCTTGTAGGTAACAGGTTATTGGTGTGTGTGTTTTAAATCCATTCAATCACTCTGTCTTTTTATTGGAGAATGTAGTTCTTTTGCATTTAAGGTTTTTATTGATAAGGAAGGACTTACTCCTTCTGTTTTGTTATTTGTTTTCTGGTTTTCTCTTCCTTCTTTCCTGTCTTTTTTTAAGTGAAGGTGATTTTCTCAGGTGGTATGTTTTAATTTATTGCTTTTATTTTTTTCTATTGTAGGCCTTTTGATTTAATGTTACCATGAAACTTGCAAATAATATCTTCTAACCCATTATTTTCAACTGATGACAACTTGACACAATTATATAAACAAACTAACAAATAAGCAAAGAGAAAACTACTAAAATCTCTATGTTTTATCCTCCTATTTTTTAAGTTTTTGTTGTCTTATTTATTTTATTCTACTTTATTTTTGGTGAAAAGTTGTTGTAGTTATTATTTTTGATCCATTCATCTTTTAGTCTTTTTACTCATGGTATGAGTACTTTACATATCACAATCACAGTGTTATATTCTGTGTTTTTCTTTTTACTTACTATTACCAGTCAGTTTTGTACCTTCAGATAATATTTTGTTACTCATTAACATCCTTTTCTTTTTGACTGAAGAACTCCTTTTAACATTTCTTATAGTTAAAGTCTGATGTTGATGACATTTCTCAGCTTTTATTAGTCTTGGAAGGTCTTTATTTTTCTGTCATGTTTGAATGATATTTTTGCTGCATGTACTATTCTAGGAGAAAATTTTTTTTCTTTTAGCACTTTAAATATGTCATGCCACTCTCTCCTGGTCTCTGGGGTTTCCACTGAGAAGTCTGCTGCCAGACAAGTTGGAGCTTCTTTTTATGTTATTGTTTCTTTTTTCTTGCTGCTTTTAGGATTCTTTCTTTGTTCTTAACCTTTGTGAGTTTGATTATTAAATGTCTTGATGTAGTCTTCTTTGGGTTAAATATTCTTGATGTTCGATAACCTTCTTGTACTTCAATATTGATATCTTTCTGTAGATTTGGGAAGTTGTCTATTATTATCTCTTTGAATAAACTGTCTACCCTGATCTTCTTCTCTACCTTCTTTTAAGGTGAAGAAGTCTTAGATTTTCTTTTATTGGAGCTATTTTCTAGATCTTGTAGGCATGCTTCATTCATTTTTACTTTTTTGTCCTCTAATTGTGTATTTTCAAATAGCCTGTCTTCAGGCTCACTAATTCTTTTTTCTACTCGATCAATTCTGCTATTAAGAAACTCTGATGCATTCTTCAGTATGTCAATTGCATATTTCAGTTCTAGAATTTCTGCTTGATTCTTTTTAGTTATTTTAATCTCTTTGTTAAATGTGTGTGATAGGATTCTAAATTGCTCCCCTGTATTATCTTGGATTGCATTGAGCTTCCTCAAAACAGCTATTTTGAATTATCTGTCTAACGGGTCACATATTTCTGACTCTTTGGGATTGGTCAGTGGTACCTCATTTAGTATGTTTGGTGAGCTCATGTTTTCCTGGATATTTCTTATGCTTGTGGATGTTCATCAGTGGCGTGGCATTAGAGAGTTAGGCATTTGTTGTAGTCTTTGCAGTCTGTGCTTTTTTGTACCCATCCTTCTTAAGTATTTCCTGGTATTCAAAGGGATATGGGTGTTTTGATGGAAGTCTTTGGTCATTGTAGCCACATCCGCTTTAGGGGACACCTCAAGCCAAGTAACACTGTGGCTCTTGCAGACTTGTAGAGGTACCATCTTGGTGGTCTTGAGTAAGATCTGGGAGAATATTCTAGGTTTCTAGGCAGAGACTCTTGTTCTCTTCTCTTACATTCCCTGAAAGTAATAGAGTGTCTTCCCCTGTGCTGAGCTGCCTGGAGCTGGGGAATAGGTGACACAAGCACCCCTGTGTCACCAGGACTGCACTGGGCCAGACTCAAAGCCAGTGCAGCACTGGTTCTCTCCCAAGGCCTGCAGTGAGCTCTGCCTGGCTACCATGTATGTTTACTAAGGGCCCAATGGCTCTATAATTAACTGGTGGCAAATCCAGTTAGGCTTGTTTCATATTTTTCAGAGAAGTGATTTCCCCTGGCCCTGCATGGGTCTAGACATTCCATCCAGGAGCCAGGGCCTGGAATTGGGTACCTTAGGAATCCACTTGGTGCTCTGTTTTACTGTATGTGAGCTGGCACCTAAGCTGCAAGACAAAGTCCTTTCCACTCTTCCTTCCACTTTCCTCAGGCAGAGGAGTCTCTCCCCATGGCCATCCTCACCCCAAGCCCATGACGAGTGCTGCCTGGCTACTGCCAATATTCACTCAAGTCCCAAGAGCTCCTCAGTCAGTTTGTGGTTAATGCTGCCAGTCCTGAGTCTGTCCCTTCAGGACAGTGGGCTTCCCAAGGTAGGTCCAGAAATGCCATCCAGGAAACAAAGCTCAGAATTGGGGAAACCAGGCTTGTTTGGGGTTGTACCCCACTGTGGCAGAGCCGGTACCCAAGTTGCAAGACAAAGTCCCCTTTGTCTCTTCCCTCTCCATTCCTTAAGCAGAAGGCATCTGTCCTGATAGCCACCAGAGCTGAGAATGTGCTTGGTCATACCTGAAGGTCACATGGTTCTGGGTGTCCTTTGATTTTGCTATGAGTGTAATGCTGGTCTCATAAAATGGATGTGAAACAATTTCTTCTTCTTAAATTTTCTGAAACAGATTGAAAAGAATTGGAATTAGTTCTCCTTTAAAAGTTTGGTAGAGTTCAGCAGTGAAGTTGTGTGGTCTTGAACTTTTTTTGTTGTTTTTTTTTTGATTGAAGACTTTTTATTTTTTTATTATTTTATTATTATTATTTTATTATTATTATTATACTTTAAGTTCTAGGGTACAAGTGCATAACGTGCAGGTTTGTTACATATGTATACTTATGCCATGTTGGTGTGCTGCACCCATCAACTCGTCAGCACCCATCAACTCGTCATTTACATCAGGCATAACTCCCAATGCAATCCCTTCCCCCTCCCCCCTCCCCATGATAGGCCCCGGTGTGTGATGTTCCCCTTCCCGAGTCCAAGTGATCTCATTGTTCAGTTCCCACCTATGAGTGAGAACATGCGGTGTTTGGTTTTCTGTACTTGCGATAGTTTGCTGAGAATGATGGTTTCCAGCTGCATCCATGTCCCTATAAAGGACACAAACTCATCCTTTTTTATGGCTGCATAGTATTCCATGGTGTATATGTGCCACATTTTCTTAATCCAGTCTGTCACTGATGGACATTTGGGTTGATTCCAAGTCTTTTCTATTGTGAATAGTGCTGCAATAAACATACGTGTGCATGTGTCTTTATAGCAGCATGATTTATTTATTACTGATTCAATCTTGTAACTTGTTATTGGTCTGTTCAGATTTTCTAATATTGTTGGTTTAATCTTGGTAGGTTGTATATATCCAGAAATTTATCCTTTTTTTTTCTAGATTTTCCAGTCTGTTGGCATATAGTTGTTCATAATAGCCTCTAAGGCACCTTTATATTTCTGTGGTATCAGTTGTGATGTCTTTTTTTCATTTCTGATTCTATTTATTTGGATCTTCTCTTTTCTCTTTTTAGTTTAGCAAATAGTTTGTTGAATTTGGTTATGTTTTCAAAAAAACAATTTTTCACCTCAGGAATTTTTTCATTTTTTTAAGTTATAATTTAATTTCTTTCTGCTGTAACCTTTATTATTTCTTTCCATCTACTAATTTTGTTTTGGTTTGCACTTGTTTTTCTAGTTTCTTGAGGTGCATTATTAGATTGTTTATTTGAAATCTTTCTAAGTTTTTATTTTATATATTTATTGCTATAAAGTTACCCCTTAATATTGGCTTTGCTTTGTCCCGTAAGTTTTGGTATGTTCTGTATTTATTTTTATTTGTTTCAAGAAGTTTTAAATTTTTCTTAATTTTTCATTGGGTCCTTGGTTGTACAGGAGCATGATGCTTAATTTCTATGTATTTGTATAGTTTTTTGCATTCCTTTTGCTATTGAGTTCTAGTTTTGCTCCATCATTGCCTGAGAAGATATTTTACATGACTTTGACTAACACATTTTTTTTGAGGGTTTTGAGAGTTTTTGTGGCCTAACATATGGTCAATCCTAGAGAATGTTCCTTGAGCTAATGAAAAGAGTGAGTACTCTGCAGCCGTTTGGTGAAATGTCTGTAGGGTCCATTTGCTCTATGATGCAGTTGAAATGAGATGCTTCTTTGTTAATTTTACGTCCAGATAATCTGTAAATGCTGAGAGAGTGGTGTTGTGGTCCTCAACTATCATTGTATTGGAGTTTATCTTTCCCCTTGGCTCTAATAATATTTGATTTGTATATCTGGGTGTTGCAGTATTGGATGCATATATATTTACAATTATTATATTCCCTTGCTGAATTGATCCATTTATCATTATATAACGCCTTTCTTTCTATTTACAGCTTTTTACTTAACATCTGTTTTATTTATTTAACTATAGCTGCTCCTGCTTGTTTTTGGATACCGTTTGTATGGAATATCTTTTTCTATCCCTTCACTTTTAGTCTATGTGTGTCTTTACAGGTGAAATGAATTTTTTTTATAGGCAACATATAATTGGGATTAGTTTTTAAAAATCCACTTTATCAGTCTACATCTTTTAATTGATGAATTTAATCTGTTTACATTCTAGTTTATTATTGATAGGTGAGGACTTACTTCTGTCATTTTGTTAATTTCTTTCTGGTTGTTTTATCTTTTGTTACTATCTTCCTCTTTTATTGTTTAACTTTGCAGTTTGATCATTTTCTGTTGTGATAAGATTTGATGCCTTTCTTTTTTTTATTCATGTTTCTGCTCTACCAGTGAGTTTTATATCTTCATATGTTTCACGAAAACATGTAAAACTCCAGATATAAAACTCCCTTTAGTATTTCTTGTAAGGCTTGTCTAGTGGTGATATATTCTCTCTAATTTTTGCTTTTTTAGGAAAGACTTTATTTCATCTTCATTTCCAAAGGATAGTTTTCCTGGGTGCAATATTCTGTGCTGACAGTTTCTTTCCTTTACCAGTTTGAATATTTCATCTCACTTTCTCCTGACCTTTAGGGTTTCTGCTAACAAATCTGTTTTTAGTCTCATAGGAATTTACTTGTATGTAACTTGCTGTTTTTAGAATTCTCTGTTTGTTTTCAGTTTTGTACAATTTGATTATAATGGGGACATAAACAGGACTTTTAGGGTTGAATCTATTTGAAGACTAAGCTCCCTGGAGCTGGATATCCATATTTCTTTTAAGACTTGGAACGTTTGCAGCTATTATTTTATTATATACAATTTCTTCAACTTTCCCCATCTCTTCTCCTTCTGTAACTCCCATAATGTGAATATTTGTTTTCTTAATAGTGTCCCATAATTTCTGTAGATTTTCTTCATCCTTTTTTCTTGTCTGCCTGTGTTATTTCAAAAAAAACTGTCTTTAAGTTCAGGTGTTCTTTCTTCTGCTTGGTCTATTCTGTTATTGAATCTCTCAATTGTATTTTTTTATTTCATTAATTAAATTCCTCAGCTGCAAGATTTCTGTCTGATTCTTTTTCATGATAGCTATCTCTTTGTTGAATTTCTCATCCAGATCATCTATTGTGTTCCTGATTTTATTGAATTATTTGCCTATTTTTTTTGTATCTCACCAGGTTTTCTTAAGATTATTATTTTGAATTCCTTTTTTTGGCATTTTTTGTATTTCATTTTCTTTGGAGTCTATTACTAGAAAATTATTGTTTTCTTTCGGAGGTGTCATGTTTCCTCGCTTTTTCATGTTTATTGTGTTTCTACATTAATATCTCCACATTTGGTAGAATAGTTGCCTCATCCAATTTTATGAAGTCACTTATGTAGGGAAAGACTTATATTTATAGATGTGTCCTAGGATCTTGGTTGAGTGGGGTGTGTTGGCTTTGGTTCTGGTAGAACAGAGTAGTGTAGTCTCTGTACCATTTCTTCATCTGTAATCGTGTTAGCAATGTTTGAAAGTGCCTCAGTGTCCTATGCTGTGGAAGTGTGTAGTGATGGTTATGTGGCTTTTTTGGGAGTGGTCTAGGTAAGCTGTTTCTCAAACTGGGGTTGTGCATGTGCATGCTGGAGGCCAGCTGCATTATGTGTGTGTCCATTGGGGGTGATTTCGCCAGGCCGTTTCTCTGCTATGTGTGGGCACATGATGTCTTGGCACCTTTGGGGTAGGTCTTCTGGGAACAGGACTACTGGGCTTTTTCTCTAGCTGGGGTTCTTGGAAGATTCACTAAGGGCAGGTGCTGGGGTTCCAACTAGGGTTGCAAATGTGAGGCTGCTTGGCTAATTTAAGTTTGGATACCCTAGGCAGCTCCAGCGAGCTATTTCTCTGGCTAGAAACATGGGTGCATAGCAGTTTAGCCAGTCCAGATTTGTGCAGGACCAGAGTCACAGTCATTCCTGGGTTCATGCTCTAAGAATTTGGGATTATGGTATTGCAGCCAGCCATGTAGGCTTCATGGAGTGACCTTGGAGCTCTAAGGGTGGAGAGGCACAGTGGCTACTGGCTCCCAGAGCAGGGTGCACTCTAGCAGTGTCTATCATGCTGCAGCATATTTTGCCATGGGAGTGGTGGAGAGTACACAATTTGTACTCCTAATTTGGAGCAACGCAGCTGTGGGTGAATTCCAGGAAACTCTCCAACCTGGGCTCAGGACTTATGAGGACAGTGGGATTCTCTTGTAGTAAGGACTACAGGTATCTATGGTGGTAATGGGGTTGGTAGAGGGTCTTCTCCTTACCTTTTCCGCACAAGGGGAAGCCCCACCCAGTTCCGAACCAATTCTCTTGTGGAAGTTGGTTGCCAGAGGCAGGGTGCCTCACTCCTCTCTTCGTGCTGCCATCCTGGGCCTGTGTATTCTGCAGGGACCTTGCCACTCCCTTGCTCTACTCTAGCACTCTCCCTCAGACACTTCTGTTGAATTTTAGTTGTTTATTGCCTTTTTGTTTTGTGAGAGAGACAAATGCCGGGTACCTGTAGTCAGCCGTCTTTTCAGTTCTTTTTATAGTCATAATTCTAACCTTGTGTTTATATTGCTCTCCTTCTGCTCACTCTCATCCCATTTCCAGATCTCTGGGGTTAGCCAATGATGAATACTCTTGAAGAATCTCTGGGAAGGCATGCTGGCTCTGTCTACAATTCCCTTTTCCTGGCACTCTGCGTAAATAATCAGGGGTGCACCTGTCTCATTACAGAAAAGAGTACCGAGAATAAGTGTATGGGTTTTGAATTTTAAGAGCAAAATCTATTTTGCAGGTTGGTCCTGCTAAGAACAGACCACAGAGAGCTCAAGGTAACATATTAATAAGTTTGCTGTAAGAAATGACACATGGCAGTAATTTGCCTGAGTGAGTCTTCTTATGCTTTTCCAAGATTTGGAATATTCTATTATCCCACAAAAGTCAAAAGTCTAATTCACTTTGAGTCTATTGTAGAAATCCAAATATGTAGGAAGGATGTAATAATTGTTTGGTTTCCTAGATCAATTCTTGATTCTAAAAATAGCGTACATTTTTGTGTTTCTGTGTGCTTGCCTTATATTAATCTGACTTCATTGATCAAAGGGAGTTAAAGAGTAAACATTATGCAGTTGAAAAATACAGAATGATCACTTGGGCCCAGGAGTTCAAAATCAGCCTGAGTAACATAGTGAGGCCCCGTCTCTACAAATAAAAGTAAAGGAAAAATAAATTTGAATGATTATACTCTGTCACCAAATTTGTTGCACTAACAGTTTTGGTAGTGGATTTACAAGTATTAAAATTGCCAATACTATAAGTGGAGTTATTAGTGAAGGAAGTCCCAACTTCAATTCTGTTGGTTTAGCTTTTCCATGGTGAACTTTAGCAGGAGCTACTTTAGGCACTAAGCCTTTATACCATTTGGACCGGTCTTGTTCTTTACCGGCTGTGACAAACGTTTCCTGTTATTGTACTTAGTGTGAGGTGTTTAAGTCTGTTTTCATTGAGTCAGAAAGAGTGTTCCTAAAATGGTATAGCATAACTTTGCTTCAGCCTGAGTTAATTTTTTTTCTCTACCATCAAAAAAAAAAAAAATTACAAAATTTTGAGGAGCATTGTGAAAACTTTTTATTAAGACAAAATTAAGATATGAATCATAGATGATAAAATTCTTCAGATCACTTTGATTGGTATTGGACATTCTAACGGAGGTAAGCGGGGAAGGTAAGAAAAATTGGATAGTGGCTGGGAGCCGTGGCTCACTCTAGTAATCCTAAAACTTTGGGAGGCTGAGGAGGGTGGATTACTTGAGTCTAAGAGTTTGAAACCAGGCTGGGCAACATGGTGAAACCCCATCTCTATAAAAAGTACAAAAAAATTATCTAGGTGTGATGGCACACACCTGTAGTCGCAGCTACTCAGGAGGCTGAGGTGGGAGGATCGTGTGAGTCTGGTAGTTGGAGGTTGCAGTGAGCCAAGATCATGCCAGTGCACTCCAGCCTAAGTGACAGAGGGAGATCTTGTTTCAAAAAAAAAATTGGATGATACATGCAAGGAATAAATGATGCTGAAAAAATAATCTAGTTTGTGTATTTAAAAATTGTATTTCCTTTGAAATAGTGTCGAAGTGTTTTGAAGATACTTAACATGTAGGTATTTGATGTAAAGTTATTTCAAGTCAGCTACTCATACTTCTGTTATACATTGTTATATGGCTATGTCCAAAATTAGCCAAGTTCCTTATATTTAAGATTATAGATTTTCTGAAGCCTGTTTTTTTCTTGTTCCTGTGTTTGCAGAATTGGTATATACTCTCCAGATGAAGTAATTCTTTTGGGAACCAAAAAGCAAAAACCAAAAGAAAATTTTACCTTTGAAGGAAAGAGCCCTCCTAATCATCAGGGATACATGTAGCGATACCATTGCTATCATGCTCCTGTGAAACAGCAACATCTTATTTTTACTCTTTCAATGTCTTTATTTAGAAAAGATGTCCCATTGTGACATGGAATGAGCTAACATCAGAAATTCCTGTATTTTTCAAGTAAAGGTAAAAATGTCTATCTTGAAACTTTAGAAACATTTAAACAGTAACTTGAAGCTGTTTCAATCACTTAGTACACAGATCAACCATAACTCACAGCTCTGACTGAAGAAAAAAAGAACAAAAATTTCACTAGCTTAAATACTTTTCTACTTGTATGATCTGGTTTGAACCAAAATATAGAAGAAATGCCTGCGCCTCTAAAAAGGTAATATTTTGCTATTATTTTATTTTAATAAACTACATGGTAAAAATAATCCCAAACTGGGTCTTTTAAAACTTAGTTTTCTACTGTTATTTTTAGTTAACTTTAGGATCAGAGATTATTTAAAGCCATTATATTCTTAAAAAAATGGCTACTTCAAGTGTCTGGGGCCTTTTGTACAAAATCTAGAAGATGTTCTTCATATCTAAGTAATCAATCACCTGAGTGGTTCAATCTGACTAGAAGTGTTCTGGTCTAGGGATGCTGCTATGCTTAGTCCCAGGAGATAGTTTTCAGTACTTTTTGGGCCATTTTCCCCACAGTAACAGGTCTCTGTTGAAAATGGTTTCAACTTAATCCACAACGTTTGGGGCCAACTTTCATGAGACCCTCTTGAGTTTGTTTTGAACATACTGGATTTGAGCTGACTAGAGTGTATCCAAATGGAAATGTCTAAAAGACTGTATCAGACCAAGTTCTCTGAGAAGCAATCACCAAGACAGAATTTGAAGTATAAGAGAATAATTAAGACAATGCCTGTGAAAGATAATGGGGGAAGGAGCAGAGTCCATAGGGAATCTTACAGATGCAGATGCAATACCTGTAAAAAGAGAAAGGGAAAAGAGGCAGATTGGTAGGAACAGCCTGACCATAGTGCTGTCTTGAACAAGTTTTGGAAAGGTCAGTGAGAGCTCCAGAGAAAAAACTGTCCACCGGAGAAGTCCTGCATTGAGCATAAGTGTCCTGGTACTAGTATTCCCGTTGTGTTTGGTCACTGGCAGGGAGCAACCAGGAGAGATGGGGCTTCTGCATGAATGCTGTTGTGGTGGATCCTAAAGGTGAAGGTCATCAGCTACCTATATTCCTTGTAGCTGGTTCTTACTCGAATTGGAATCTGAGCCCTATTCCTCCATGGCCCCCACAAAGGCATGTGGAATTGGTTTAAAGTGGAACTTGGGAAAATTGTTTTCTTAAGAGCTGGCAAAGCATTCATTTTAGGGAGTTGATCTGGAAAACTAATTTAATAAGCCAATTGATGTAAAGAGGATCTCTGCAGAAGCCCAATCACTACAAATGTACAAATGATAGCTAAGATTATCTGTGTGAAAAAACTCCTTTTATGGTTTACTTAACAAATATTTATTGAGAACTTATGGTATTTCAGATATTGTGAAGATAGAGCATAATCAAAACAGACTACAGGTCTTTCCCTCATGAGGTTTACATTCTAAACAGAAGAGAAAGTAAGCAAATATATAAACAAATTATGTAGACTGTCAGAAGGTAAGTATTCTGTAGAGAAGTAAAGCAGGCAAAGTGGATGAGTAATTGGGACGTGAAAGGTTGCTATTATAAAAATGCTGTCTAGGCAATAACAAGTTCTGAAATTGAGGCAGTAATTAATAGCCTACCAAACAAAAAAGGCCCAGGACCAGACAGATCCTCAGTTGAATTCCACTGGAGGTACAAAGGGGAGCTGGTACCATTCCTTCTGAAACTATTCCAAAAATTTGAAAAGGAGGGACTCCTCCCTAACTCATTCTCTGAGGCCAGCATCATCCTGATACCAAAACCTGGCAGAGACAAAACAAAAAAAGAAAACTTCATGCCAGTATCTCTGATGAACATCAATGCAAAAATCCTCAATAAAATATTGACAAACCAAATGCAGCAGCACATCAAAAAGCTTATCTACCACGATCAAGTCAGCTTCATCCTTGGGATTCAAGGCTGGTTCAACATACACAAATCAATAAAAGTAATCCATCACATAAACAGAACCAATGACAAAACCACATGATTATCTCAACAGATGTAGAAAAGGCCTTTGATAAAATTCAACATCCCTTCCTGTTAAAAACTGTCAATAAACTAGGTATTGATGGAACATATCTCAAAATAATAAGAGCTATTTATGACAAACCTATAGCCAATATCACACTGAATGGACAAAAGCTGAAAGCATTCCCTTTGAAAACTGGCACAAGACAAGGATGCCCTCTGTCATCACTCCTGTTCAACATAGTATTGGAAGTTCTGGCACAGGCAAATAGGCAAGAGAAATAAATAAAGCATATTTAAATAGGAAAAGAGGAAGTCAAACTGTCTCTATTTGCAGATGACATGATCCTATATCTAGAAACCCCATCATCTCACCCCAAAACTCCTTAAGCTGATAAGCAACTTCAGCAAAGTCTCAGGATAAAAAAATCAATGTGCAAAAATCACAAGCATTCCTATACACCAACAATAGAGAAGCAGAGAGCCAAATCATGTATGAACTCCCATTCATAATTGCTACAAAGAGAATAAAATACCTAGGGATACAGCTTACAAGGGATATGAAGGACCTCTTCAAGGAGAACTACAAACCATTGCTCAAGGAAATAAGAGAGGACACAAAAAATGGAAAAACATTCCATGCTCATGGATAGGAAGAATTAATATCATGAAAATGGCCATACTGCCCAAAGTAATTTATAGATTCAGTGCTATTCCCATTAAATTACCATTGATTTCTTCACAGAATTAGAAAAAAAATGACTTTAAATTTCATATGGAACCAAAAATGAGCCTGTATAGCCAAGACTAAACCAAGCAAAAAGAAGAAAGCTAAAGGATCACTCTACCTGACTTCAAACTATACTACAAGGCTACAGTAATCAAAACATGATGGTACTGATACCAAAACAGACATATAGACCAATGGAATAGAACAGAGCCCTCAGAAATAACACCACACATCTACAACCATCTAATCTTCAACAAACCTGACCAAAAAAAAGCAACGGGGAAAGGATTCCCTATTTAGTAAATGGTGCTGGGAAAACTGGCTAGCCATATGCAGAAAACTGAAACTGTACCCCTTCTTTACACCTTATACAATAATTAACTTAAGATGGATTAAAGACTTAAATGTAAAACCCAAACCATAAAAAATGCTAGAAGAAAACCTAAGCAATACCATTCAGGACATAGGCAGGGGCAAAGGCTTCACGATGAAAACACCAAAACCAATTGCAACAAAAGCAAAAACTTGACAAGTGAGATCTATTTAAAATAAAGAGCTTCTGCACAGCAAAAGAAACTATCATCAGAGTGAACAGGCAACCTATAGAATGGGAGAAAATTTTTGCAATCTACCCATGTGACAAATGTCTAATATCCAGAATCTACGAGGACTTTTCAAGAAGAAAACAAACAACCCTATCAAAAAGGGGGTGAAGGATATGGACAGACATTTCTCAAAAGAAGACATTTATGCGGCCAACAAACATATGAAAAAAGCTCATCAACACTGATCATTAAATAAATGCATATCAAAACCACAAAGAGATACCATCTCACGTCAGTCAGAATGGTGATTATTAAAAAAGTCAGAAAACAATAGATGCGGCAAGGCTGTGGAGAAATAGGAACGCTTTTACACTGTTGGTGGGAATGTAAATTAGTTCAGCCATTGTGGAAGACATTGTGGTGAGTCCTCAAGGATCTAGAACCAGAAATACCATTTGACCCAGCAATCCCATTATTGAGTATATACCCAAAGGATTATAAATCATTCTACTATAAAGATACATGCACACATATGTTTACTGCAGCACTATTTATGAGAGCAAAGACATGGAACCAACCAAAATGCCCATCAATAATAGATGGGATAAAGAAAACCTTGTGCATATACACCATGGAATACTATGCGACCATAAAAAAGAATGAGATCGTGTCCTTTGCAGGGACATGGATCGAACTGGAAGCCATCATCCTCAGCAAACTTACACAAGAACAGAAAACCAAACACTGCTTGTTCTCACTCATAAGTGGGAGTTGAACAATGATAACACATGGACAAAGGAGGGGAACAACGCACACTGGGGCTGGTTGTGGGGTGGGGGCAAGGGGAGGGAGAGCATTAGGACAAATGCCTAATGCATGTGGGACTTAAAACCTGAATGGCAGGTTGATAGGTGCAGGAAACCACCATGGCACATGTATACCTATGTAACAAACCTGCACATTCTGCACATGTATCCAAGAACTTAAAGTAAAATTAAAAAATGGTGCCTAGGAAGGTTTCACTGAGGTGGCAATTGAGCAAAAACCTAAAGAAAGTCTGAGAACTAGGCAGATTGATAACTGAGGGAAAACTGTTGTAAGCAGAGGGGAAGGAATGTCTGGGGAGGAATGTCTTTGAGCGAGGAGGCCTTTGTGGCTGGAGCTGATGAATAAGGCAGGAATGGTAACTATTATATTAACCCTTTTGTTTAATACTCTCTAGGGGACCAGGTTATGTAGGACAAACTGTAAATACTTTGGCATTTACTCATAGTGTGATGGGATTCTATTAAAAGTTTCTGAGAGAAGAGTGGCATGAATTGATGAGTTTTCAAATGAACCTTTCTGACTGCTAGGATGGAAGTGGACAGCAGGAGGGCAAAGTGGAAGCAGAGAGACCAGTTAGGAGGCTATCTCAATAATCCAGGTAAAGAATGTGATGAATTCATTTTTCTCCCAAGATGAAAAGGTTAGAGATAGGAGAGGAAAGGGCAGTAGACACAGGACCTATATGGAAAGGGGTTGTAATGCTGACATGGCTAGTGAAGATTTATCATTGTAGGGTGAATAATGGACATTTTAAGAAGGTGGATGTCAAATATTACCTTTGAAATTGTTGTCAGGTTTCTGGTTTTTCTGCAGATTTCTAGTCATGCCTATTTTTCTTACAAATACATTGCATGAGAAAGTAGGGAGTTAGAGCTATAGCAACATCAGTAGATCTATCTATCTATCATCTTTTTTTTTAAATCAATAAAGGTTCTGGGTGTTACAACTGGGTTGGACTAGTTCAGAAAAGATGGTACACCGGGTAACAGAAGCTTGAAATCAAACATCATCAGGAAAATACAAGCTATGGGAGTTGGCAGAAGTCTTCGATAAGGTTTTGAATCTTGAAATCGGGATTTGAACAAACCTTATCTAGATTGCAAGAATCTTGAAATCTTCATCTGACTTCTAACTTGAGAGATTTAAATTTTTGAACCCCTCATAGAGATGATGAATACTGGAGGGGTACTTGGAGGAAAAACACAAGGGAGAAAAGGTCTGTACTTCATGAATTATTCCAGATAGAGATGGTCAATTTAGTAAAGGCAGTGAAAGACTGAATGATAAACGAGAACCAATGTAGCACATTGTGGCAGATTCCGCTTGTTTCCTATCAAATCCACATTTCTACTTCATTTTTACTGTAATTTTTTAAGGTTTCTTTTTTTTGTGTGCCTAACTGTAATTTTTATTGGACATCTCAAATACTATATTCTCTACCCTCCCTTTGCAACAGGACTTGATTCAGTTCTGGCCAATGAGATGTGAGCCGATGTTGGATGAAAGTTGTTACAGAATGGGAAAGAGCCTGAAAAGTGAGCAGACATTTGGGATTAGTTCCTTTGTTCCCCTCCCCTTTTTTTTTTCTGTCTTTAGGAAGTTGAATATACTATGATGGTTGGGGCTTCTGCAGTCATTTTTGACCACTAAATACCCTTGAAGATGGACTGTGACTGCTAGGATCATGGAACGAAAAACAGGAAGAGCCCTGGGTTTCCTATCCCAACACTTATTTTATGTGAAAGAAAAATAAGTTTATTTTTTATTTAAGTCACAATGAATTTACGTTTTCTGTCTATGCTAGTATCTGCCATGTGATATCTACAGCCACTATTTGTTGAGCCCTATTACATTTCAGGCATAGTGCTAAGAAATTTATATTATTAGCTCGATTAATAATCACAGCAATCCTATGGCATAGGTGCTATGATTTCCACCAATTTAAAGAGGAGAAAAATGAAACTTAGAAGATGTACATAAATTGCCCCAAATCACACAGTTGGCGTATAACAGAGATGAGTGTCAAATTTGTTTGCTTGGGTATTACCTGCTACAGCATGCTGTCAGGTGGGGATAAAACTTAACTGAAGTTCTGAGAGTCTTATTTGAAGCTACTATGTTTCTCTAAGTTTAACAACTTTATCATTGACCAAGTATACTTCTCAGGCTTGTCTTCACTCACATACTGTTTTGGCAAATCCCAATCCTATCCAAGACCTCATTCCACTACAGTTATGCTACAGTCCAGTAAGACTTTTAAATCTTGTCAAAATCTGTTTCATATAGTTCTCTCTGCTAACAATTCCTAGGTAGAGGGAGAGCTATTCTCTCAGAGGTTAGGTCTTTGTTCAAACTCGAAAGGAGGTAGCAGCTGGCCTAAAATTATGACTGGCATCTGGTCTCAGACTCATTATGGTTGACCTGATGCTCTCTCAAATTCTCTGAAATGTTTTTCCTCTGAGAGCAAAGCTTCCAGGAACCTAAAACACCTGTATTAACTGGTGACCTAAAAGGAGCACTTACCTGCTAACTTCCTGGCTAATTTTCAAGTAGCGAAGACAGCTGTGTGCATTAGCTTATGTAGATGTTTTTGTTTCAGAATAAATATAAATTACAGAGATAAAAGACTATAAAATCATTTTATTCATGAGTGGATTATGAGAGGGTAGGTATGAATGGAAAGGGTTCATTAGTCTATTCAAAATTACGTGGATATTTACCATTTATTGAATGCCTATTAGGTGCCAGATGACACATGATGTACTTTACTTCTCTCATTTGAGACAATCCTTGTACCAGCCCCTATGAGGCAGAGCACAATTTGTAAATATGATGATGTTCATGACATTGATTGAATTGCCAAAGGTCACACGGTGGGAATTTATGTACAGATCTGTCTCCAAAGTGCAGGCTCTTTCATTTTTATAATTCCATGACAAAGTATTCAGTGCTTTGGAATATTTTGAACAGAAATCTGTTTTATAGAACTTCAGGAATATTAAACACTAAAGTGCCGCTTGTAAACAACTCTGGATCACTGACTGGTTTTTTTTGACGTGTCCGGATACCACATCCTTCTCTTTCTTGCTGCTACCCTTTGACTATTTCATATATGGTAGAAGAAAGAATACAGTTAATTAATTTTTTTATTATTGATTGCTTTGGCAAAAGTTTTGATGTGGAAGGAAATGGAAATTATTGATTAAAATGAACTTTGTTTATTATCTTTCAATTTCATTTAATGGTACATTACCATTCTTCATCCCCATGATTTCTTGAATTGACTTAGTTTAAAAAAAAACCCTCAGAATTGCTCTCATTTAAGCAAATGAATACA